>NW_027269264.1:16030000-16450643 GCF_023055355.1 Agelaius tricolor
AGATTTAGATTAGATATTGGGAAGAATTTCCTCACTGTGAGGGTGGGAAGGCACTGCAACAGGTTTCCAGAGAAACTATGGATGCCCCAGCCGTGGACATCTTTAGGGCCAAGTTTGATGGGGCTCTGAGAAACCTGGTCTAGTGAAAGGTGCCCCTGCCTATGGCAGGGAAGTGAAACTAGGTGGATGTTAAGCTTCCTTCCAACTAAAACATTTTATGATTCTCTGATTAAAAAACAAACAAGCAAAAAAAAACCTAAAATACACAAACAAAACAAACAAAAAAATCACACACACATACACACAAGCTAAAAAACCCCAAAACAAAACACAAAGAAAAAAACCCCAAAATAATAAAAACTCATCAACTGTATGTTATCCAGCAGGATTTTTTTTTTTAATAATAAGAAGCAGGAATTACTGTGAGCCTCAAAACTCACCATTTGATTTTACAATGAGGCACCACACAGATAAAGTTTGTCAGATCAGATTTCTTTTATCATTTGCAGTGGGTATCCACTTCTCACATATTGCAAACTTTTATGTAAAAACTTTTGGCTCACTTACACTTAATTGAAGAAAACTCCAGCAAGTAATTTCTGTCTGAGACTCAGTCACTTCTCATTTGACAAGTATTGCCATTCTGATTAATAGATATACTTTCTAAATGTATATAAGCAGTCAAACGAGTTCTGCATGTAGTCTGGCTTCATTTTTGTGGAGCAATTATAATGCCAAAGTTGTTGAGTGGTTCCTGTGATGAGGAAGAGCGACAGTGTTTATATATTGATAACAGAAACAGGGTAAAATCAAAACTTGGAAGTTACACATTTGGGATTACTGTTTCTCAGGAGAAGACTAGAAATGAGACTTTAAAAGGGCTTCCATCTATATGGATCAAAGCTAACCTTTCTGAAAAGGTTGCTGAAGTATTGAGATGTTTAATTCATCTCCTTGGATGCTGCTTTACATCAGTCTATTTTTATGTTCAGCTCTAAGGGAGTGAAGATGTCAAGCTACCTGAAAAATAACAGCTGGACTCATTAAGTAGGGTTAGTATTGCTTTGGAGCATTTTAGGCAGCATTTTAGGCAGAACAATTATAAGGTCACCTCTTTATTAATGAATTCTTTCACCAATGCTTTGAAGAACAGGATTGTCTGTGAGTCACCATATCTTTCCAAAATGTTTAGAAGTGAATTATTATATGGTGTAAACTTTGACTGCCATATTAGTTTAGATGGGTATTGGATGAGTTACAATCCTTTTAATTTCATTTAGACCGCGTTCTGAAAATACCCTTCACATCTGCCAACAACTGAAGGTACTACATTTCTCTAAAAGGACCTCTCATTATATACTGGAAAGTGTTTCTTACGGACAATAACAAACATAAATTATCAGACTATTTTTAAATAATGTAAACATTACTAAAGGAAATATTCAAAAATCAAAGATTAAAACATAGTGTTCATTTCCCATAAAACAAGCATTTAATAAAGATAATGGTTTGCATTGTATTTACAATTACAATTTACTGTACTTTTATAAGTGCATTTAAATAGAATTTTTTCTGTAATAATGGTTGTTATAATGGTTAATTAAAAAACTAAACCTACCTTATATTGCAAATGTAACAGATAGTTGGGTTGTGAGAAGTCATTAACTAAGATCTCATCCAGAGAAAGTAATCTGGGGAGGAGGGAGTTGAGGGAAGGAGAGAAGAGAGAAGGAAGTGGGAAACAAGTGAGGTACAGTTGGAGGCATAATAATAAAATTTTTCTAAACATCTTATAAGTTACAAGTTATGGGTAATTTTTTCTTAATTAACCGAAATGCAGGCAACACTTATAACCGAAGATAAACAATGGAATTAATCCATTTTCCACATGGAAGACTGCTCTGTTACTTGCAAAGCAGTACATTTCATAGTATGTAGCAGCTGAAACTCTGGAGCAGATGACGAAATCCCAGGGGCCAATCATAGAAAAGGGAGAAAAATAATTGAGAGATCTGGACAATATCAATGGAGATGACAAAGCAAGCAAAGACTTTGCTATCTATTCTGTTGGTGGAATTAGCGGGTAACACCCCTGGAAGTAAAAAGTGAAGGACACCCTTCTCATAGGGTAGAGAAGGAAAAAAGAGAATGGAGATCTGAAAGGAAGCATTCAGAAAGCAGGACCTCATTTTGGCAAGGTCTCCTTAGTGACCTTGATGACAACTGCTATAGCTGAAAGCAAAAAGTGGAAATCTGACTAAAACTGTTCAGCTGAAAGGTCAGATAAGAGCCTTTTAAAATTGCTTTTTTACATTTAAAATTACATGTACATTTTTAATGTTTAAAGTTACTATTTTATTCAGATAGTTTTAGATTACCATGAAGATTCAGTGAATAAGGACTGGAGAGTGCAGATCCACTTGATAAAACAGACAAGTTAGTCTTCTACATCTTACGCATGAAATGTCATTTACAGATGGACTTTTTTATCACTTCCTTTGAAATATTTTTCTCAGGATTTTGCTTGCTGCTAAGATCTATTTTTTTTATCCTTAGTTACATGTGAGGAGAAACCTGGTTTTCAGGGCAGCTAGATGGCTGTATTAAAGGAATGGAAAACAGCATATCAGAAAGTTACCACACATCCCAGTAGACATGCCCTGAGCCTAGAACCCTCTTTGCTCATTTTGGCTTTCAATTGCAGCAAGTATTTTGTGCAGCATTATAAATGGAAATGAGTACATGATTCTATGTATTCATAGAATTCATAATTCATTGACATGCTATGGCATTTTCTCTATCAATGTAAAATATGAGTCTTTGCACTTGGCTGAGTTGTACAGTGACCACTTTGAGGACACTACATTCAGCTTTGGAACTTTAATTTGATCAACGGTAAGGTGGTGGTAACAAAATGTACATCTCTTTCAGAACTACCACATTTGCAGAATGTAAACAGGGATCTTCACATCTCTTTGTTGAAGAGATAGATAATCCAATTTATTTTAAGGATTTAGGTCTTTTCACAGATGGGTTTAATCTTGAGGTCTTGATCAAGTGTCAAAACATCAAATTCTTTTGTAAAATGGTATTTTCATTTCAGAGCCAGAAAAACAAAAAAACCCACCCAGATATAAATCCTGGTGCAAGACACCTGGCCATCATATATGGATCTGAAAAATGAAGAAGTGCTTAAAATTGTAGTATCATATAAGCAAAATCTTCTTCACAGCTGAAAGACTACACAGACTTTCTGTTTCCCTCTTTAAATAGAATAAAACCACAACCCAGGTAATAATTAATGGATGTTGGAAAGCCTGGGCTGCTAGTGAAGGCAATCTGTCGTGATGGCTATTTTCCATCAAGAACATCAGTTCCCTGGCTTAAAGACTCAGCAGATTAAGACACAGCTATGGCTATGACAGCCTGTTAGTCTGAGTATCAGAATGATCCCTTAAGCAGGATGGCTGCGAGTAGTTCAAAAAGAGAATTATCCTGGGATACATATTAACTGAGACAGTCTTCAGCACTACTTCAAGAGAACACCTCAGGCATTTGCAAAGGGTAGGATTCCTGTATAGCAAGTGAAAACTGTTCAGATCAGCCCTTTGCTCTTACTTCTGTCATCTGCTGCATTTCCTGTTGCTCCTGTTTCTAATATTGAGTTTTATTGTTTTCCCTGCACATCTAATTTTTAGAGTATTCCTGGTAACAATCACAGAACTGACACACTCAGAACTTTCTCACTCTTCAGCCAAAATGAAGATATGCAGGATATATTGCTGAGGAGATGCAGGATATGTTAGTTGTGTTTCCTGCTGTAAGTAAAATGAAAATTTGTTTGGGATAATTTAAATTAGGTTTCTTCCCACACTTAGACACAAGAGCAGCATATTCCTCTGTCTCTGATAGTACAAAAATGTTTCAAAGAAGCATTAGAGACAGTTGTTAAATGTTGAGCAAAAACAAAGAGGACAATTATATTTTTTTTCTCTTTTCTTTCTACTCTATTTACTTCTCTTTCTTGCATATATTGATTTCAGCCAAAAGCTTTAATATATTGTCAACCCAGATACTACAAGGAGCACCCAGTGCTGAAACTGGTTTCTTCACTGCTCCCTGTTTTCTCCACATGCAAAATTTTGTTTTGAGTGAGGAATACTTCATCCACTTCACTGGGCTTTCTAGAGCTAGACAGATGCAATGGTGTAGGATAAAAATTGTGCTTTAGAATTGATGTAAGAAAACGACAAGGGTTTTTTCTGTGTAACAAAGGCAGTTTATAAAGGTAAAGATTTGTTCATCACACACCACTAGAATAAAAAATTCAGATTACATACAATTTAAAAAGTCATTTCCAAACATAAGTTTTTCTTTTAATGTCTTATTGTAAACCAAGATAGATATATAGATTATAGATATAGATATAGATATAGATATAGATATAGATATAGATATAGATATAGATATAGATATAGACAGAGATATAGATATAGATATAGATATAGAGATAGATACATATATATATATATATATTCAAATTCAGCAAGCTCCTGCCATTTAGTTTCAAATTGGGCACAACCTAATTGCATTAGTTATAGTACTGAAATCTAGGATTCAATACAAATCTCTTCTTTGAAAAAAGTTCTTGCATCTCTCCAGCCTCTCTGCCCCAGAATATTTTTGTGCACAGTACTTCACAGATGCTTTAAGAAAGACAGTTATGCCTTTGAATGCTATGTTTCTTCCCCTGGGACGTGAGTATCACAACACATAAAGCTAGTCCATTTACATGGCAAAAAGAGAGGAGTTGCTGTAACCTGTATTTAAGTTCTTGGCATTATTTACTTAGTTTATATATACATGGCTTAATATAGCAGTAGGAGAAATACAGATAAAATTTCTGTTTAAGCAAAACATGTTTCATAGGTGATGGCCCTATGCTTAAACTATTTTAGACTAAGTTTGAAAAGTACACAGAAGTTATGATTAAGTGAGAAGTCTACATGACTTGCATGTAATTTTGCTTGGTCTAACAGATTAAAAGGTTGTCATCAGCTTGATTCTCTCAAGGTGAAATGAATTATTCTCTCTGGTGTAGAAAATTTCCCTCTGAGTGGTGAAAGAACTATTTTTGTGTGAAGAAGGACAGAAACAGCAAAAAATATCAAGAGGAAATCTAGCTTTTTGGTTACCTTTCTTAAAAGGTAAGCAAGGCAAACTGCCAGTAAATAAACATTTACATCTCTGCTTCATTCCAACTGTGATGGAATAAAAATTACCTTTAAACCACAATTTCCTTCAAACAGCAGATCAGAATCCTTATTGAAACAGAAGCATTATTTTTGAAGTAATTTTGTATCTCTGTTTCACAGTATATTTCCTGATGATAACTCTCCCTCAACAGGCTTCTCTCTACAGACTGAGAGAAACACATGTTCAACACTCTTGCCATATACAACTTGTTCTGATCTGAAGTCTTTCATTCTTGAAGGATTTGCAAGATGAGGGTTTTTTATTTGCAGATCAAATCCTTCCAACCATATCAAATTGAATTTACTATTCATTTGATTTATAAAAAGGTAATCTCACACATGTCTGATGTATGTAAACCAACTAAGTATTTGAGATTTGTTGAGTCTCAGATTCTTCTTCAAATGTTTTCTTGCACAATGACTTTCTGTGCCAGACCTCCTGGCTTCTCCTACCCTTAATTCTGTTGCCTTCAGTTTCCTACCAAAATGATTTGTTACTGTACTTATATATTGCAGAAGATCAGCTTTTGACAATGAGGTGAAATATTTCTGAACAAAATCTCTGCAGATAACTCACAAAAAATTTTTGATGGTATGGATTATTTAAAACAATTTTAAAGGAAATTCAATTGCCTTGTTTTTTCTTTTCTTTTTTTTTTCAGTATTTTGAGGTGGGGCGATATTGTTGGTGTTGGCAAGACTGGCTTATTTTTTCTGCAAGTAGTATTAGATTTATCACTGCAATTTCTGCAGCAAAACAAAAAAAAAAGAGGTTCCCTTTTTTGTTTTTTTTCAATAGAGACTTGAGCTTTTAATACTTAGTCTGTATACTAGATATAAAATGAGGTTTCCTACTGGAAAAACATGTAAAACTATATTCACAGCTAGGTCTTCTTCCTGGGCTGGTCTCCATAGCACAAAATCACAAAGTCACAAAAAGGGTAAGGTTGGAAGGGACCACTGTGGCTCACCTAGTCACCACAGTGGCTCATCTGGTCCAACCTCCCTGCTCAAGCATGGTCATCCCAGAACACATGGCACAGGATTGTGTCCGAATGTTTCTTGAAAATCTCCAGTGAGGGAGACTTCACATCTCTGAGCAGCCTGTTCCGGTGCTCAGTCATTCATACAGTAAAGTTCTTCCTCATGTTCAGGTGAAATTTCCTGTGCAACATTTGCTTGTCCTGTTGCTTGGCACCACTGAGGAGATCCTAGTTCCATCCTCTTTACATGCTCCCTTCAGATGTCCCTTATAGACATTGATAAGGTCCCCTCTCAGTTTCTTCTTCTTGAAGATTAACAGGCCCAGGTCCCTCAGCCTTTCCTCATAGAAGAGATGTTTCAGTCCCCTGATCATCTTTGTTGTCCTCCCCTGGATTTGCTCTAGGAGCTCCATGTCTCTCTTTCCTGAGGAGCACAGAACTCGACAGAGCACTCCAGTGCCCAGTACCAGGGCACAGCAGAGGGTCAGAATCACCTCCCTTGACCTCCTGGCAATGCTCTCCCTAATGCACCCCAGGATGCCATTGGCCTCAGCCCCCAGGGCACACTGCTGGCTCATGGACAGCTTGCTGTCCACCAGGACCCCCAGGTCCTTCTCCACAGAGCTACTTCCCAGGAGGTCACCCCAGCCTCTGCGGGTGCCTGGTGTTGTTCCTCCCCAGGTGCAGGACCCTGCATTTACCTTCGTTGAATTTCAGAAGTTTCTTCTCCTCCCATCCCTCCAGCCTGTCAAGGTCCCTCTGAAGGGCTGCACATCCCTCTGGATTATCAGTCACTGCTCCCAGCTCTGTGCCATCAGTGAACTTGCTGAGGAAGCATCTGCCCCTTCATCCAAGTCATTGATGAACACAATAAACAACACTGGGCACAGTATGGGGACACTACCTGTGACAGACCTCCAATCAGACCCTTCACCACTGATTATGACACTCTGGGAGCTGCTATTCAGCCAGTTCTTATTACACCTCACTGTCCACTCACCCAATCCAAACTTTCCAAGTTTGCCTATGAGGATGTTCGGTGAGACAGCGCCAAAAACCTTGCTGAAGTCAAGGCAGACAATATCCATGGCTCTCACCCCATCCATCCAGGTAGTTGTTTCATTGTAGAAGGCAATCAGATTGATCAAGAATGTTTTATGTTGGTTAATCCATGATGACTGCTTCTGATAACCTTCTTGCCATCCATGTGGATATTGACAGCCTCCAGAGTGAAGCACTACATCCTTTCTGAAGACATAGGGAAGGCTGGTTAGCTGGTAGTTGCCTGGGTCCTTCTTGTCTTTATTGAAAGCTGGTGTGATATTTACTTAATTTCAGACTTCAGGCACCTTTCTGGATCACCACAACCTTTCGAAAAGGATCATGAGCAGCATTTCAGCAGTTCTGAATGCATTCATTAGGGCACAAGGATTTTTAGGTGTCTGGTTTGCCTAGATTTTTTCTCCAGGTGAACCCAACTCCCCATGACAAAGGGAAAGTGTCCTTTTCAACACATTCCTTTACCCTGGTCTCCTGAGTCAAGGATTCCTGAGGGCTGATCCTGTCACTGAAGACCAATCTGAAGTAGGTGTTCAGTAACTCTGCCTTCTCTGGGTCCTGTTAACATGGTCCCCTCTGCATTCAGTTGCAGGCCCTCAATCAATACCCTCATACTAGTCATTATAAAAACACAGAAACTTATATAATTAAACTAACCTTTTTATGATAATTTGTCCAGATTAAAGCTAAGCAAGAGATAGGAATTGTCTGTTGAAGCCATATGAGCCACTTTAGACATATAAACTCTTACTACTCCTAGAAGCGAAGGCTACTATTGGCTTCACACCCTGATTTTACTCAATAGACATTCCTGTATCTTGACAGTGGTTTTGTATCAGTATTCTCAGATACAGTAGGAATGCTGGTTATTTTATATTTTCCCAGAGGTGAGATTCTCTGGTTTCTCATCATGATTCCTATTTCTTGTATAAATACACTATTGTGCTCTGCAGGCCAAGGATGAAATGGAGAGGCCTCTCCACAGGTCCTTACCTCATAGGTGAGTGCTAAATCACAAATGTAGCTATGGCTTTCCACTGAAGAATTCGCAAGGGAGTATATATTTAATGTATATAACAGTGTAAATCTAAACACAGATGGGAGATGGGAATTTCCAAAATGTGTCTCACAAACTACCAGAAGATGGTTAAATAGCCCAGTATCCTATCATCACTAGAGCAGTGGATCTGTTTTGTTTAAAATATGATGGATTTAGATGAATGCTACTTTGATTCATTCACAAGTGCTTGCACAGGCCAAAAGCAAAAGCAACTCCCTACCTGCACCCCTTCATTATGATTTTTATCATTTGAGATACTAGTTAATTTTCTCACAAAAATCTATTTTAAATTACTTTAGACAGACTGATGAGCTCAGGAGCATTGTTGTCACATAACATTTTCAATTAATTATTATCTCTACTGCTCCTCTGCAGACTTTGCCAGGAGAGGATGGTATTAGCCTTTGCCTGTCAGACAGACAACACACACAACACAAACAAAAACTGCTTTCCAAAGATCTGGATGTTATTTGTGCAGCAGAAAGGTTACAGTCATAGATAGGTAAACATGAAATAAGAAAACAGATGACAGGTCAATCCAACCCTCCACAGTCCTTGAATTGTACAGAGACTCACTCATAGCAGCCTGTGTTTACTATTCCTTCCATTCTGCTGCAGTGCTGTTACATTACGAACTGAAATCTTAACCTTTGCAAGTGGAACAGTAATTTCCAGTCTTTCTAAGAAGCATCCATCCCTTTCAGCTCTGCAACTCCCAGCCCACATCAGTCCTGTTAAAGGTCAGTGCAATAACTTGTCAAGTTCATAACTTGAATATGCAGTATAGAACATTTAAAACCCCACTGCTGACTATCAAAACACAGGCAGTAGAAAGAAAACTCAAATATTTTTGAACGAAGAGTAGAAAATTAATTGAAGAAATAATGTTCTGCTTCTAGACACTTGCTGAGCTCAAGAAGAAGCTAAATTATAACAGAAATAATTTTAAAAGAATTATCCATGACATTTACAGGTTTTTTTTTCAGAGCACAGAAATGGGAATATGTTAACAACCATACATAGATTATTTACAGCCTCCAATGAATCTGCATCAAAACACAAATGACCAAAGCAAAACCAGAATGGAAGAATATAAAAAACATGTATGTTGGGAAACCACTGTCTAAATAAATCAAAATATGCCAAATAATTGCAGGTTTTTTTTAAATTCCATTTATGTGACCACAGAGTCACAGAACAGAATCTGTTGGAAGGGATATCTGGAGGTCATCTACTTCAAACACCTCATTCAGACTGGGTAGATGGGCTGTGATCAGTCACATTCTGGATATCTCCAAGGATGAAGAATCTCTGGGCCCCTCTTCAAGCCCATTTTGTCATCTTCCCAGAGAAAAGCTTATGGATCAATCAGGATTTCTCTTCTTGCAAATTTTGTCTGTTTCCTCTCCTTCTACCTGTACAGACCCTGGATACCAAGAGAGAATCATTCCATCTTTTCTATATTTGTCATTACTGAAGACTGCAATGAAATTTCTCCATTACACTTCTCCTATCCTGGCTGAACAAACCCAGCTCACTGTCAGCTCTTCTCATATGACAGGTGCCTCATTCAGGGGGCCATTGTGAGACTCACTTCAGTTTTTTCATTGCCATGTTCCCCTGCACCATGGAATTCAAAACTGGACACAACAGTCCAAATATGACTTCCTATTTTGGTTTGCAATCAATGCTTAGGTGAATCTTCTCTTCTTTGCAATAGGGCAAATGGAACTTAGTAATAAAGGAGTTTCTAAGTTAAAAAGTTCACATGTTCTGTATTGCCATGACTATTGGCTGTAAATTGTCAATGCATAGGTGCTTGTACTGCAAGAATCACTTTGGTTCACAAAAGTTTCTCTCAGTATTTGTGTGTACCTAAATAAGATCTTAATTTCGTGCTTGGTGTCACCTTTTTCTTTCCAGAAGGAAATTTTTACAAGACCATATTTTGCTTATAATGTCTGTACAAATCATTGCTAAAAACTGCCATCTTTTGGGACATTTTCTGCTGGTTCCTCTGTTAGAAGTCTGTGCTTTTGCAATCCACTGTTTTGCTGTGGAGAGTGTTAGAGATATAAAAAATTAAATCCAGTACCAATCATACATACCCTGTCATACTGGTACTCTTAAATTACATCCAAAATTGTGTACCTTTCTTTCCCAGATAAACTGGAACCAAACAGAAAAGCAGAGAAAGTAATGAGTTGTTTTGGTTTTGTCATACTTCTTCTGTGCCAAGAACAAATTTAAAATAAAAAAGAAGCTATTTTTGAGGATCATTTTTTAGCTCCTTGGTTCTGGATATCTCTAACCTGCAAGAGCTTTCAAATTCCTGTACATGGCATTAGGATGGTAGGATTCTATTGTAACAAAATAATTTCTAAATTAATTCCTTTTCCTTTTTCCATAGGTGTGGGTAGAATAGGACCTTGAAAAAAGGGAGGGATGATAAGCATATTGCCCTACTGGGAAAGGAGACAAAGAGGCAGGGAAAAACAGGGAAAGAGAGAGAAATTTCTTCTTTTTCTTACTTTTTTTTTTTTTTCTCCCCAGAGTAGCCGGAGTCATCCAGTTCACCTGCCATGGGTTTGCTTCCAACTCAATTCTAGAATCCTTCTCCTGTCTGGACTTGAGTGCACCAGACCATTTAATCCTCCTAAAACAAGAACAAACCTGTTTTTACAGAGGCTAATACCTTAATCCTTAGGAATATCTGTATGAGTGATATAGGGTGCAACACTAGCTCTTTCCAGCTATGAAACATCTGTGTCATTATATGCAAAGATCTGTGCACTGCAGTAAGGAATGTCTGCCAGAGCTCAGAAAGTAGCCTTTTACTTTGTCGACCATGTAAAACATCTGTGACCCTTGTGGAATAATTATAAACCTTTAATTTTTCCTGATTTATTTGAACACTTATATTTTAGAGAAATTTAGGACAATACTTATACAGAGCAGTACCCATATTATTTTAGGTATCTCTTTTTCCTCAGAATTACAGATTATGAAACAAGAATTAAAACAAGGAACAAAACATCTGTAGTACATATAATTTAAAAGCAGTTCCTACCTTTTAATTTTGTGGAGATTTCTCAAAAAAGATCTGTCATGCAGAAGTAATATCATAAACCAGTTTTTAAAAGGGAAAGTAAAGCTAGAGGTATTGCATCATGAAGCCAAATTAGAGAGTACATAAGGATAATTAGCCACCTAGAGATATACATAAGTCTCTATTTGACTTTTGATAGTGTCTTCATAGGTAATTTTGGGGAATAAATTGAGATAATATGCCTTAGTATATTAGAAAGTTCTTTAGGCCTTGACCTTCATGGTTAGGCAACAATATTTACCTTTTTTTTTTTTTTTAATCCATGAATTAATATTATCTAGAATATCAACTGCAATGATAAGGACCTCAAACACTGTTACAATTCATCTAGATCACATCCATTACTTTTCACTGAAGGCAGGATAGTATTTTCAAAAGCTCCACAGTTCTACTGCTGAAAAAATTTCTGAACTTGGAAGTTCAAATCCCACTGAAAAGTAACACAAGTCCTATTTAGTTCAGGAGTATTTGAAAGTTTGCTTATTTAGCTTCCAAATCTTCAGAGACACCCAAGTGCCTGTGTCTCATAGGTTTCAGTGGAAGATTGCTAGTCATTCAAATGGTTTTAAGCAGAGTGGTAGTGCAGGTGGTCTCTGCTGAAAATCAGATAGAGACTGCTTTGAAAACTTACATAGGTGCCAACAAGAAAGTTCCCCAAAGTAGTGTGAAAAGAAATAGTAGGAAAAACAAACTATTATTCTGAAAACAAGTAACTTAGCACCAGTTTCCACACAGAGAAAGAAACAGTTCTTGTCTTTCTTGTAATGCAATCTTCTGTCCTAGCTGAGCTGTGTCAGGACATCTTCAGTTACAGCTCTGCAGTGAATTTAGTTACACCTTCTACAAACAGCAGAGCAAAGGAAAATACTTAATTCATGTACATTAGCAACTGCACAGCTAAAAATCCCCTAGCAGAGGGAAGATGTGGAGTTTTTAATCAATTACTCGGTCTGTCTGGGTGGAGTTGATTTTCTTCACACCACTTCCTATTTTGCTAGATCATGCATATGTGACCCTGCATTCTGAACAGCTTTGATAAAACAGACCCTTTTTCTAGCTATTGCTAGAGTGTCTTAGAGTGCCAAATCCTTCTTTGTTTCCCACTCTCTCTCTCTCTCTCCTTCAGGCAAGTAGACTGAGGGCAGGCAAGAGAGTGGTAGAGGACATACACAGGACAGCTGATCCCAAGTCATCAGAGGGTATCTCATAGTTATATATAACATCATGCTCAGCAAATAAACTGAAAAGATGTTTTCCAGCATCACCCTTGGTCAGGGATTGACTGAACACCAAGCAGCTGATGGTATGTGATTGCTCTTGCATCACTTGAATTTTGTCATATTTTGTTTCCTTTCTCTGCTCCACCTATCAAACTGTCTTTCTCTCAATCACAAGTTTTCTTATTTCTGCCCTTCTGAACTTCTCCCTTGTTCTGCTGTAGGAAGGGAGTGAGCAGCTGTATGGGCCTGAGCTGCCTACTGGGTTTAACTCTTAACAAACCAGATCATACTTTATGTTAAAAAATGCACCTTCCAAGGGGTACACCAGTATAGCTGCCACAGCTCACATCTTTCAAAGAGAAGTAAGTAACTTTGGAAGATGAGGGAGATCCTGACTCTTTCTAGTTATGTAGCCATTGCATTTAAGCCCTTTACTTCATATATTTTTTTTCCTCTTTCAATTCAGAGTGGAATAGAAAGCATCAAAAGGACAGAAATAAACACTCTTGTGATAATTTCTGTATGATTATGGAATCATGGAATCCTTAAAGTTGGAAAAGACCTCTAAGACCATGGACCCCGTCCATTAACTTAACACTGCAAGGTCTGCCACCAAACTATGTCCCTAAGCACGCCATCTACTTACCAGGGATGGCAATTCCACCGTTTCCCTGGGAAATCCGTTCAAATGTTTGACCACCCTTTTCATCCAATCTAAACCTTCCCTGGTGAAACCTGAAGCCACTTCCTCTTGTCTTGTCACTTGTTACCTGGGAGAAGAGGCCAACCCCGACCTGGCTGCATCCTCCTTTCCAGGGAGTTGTAGAGAGTGATCAGGTCACCCCTGAGCCTCCTTTTCTCCAGGCTAAACAGCCCCAGCTCACACAGACACTCCTCACAGGACTTGTGCTCCAGACCCTTCATCAACTTTTTTGGTCTTCCTTGGACATGCTCCAACAGACTGGAAGAGAATTCTAAAAATTTCACAACAGATAATGCTTGCATGAAACATAAGCTTGATTTTAGAAAGTCATGCAGTCCAGGTAGGTCCTTTTAGGAAAGAACTAGTGTCAATTTAATCTGAGGCATCTTTAGCTCAGGAATAGTCACTCATTTATTCCTAGGAGCCTCCTGTTTTCTGGAGATGAATGATTAAACAGAACTAGACAACGTAGGCAAGACCCACCACCTAAAATTAAGCATCAGAGTCTCTACCTCATCTCAGTTTGATGGCTCTTAGGGAGGAGGATGTGTGACAGAGAAAAATCTGAAAAACCATCCATGTGATCATTAAAGAGGGATAATTTTATCAGATACTTGCTAAGAAGGAGAATGATGTCCTGAAGCGCTATTTTTTTAACCTAACAATGATGCTGAAATAATGGTTTAGACTCAGGAGTTATCTTAATAATTTTTCTATTACATAGCCTGTGTCCAACAAACCTTTTTCTTACCTTATGTGATTTGCTCTGATAGAGCTTTAAATCTTAACATTTTCCTTACTAGATCATAATTAAATAAATGTGCCAAAATGCCTGTGAACTTTCATTCCACAGCAGCTTTAAAAGAAAATATTATGAGCACTTCTAAAAGTAGATGATTTCAAAATTTATGCAAAGAAATGTAAGAGTGCTATCTGGTTTCTGCAAAACAATCCTCCTCTTAAGTGCAAAGCTTATTACCTGCCACTTTTAGATATATTAACTATTTAAGTAAATGCTGTCACTTCTTTTTTTTTTTTTAATAATGCTTCCAACGACTTAAAATTTCAGTGCAGAACTGACCATTAAAGTTAATCTTCATTTCTTCATTTCTGAAAGAACTCATTAATTCACAGGGGGAGAGATTTCAGTTCACAAAACTCACTGGGCTTTTTTTACGTATCTTTACTATTCCTTGCAATACTGTTGTCTTCATGTAAGTGCAATAATTAAAGTAGTGCATATTCCTCCTAAATTACTTCCGTTACCTTGTAGAGCTACAACTGAGTTCCACCATCTTATGTTCGGACAATTTTTAAATCTTACCAGCAAAATAGAAATCAATTCCTTGATATCTACTTCGATGTCAATATTTTTTTAAAATGTCCTAGCACTGAGTTAAGAAGTAAAGTGTTTTTTTTAAACACTTCCACATTGTTTGATCTCTTTCACCGGAATACTGTGTTTAGCCTAGTTATAAGGATAAGGATGAAGCCTGACTGCATCCAGTTTTTCTCAGACTTGGCAATCAGGCCTGGGGGTTGTCTTAATTACCAAGAGTCATGCCTTGTACACCTTCTATACCTATACCATGCCTATGTACCTTCTATAAACTGTACAGTCATATGTTCATCTTGGAGCTAAGAATCATCTTCAGGTGTATCTAGTATGGAAGCAAAATGTATTAAAATGGGAATGAAGCTAAAAGAATTGGCTTCTAACCTCCTTCACAGGAATGTTATTGTGGAGTTACTTTAAAGCATGTGGAGGTAAATGCAGTGTCTGTCTTGTGGAATTGAAAATTTTTTATACTTCTGTGCAAAGAGTTTTTTCAAGAAGTTAGATGACATCAGTCCTTCATTCACATTGGTACACAATCTGCACGGGAGAAAGTTGCTTGAAAAATTAAATACACCAAGGCTAAAGTTTTAGAACATATTTCTGGAGTTTTTAATGATCTGGGAAAGAAAAAGTAATGAAATATTACAGCTGCTTCCCAGCTATATTGCACAAGGAATCTGATGCTATTTCTCACTTTGAAATTGAAAACAGAATTTAATTTCTAATAAAAGAGAAAGATACACAACTTTAGGAAAAGGTAGATGCTGTTGGCTGATGCTAACATCCAAATACCACATGCATTACAATTAGGAAAATTTACTTTTAAAAAACCCAATATGGAGGAGTGAGCTGAAATGTATTACTGAACCAAAGTATTTTGCAGGGGTGGCAAAAAATATGTGGCATTAAAATATTTTCATTCTGCCCACAGAGCTCATAGAGCTCAATGGGATGTCTTCCACATCACAGAGTCCTGTTGATGTCCTGGACATGACAGGCCATGGCAACCCCTGGCTAGCAGAAGTAAGTGTTACTCTAAGTAGAGTTGCTCAGAGCCCCTCTGCTCTGTGCCCTGACCATCCTGGGCTGGCCAGCAGCCCAGTGAGGCCATGGCACCAACCCCACCAGTCTGCAGATTTACTTGCCAGGCATCTCTGCAGCACTGCCATGCAGGTCGGCATGCCTGGGGACTGCCCCTTCCTGTTTCATCCCTGGCACTGCCTCAGCCAGAGGGATCATTTCCTCCTTCTTGCCTAACATTGCCAAGACAGTGGAAACTTGCAGAAATGGAGCAAGGTATTTGATATTTCTGCAGTTTGGAATCACCAGGACACACATTCACATCAAAACCACTGAAGGTGTCCAACTGTCCCATGTTGCTGTTCCTCACTCTCTTGCAGACGTGCTGACCAGAAGGAGACAAACTGACTCCACAAACAAGAGAATTTTCTCATGTCAGTAAGCCAGGTCTCAACACACAAATGGAAAATCAGAACAACTTGCTAAAAGAAATGCAAAACAGTCCCAAATTCTGTGTGTCTCGCTACAAGCACATCTCCTATTTCTGTTAAGAATATAGTTCAGTCAGGCCAGCCTGCACCCTCAACCTTTGTACCATGAGATCTATTCTCCAAGTAACAGGCTCGCAGGTGCCCCTTGCTGATAACTCCTGATCCCAAACCCAAAACTCCTTCTGAACGAAAGAAGATCTCACTGAGCCCTTGGCTTGTCCTTGCTTCATCGAAAGGCCTTGCTGTGAATCCAAGGATATAAACTGTGCAATTAATCAGAACTCACCTGTTTCTTATCTAGACAACCAACTGGAACTTTTCTGTCACTACACTTTTTTGCGTGTTATTGGACTTTTCCTAAGTATGAATGTTTCCTAAGTATGAATGTTTCCTAAGTATGAATGTTCAATACAACTGGCATACAGATACACAGGTAAAGCTGTTTCAAACATGATTGACTTCCAAGCCAAAACAAAGTCCTCAGAACTGCATTTTCAGAAGAAGTGAGTGCAGGTAAGGTAGTTGCCATAAACTCCACAAACACCACAAACTCCACATATCCTGTGGTTTATTGTCTAAGGCCAAATGGTTCAAGCTTCCAACCTGCTGGCATATTTATTAAATAAACCAAACCAGACCATAAAATAAAATAAAATAAAATAAAATAAAATAAAATAAAATAAAATAAAATAAAATAAAATAAAATAAAATAAATTATGAAACATTTCAACAAACTCCCTTAAGCAAGACATAACCAGTGAACACTGTCCTGTCCCACTGAACCCAGCTTGAACTTTTGCACCTCTGTCTCCACAACCAGAATAGTGAAATTATTTCTTCTGGAGCAATGACACAAAGAAGCAGATTAGGAGTACAATCCTCTTAATTTCCAGTTCCCTTCCCAGCCTCCAGGCTTCAGCTAATCCTGAGAGAAACACGTCCTGTCCACAAAACAGAAACAATCTTTTTGGCTGTGAATGATATCAACAGAGAGATTACCAAAGAGGGAGTTCTCATAGTTGAGCCTTATTTACTAAGACAGTTGTTTCTTTACTATGTCCACAATATTATTTCTCTTAGTTGTGTTTTGCCACACATGAAACATCACTGTTCCTTAAGATTTTTTGTGGTTTTTAGAACAGTACATGCAGTAAGCTTGATTAATACTCCCAGTAGGAACCATTCCAACAGTGCTGTTGCTTTTCTGTTTTGTATTTAATCATGTAAAAAATATGTTAAGGTACTAAATAAAGCCAAAACTCATGAACACTTCTCACACAAAGGCTTCTATTACAGAATTAATTCATGCCATTTTGCAAGTATTGTGTTTTATAAGGCTAATTACTACACATGTAGCTTGTCCTAGGGTGACGTTATGATGCTTGTATCCCCATTCATGTGTTCTGTTAATGTTGGATATTATGTTCTGTACCTTTAAGACCGGCTCTGAAGAGGGAAAGTTTTATTTTGGTTTTCTTATCAGCCTGGCAGGACACAGAGACTGCAGCTTTTGCTTTTGCTGCTTTTGCTTTTCACTTTTCTCTCTTGCGCTCTTGCTTGCTTTGCTTCTGCTTGCTTTTGCTCATTAGCTAGTTTAGCTAAACTGTCCAATTTCTTCCTGGACTGTTTCTCCTTTCCTTTTCCTGACCATTTCGAACCTGCTCTGGACTGGGACCTGGGAAACACCAAGATCCTGCACCTTGTGGCCTGCAGCAGCAGCCCCAGCGCCGGAGGGACTGAGAACAGAGTGACCACCCCCCCCAAGAGAGACTTTTCTGAATTTGTCATCTTTTTCAGAGCGGTGTCATCCGGTATTGTTCATTTTGTGTGCTGGGGGGTGCTGTGCTTGTTAAATAAACAGGTTCTTTCCACTCCTCTCCGAGGAATCCTTCCCGAACTGGTTGGGGGGAGGGGCTGTGTGGGTTTGCTTACTGGAGGGGCCCTAATTTGGAAATTCTCCTCCAAATTTGCCCTAAACCTCGACATAGCTACATACAGTGGGAAGGAGAAAATGGATGAGTTTTAACTCTTCATTCAGAGGAACCTGAAAGCTGTTTTACCACAGGGAGATCATGCATATATGGTTTTTTTGGCCTTTAGGTACTGTTTTTCTCAGAGTAAGGGAAGTGAGAAGAGCAAAATAAAATTCAGTGAGTCTGTCAGTGGCACAGGATGTAGTTGGAGTCCTCTCACTGATGGTGTCCCCACAGGTTCCATACTGGGCCCAGTGTTCTTCTGCTTATTCATCAGTAACTTGGATGAAGAGGCAGATGCCTTCTCAGCAAAGCTGGGAGCAGTGGCCAATAAGCCAGAGGCCTGTGCAGCCCTCAGAGGGACTCTGACAGACTGGAGAGGTAGGCAGAGATGGGTGGATCTCATCAATATCTGCAAGTATCGGAAGAGAGAGTGCCAAAAGGATGGAGACAGTCACTTCTTGGTAGTGCCTGGGAACAGGACAAGAGGCAATGGGTAGAAACTGATGCATAGGAAGTTACAGCTGAACATGAGGAAAAATTTCTTTACTTTGCGGTTGACTAAGCACCAGAACAGATTGTCCAGATAAGTTGTATAGTCTCCCTGGACATATGCAAGTACCACCTGGTTGCAATCCTTTGCAGAGTACTCTAGGGTGACCCTGCTTGAAGAGGAGAGTTAGACCAGATGGCCCAGTGTGGTCTCTTATAACATTACCTGTTCTGTGATTCCGTGGAAATGGAGATTCACTGGGCACCAAATATGAGATCAGAGACCACATTACACAAATCACTCTAATAAATGTCATTCACTGAATGCCCTGTAGCAGCTGTGATCTACTGGGGAGTGTGCATCTCTTGCTCCCACAGCGTGTGAGCTTTCTCTTAATAGTACACTTAGTATATCAAGAAACAAGTGATCTAAGAGAAAGTAAACTGCTTCTAGTTAAGTCGGCTCGCAGACACAGCTGCAAACCCCTGTTTAGTATTAAGCCGTTTAGCAACAAAATGGAAACTGTCTTTTCCAGTTCATGTAAATAAGCCAAATCCCAAAACATGTAGTTTGCATTCAAAACCACCAATATATCAAAGCAAGAGATATTTTCTGTGTAAGAGCACCTCTGCATCATCCCACTGCATGATCTGTTTTTTTTTTTTTACTGAAAGATATGGTCTTTTCTCACATAGACACATAACCTCTATACATATTACATCCTGGGAAAAAAAATAGGTCTTTATATTCCCTTATATCTTTCCAGCCCATTGCTCAATTTAAAGAGAATTTAGAGTATTAAAAGACAGATTCAATTCATATACAGTACACGTATGTGAGAAAAGTTCCTTACTAAACATCTAGAAAGTCCTGTGTAGTATTCTACTTCTGCAAAGGCAAAATTGGTTGACTGAGGTAGCTCAATGAAAACTGGTTATAAAGCTTCAGGTTAATCTCAGGTCCATGACAGCTTTACTGCAGTGGGAAACAAAGACACCCATGCCCTTTAAATTCTACTCTCACAAAACAATACACCCTATATAGAAGAAATCTTCTTGAAGAAAAGATAAGGAAATAAGCAGTATATATGTATGGACATTCACATTAGAGACTGTGGTATTAGAAGATCAGATATATTCCCCAAAGTAGAAGATAAGTATGCGTATATATCAGAGTGAAACAAGTGAGCGCAGTACACAGTGTTCAACATTGTGCCTTTTCGATCAACATAAAGGGCTGAAAGGGATTTATATCACAACCTTTCCCAGTTCAGCCTAGAAAGTACTGCTTAGGCAAGAACTCTGGAAAAAGGAAAAGTCCAGTGGCCAGTCTTCTGCCACTGTGACAGAATGAGTGATGAGTTACACTTGTAAGAGAGAAGTAGGAGTATGTTTATTGATATAAAACAGTAATTTAACAAAGTGCAACAGTTAACTGCAACAGTGATTTAACATTTGATGGCAGGGTACACTTCAACATTTGCTGTATAGAGTGCAGGGCCAGATGAAACTCTCAGTGAGACCTTCCCATTGAGTCATGAGATTCAGAAAAGACCCCCTTGCATTCTAAATTCCTGTTTCAGTTTATGTGAGGGTATATCCAGACTTAGTCCTAGATGTGGTTGATGGTTTCTATCTGAAGTATTATATATAATGCTTTATATCACTTAGCTAAAATCTCAAAGTTTAGCATGCTATTAATTACTTCCCAAGAATCTGTTGCAGCAAGGAATGTCTCAGTTACAAGGAGTAACTGTGAGAGACACCTCTGCTCAAGAAGCATGCTCTGGATTTGCTCCAGCTGGTTAATGTCCAGTCTGTGCTGGGGCCCCAAAGCTGGATGCAGCATTCCAGATGGGGTCTGACAAATCCAACTTAAGCCAGATGCTGCTGTCACAATCACTTAAGCAGAGGTGAGGGAGAAGCACACCTCACCTGTCTGTAAATTTCCTGCCTTCCCCTCAGCAGTTTCAGGGTGCTGTGGTGGACAAGAGAAAAGATAGCTCCTGTGATTTGGGTACTCCTGCTGGCAGCTATTGATATACAGTATAATTTACAACCACTCAGCACTGATTTAGAAGAGCAAATGGTCAAAATGGACTGAAATACGGCCAAACATCAGAATTTGCATGAGAATTAAGTATAAATGTTTTACATGCAGTTTCTTCCTTCCATCTACTCCTTATTTAGGTATATTACTATCAGTGATATTTTTGCCCAACGTCCGGGAGGGATGATGAGGAGGACTCCACTGATATCAGAAGGCTAATTAATTACTTTATTATACTATATTACTCTATACCATATTACATTATATTACATCACATCTAAACTGAATCTGCCAAGCACTCAACTGCACAGGCCCTCGTGACTGTCAGCCGGCAGTCCCGATACACACATGGATTCAATTGGCCAGGAAATCAAAACACTCACACCAGAATCCAATTACCAATTCCCTTCAGGTAAACCACCTTCCACAATGCATTCAACTTGTGAACAACACAGGAGCAGTAAATGAGATAAGAATTGTTTTGAACATTCTTTGCTTCTCTCACTGCTTTTCCCGGGTTCAGATAATCCCACATATTACTAAATGGCAAATATAAGGGTCAAAACCTTGTGGTATTAACCCATGCAAACACTTCCCTGTAGTCTTCATTTCAAAGAGATGAAACTTCATTTCATTGATGGAACTGTCTTACCACTACTAACTGTTTCTTGGTGGAAGAAAAAAGACAAATTATACAGTATAAGTAGAAAAGGCTGTGTCAGGACCAACAGCACCAACTCAAAATCTCCCAAGGACTTTCTCAAAATTACTGATTTGCCAAAATCAAGGTTTCTCTTACAAGAGCAGTCATAGAACTATAGAACAATCTGTCCAAAATGTAAAACCACCCAACCTGCCCAAAATATCCCCAGACAGCCTCACCATTGCAGCAGTCTCACGAAACATACATTTCAGCTCTCATATAAATTATTATTTGAACACAGTGAAGCATTTCTGCCAAGAAACTATTAGTTTAGAGAGGAAATACCATGAGATTTTCTTGCTTCATTGTATTCACCTACTACCTTCCACTGTGCCAGTATGGCTCACTCAGAGAGAGAATGGTGTCTTTCAGTTTGATTTCAGGCCACCTCCTTACAACCAAGTACTTATACAAGTACTTATCTACTATGGTATAACTTTCTTTTCTGCATAAAGTAAGGCTAAGAATGCCTTTTGTGTTGATTCATGCTGGTAAAAGGAAAAAAAAAAAGATAAATCCCCAATCAGTAACAACACAAGAATCCTACCCACCCCCATGCCAAACAAATGAACAAAAATGAAAAAAAGCCTGCCATGATAGTCAGCTGAGATTTTTGTAGCTGTCAGTCTTGGCCATATTCGAATTAGACAAAAACTTCTAAAACCTATTAATTCGTCATCAGATTACAAGCATTATTCCTAAATATATTTTAAATGTAAATCAAACTCCTGACTGAGAGATATTTCACTTTTCTAAGGTATGAAGTCTAAAGTCTAAAGAAAAAATTATCAGAAACTACAGCTGTGACTAATTTAGATTTTATTTAATGAAATCTGTAGCTAAAATACCTCTTATTAATATTTGTTAAGATTGTTTAGTCATATTCACTTTCTGTGGGCAAATGTATTTCTAAGTTGCAAAACAAACCAACTCAGAAGATTTTGCATCCACAGGGTAGTAGTGAATGGCTTGAAGTCCTGATAGACATCAGTGACAAGTGGTGCCCATATTAGGACCAGTGTTATTTAATAACTTCATCAATGACATAGATGAAGGGATCAAGTGCTTTCAATAATCACTCTCAATAAATATCTCAAATATCACTCTCAAAAAATTTATCTTTTCACATGACACCAAGCTGAGTGGTGCAGTTGACACATCTGAAAGATGAGGTGTCATCCAAAGGAACCTGGACAAGATCAAGAACTGGGTCCATGGGAATATCATGAGGTTTAACAAGACCAAGTTCAGGGTGCTGCACCTGGGTCAGAGCAACCCTTGTATCAGCACAGGCTGGGGGTGAGCAGATGCAGAGCAGCCCTGCCCAGAAGGATTTGGGGGTGCTGGTGGGTGAGAGGCTGGACATGACCCAGCCATGGGCACTCCCAGCCCAGAGAGCCAAACGTGTCCTGGGCTGCATCCAAAGCAGTGTGGGCAGCAGGGGAGGGAGGGGATTCTGCCCCTCTGCTCTGCTCTGCTGAGAGCCCACCTGGAACCCTGCATCCAGCTCTGGGGTCCCAGCACAGGGAGGACATGGAACTGTTGGAGTCCAGAACAGGGACACCAAGATGGTTAGGGGGATGGAGCATCTCCTCCACGAGAAAATGCTGATAGAATTGGTGTTGTTCAGCCTGGAAAAGAGAAGGCTGTGGAATGATTCAAGTTCAGCTTTCCTTCTGAAATGAGCTTACAAAATGACAGAGAGATACTTTTTAAAAGAGTGTGTAGTGACAGGACAAGGAGGGATCACTTCAAACTCTCAAAGCAAGTAGGTTTACAGTAGATAGTAGAAAAAATTCATTACTGTGAGAGTAGAGAGCTACCAGAACAGGCTGCCCAGAGAAGCTGTGGACATCATATCCCTGGAACTGTTCAAGACCAGACTGGATGAGACTGTGAAAAACCTGGTCTAGTGGAAGGTATCCCTGCCCATGGCAGGAATGTTGGAGCTAGATGACTTTCAAAGTCCTTTCCAGTGCAAATCATTCTATGATTCTATGAATAATTTTATCATTTGGAAAGATGAGCAGTTGAACTAAATACCAATAATCATAATTGTGTATTTTGAAAACTTAATGTTGTTATTTTAGTTTAAGGTAGTTTGCAATAGAAATCAATAAATAGATATCTAAATATAATTAAACAATTGTTTTCTACTATATGCTAAAATACAGTAATTTATGTATAATATTGTGTGGTTTTCCCCCCTATCTCTGAAGAGCCTGCATGTTTTCTCCTGAGATACGCAAATTATTGTTTCAATCTGGTTTATTGCCATAAGGGACTGCTTGACAATTTAGTTTATTAAAGTAGTGATGAATGAAAATACAGCAGACTACCAGAAATATTATTTGCAAAAGTGTGAGTCTGTAACTAGCTCCATTTTTAGCATCTAGGAAGCCACTGCTTTAAAAAGAAAAAAACAAACCAATAACAACAACAACAACACAACAACAAGAGGTGGCTTATTGGCAAATATTGCCAGCCTTCAAGAAATTGTTTGAAGCACTCAACACATACTCTTCCTGATTTTGGGTCAGATAACAGGTTATGGAAATATTATCTCAATGGTTCTTCAGATGCTGAATTTCCTACTTCATCAAAGACCTAATGGCTTCCACTCTGAGACATGGCCAACAACAGTCTAGGTGTGCCCACATCCTCAGCTGATCCAATTTAGTGGAGGGCACTTTTAAAAGAAAATCCGAGGAACCAGAAGGCAGCTGTGACAATCCATGATTGCAAATAGAGACTGCACCTTGGGAAGTTCTGCACACTGCTGTGCACTCCAGCATTCTACATCCGGGCTGTAGCAGCCAAGCCCAGGATCCATTCTGCAGGGGTTGCAGTCAGAATTAATGGCTTTTCAATTACATCCCTTTCCCACTTAGCCAATTTTAAATCCTGCTGGTTAGACAGAACAGATCAAAAGCTAATGCATGGCAACTGGCTTCTAAGAATTTCCTATCCAATAGGCTTTTCTTTTCTTTTCTTTTCTTTTCTTTTCTTTTCTTTTCTTTTCTTTTCTTTTCTTTTCTTTTCGACGAGAAAGAATAGCAATAGCCACATTTTTGCTTTTTTTATTTTCAAAATAAGGTGTATTTCAAAAAGCATGCTTGTAAAAATGTAGTATTGGAGTGTATTGTTACTTGAAGACTAGAACTCTGAAACAGATGAATCTTGTGGTCCATCTGGCTCCTCCCAGAAGTCTTTTCTAGCAGAGCTTCACTCTGCTGAAAAACTTCAGCACAGAAGAAAATCCTTCACAACATTTTTACAGGCAGTTGCTGCACTTCAGAACAACCTTTCACCTGAGAAATATCTTGGAAAGGGATTTCAGTGAGATCAGTTTAGAGCAGGGATACAAATTCAAGTCTCTGGCTCAGCTGTTTGAGCATGAAAAAGTCCAATAGTCTGGTCAAATTTCATACAAAAAGGAGAAGAAAGAAAGAAAATACACAGGGAGGAAACAACAGCACGGAGTATTCAGGATTTTGCCTCAAAAGAGTGTGCAGGAAGTCAAACTATAGTTTTGTGTCCTTCTCAGCTCAGCCATTAGGAGTTGAGGTCTTGGAGCACACTTCCTCTATGATGGAAGGAAAAGAGACATGGGTTTGCAGACTGTGGCTTACAAAAATAATTCTGTAGTTTGCAAAAATAATTCTGTAGCTAGCTTTAAGGAGGATAGGCTCTTCCAAGGCCTTTCATCTCTTCTCTGACTCATTTTTGGCCGTGAATAAACTATTTCAACCTTCCTGTCTCTTTTTCCAGCTGTAAAATGATATCAATAATCTCTCCTGGCTTCTGATGCCTGCAGTGAGAATTAGGTTCACCCATTCCAGCATATAGAGCTACCCAGGTCAACCAAACCAAGCTTCATTTTTCTTTTTATAGCAGCAGTTTTGAAGAGAATGCAGAAGTTGCATTTGTGTTATAGGCAGGAAGGTGAGAGGAGGTAACAAGCAGAGAAAACATTTTGTCTATCTCACTTTGAGCCCTGAAAATAGCTTCTGCTGATACAAATCATATGTTGAGATTTTTAATGTGACTGGCACTGCCTGCCAAGAAGGGGCAAACTGAGAACTGGCAAGCCTTCCTTCCCTCTTGCCAAATGGACACTCTTCCATTGAAGCAATATTTCTCAGTACTGACCATGAGTCACTTTTCAGCCCTGTGATCAGTCAACGATGTAAACAATGGGTCACTAATATATGCTGTATCACACACAATATAAGTAGAGGCAGAGTTTAGACAACTATATGTTCTTACAAAGTATCTAAGTAATACCTATACCAGGAGCAACTGCACCTCTGGGATTTCCCAGAAACAATGCAGAAGGATTTTTCAGATAATCAGACAACAATTACAAGTTCTTAGAGCAAACCATCAGAGCTTTCTACCTCTCCTTTTCATACATACAGTGATCTTGCTGGAAAGCAGACTTATTTAATATTTCATAGAATGAAATAACATATTTTGCAGCAGTCTGTCACCTCAGAAGATAAGGGAATTAACTCTGTACTCACTTTATACCAGTCTTTTAATTTTCTTCCCCACATTAATAGTGCTATCAGTTGCACCTTTTCATCATACCTCCTTGTTCCCATCAGACTGCCTCTTTAGTGATTAATATTTCATGTTTTTTTCTAGGGGCAGAAGGGAATATATTTCAAAAGCAGACAGCAAACTAAGACTTAGAAAGTTTATCAGCTTCATTTCACATAGGATGTGACTAAGGACAATTCATTCTTTTTAATTGTTCGCATGTGTTGTCTTCCTCAAGACTTGCAGCACATTGCACACTGCATTTTTAATCAGTTATCATCACCCCCACAAATTCATACAGAAATATATATATTTCCAAGGGAGAGGCTGTTTATTACTTATGTATATGTGCTTTACCACAAACATGTGGTTCAGGAAACAGAAGCCTTTGGATCGTCAGTAGTACTCTGAACAACTGACCACCATTCTCCTGTACAGCATTTGCATGCACATCACTGTTACTGAGTAAAAACACACAAAAAACAGCAGGACTTTTCTGTCTATTCTGAATAGAAAAGTAAGTACAAATTCCTCATCCTAAACAATGTCTTTCCAGAGCAGCACTGCACATAATATTGATAGGCCTCAACATGATCAGATTGATGAAGTAATATAATGCCTTCTGGGCTTCTTGAGACACACTCTATCTGTTACAGCATCTTAAGTCAAAGCCACCACACAACATCTATATTCCACTATTCTGCAAAAAAGGTCTTCCTTGCACAGAAGTTTTCGTTTAACTTTCCTTACTCAAGCATTCACATACTAGTCTGCCCATCTAGGAAGAATCAATGCTGTGCTTTTCATACTGATCTAGTTATGGAATCACAAAATCTAAGATGACTGTCTGATGTCAGGAGTCTGAAGGAAATCAGAATCTCTCAACTCCTGCATCAGCATCTTCCACAACTGAATGGACAACTAAGTTTATGTAATCTGCTGCAGCTAGGAAATGCAATTCACTCAGAAGTTCCATCTTCAGTACAATACACTGTTTTGCTGCCAAAGTAGCAGAGTTTAAAAGATTACCAAGTAACAGAGTTTGAAAAAATGGATTCACAAAAACATTTTTATCCTGCTATTTTTCTTACTGAATGGTGCACTGAGCATTCAGAATTAGCCTGCAATTAGCAGTTAAAGTGCAGTCATGAACGTTCCACTCTTGCTGCTGCAGCAAGAAGGTGTGCACTGTAATGCTGAAAATCTTGACAATTGCAATGGATTCAATTTTGAAGTTAAAAAAGTGGAAAGAGTGAAAAAATATTTCTCAATGAAAAATACCAATTCATGACAAGCATAGAAGCTGTGTGATAAATGCAAATAGAACTGCCAGAAACCTCCAGCTTCTATTAATACCCATTCTCCCTTGTTCTCCCTGATTGTTTTCAAGTATTTCATAAGTGACTTGATTACTTATCTTTAAATAATTCTGTTAACATCATTATAGCACAGCAAAATTATCAAGTAGGTTAAATCAAAGGTAATACCCTAAAAGTTGGTATATTCATTTTTTCATGGTACCAGGGATTTCTAACTGCATTTCATTGCCCATTGTTGAGAAAAAACAAGTACCGATCATATTTTGAGACACAAAAAACTTCACACTTTTTCTGTGCACATAAAATGATTATTAACATTTGAACTTCATATTGATGAAAATTGATAGTAACCCATATTTTTGTTACAAATTGCCATATTAAGCTAGACACCTCATAGCAGTGTAAGAAAATAACACAAAGCAAACCAGCTGGACAATAAACCATGTTAAACAGTCTCGTATATCTCAAATGGAGCTGTGAGGAAAAACAGAAAAAGAAGACGCTTCGAAAAATTCTGTAAAAACTATTTCCCTGTTCAATTACAATAAGCTTAAAATTCCATTAACACAGGCAAAAAAGGAACTGAAATAGCTCTGAGATATGTCTAATTCCACTAATGTACCCCAGGAGGCACTTAGCAATCAGCCCAGTTGCTGAAGCATTTGTACCCCTATCTAGTGCAGCACAACCACTCTCCCAGTGAGACCTGGTTCCAGTCCACAACACACCTGGGCTTCTTAGGAAGAGGATTCTTCAGGTCCTCTGACAGATAAGTAAATTCAGAGCTTCTCCAGAAGGACATCTTGAGAGAAGACTGAGGTTCTGTCCCTTGCAATCATTTCTTTAGTAATTATAGGTGATGCCAACATGATTCTCTAATTTATACACATTTGCGTGAACTTACTACCTTTGTTTTTTGAGCAGTTGCTCCTAAGAAAAAGGTGTAAGGTAAAGGGAACAAGTGGATTTGATTAGCACAGTTTCCTGTGAAACTCTTACACATTAAGAATTTTAAACCTTGAAAGCTTTTTCAATTTCACAGATTGTCTCTGAGCCTACCTTGACTGAGCCTACCTAAACCACCAAAAATGTAGGAGAGACATTTTTGATGAATGTTTGCCATCAGCTGAAAGCCTACAGACCATTTTCCTCCCCTTAACAACTTACTATTAAATAACTAAAAAAAGTTTCAGACTTGTTCCATGTATAGAAGTTCACTTTTTATCTGAGTTCAGAGCTACCTGAGAGCCATCCATTGCTATTCAAACCACAGTCATCAGGGTAACAGTTCTTGAAAGCCAAACTTATTTGCTTTGTTTGTTTTATCAGCAGAAAACAGTCCTGCAGTTCTCATGTTTGCAACTATGGATGCATCTGAAGTACTTTATATTCTTCATGTACTCTCCACTACTCCAGTCTCCATGCATATAAAATTCATGTGTTCAGTATATGAAAGAGAATGCATGAAAACATAATTTCCATTTAGTACAATTTTATGTGCAGGTCTTCATGCTGAAACTCCAGCAGCTGAGCAGTGAGCTACCAGCCAGAACCAGAAAAGTTCAAAGAAATACAAAGGGAAAATCAGAAGCCTCATGTCCCTGTCGTGTTATCTTTGTTTTCCAGCAGTGTAATTAAAGGAATTCAATTCTAATTTTATCATCAGATAAATAGTTCTTTTCCTTTATCCTGGATTGTTAAAAATACGAAGTCCAAGTTAATAGTATTCAGAAATGCTTTCCTCTTTGAAACAAGATCATCATAGTCAGAGTGTTGACTGAGGTGCTGCACAATGGTTTAAGACTCTCTATGTGTCCCTGACAAGCAGGGATAGTAGTCAGGAGGGAGTGTGGTGTCTGCCTAATCTTAGCCTCTTTCAGACCAATCTCTGGAAGTTACAATTGCCTTCTGCCAGCAAATAAATTGTGAGAAAGATTCAGAATTCACATCTCATTTAGAAAAAAACTCTCTGTTATGCAAAACCAACTATGGTTAAGCAAAAGCATCAGGAAAATAGATATTTGCTGAAGAAAGTAACTTCTTTCCAATAGAAACACAGAACATTATAGCAAAAGCCCTGAAAGACAGATGAAAATCCATTTAAACTGGAAAATAAACCTATATGTAGGAAAGCTCTTACAGACAGCAGAAAGCTCTTTCTGCAGAGCAACAGAAACAAAGAGCAGCGTTTGTGCATTGTGCAGAACAACAGATTTTGAATACATGGTATATAAATGCCCATCATGGGGCTCAAGGCTTGTCAAGTGTGGCTGCTATGTTATTGTCCATGAAGACACTTTACTGAGCATCAACAAGGTTTGCACATGTCCAGTAAGTGGTGGTTTTGTACCCCTTGAGAAGGCAGATTTAGGAATTGAGGTCCGGTGAAGACAGGCAAGTGAAACAGTGTATTAACTATTACAGATGTAACTGTCCCTACTGTTTTGTTAACACAACAAATTCCATGCCCTGTTACCTCACTGAAACAAAGCAGTCCACAGGCTGCTCTGAGCACTTCTGAACTGTGAAAAACAGCAAGATTCAGGTATCTGCATCGCCAGTCGATACTGATACACAGGACAAGGTGGAAGGGAAAACCTCATCACAAGTCTAATGTACCACTGGCACTGAGAGGACGCACATATTTTGAGGTTTATGACTCTCGGTACAAATAACTACAACCATTACTTAAGATTTTGAGCAAATGAATCTTGAATCCAACCAGCCTGGAAGGGGCTGTCCAAAAGATCTATCCACCCCACCCTTCCTTCCTAGCTTGCACAGGCTATGACTAGCCAGATTGCAACTGAAGCAGTTGGGGAAAGAAATGTGATTGTCTAGCATCCTTCGAGAACTAAAAATCTTGAGGCAGATTTCTTTTCCTTTTCCTTCAGCTGAATAATTTCTTAGTCTAAGCTGTGTCACTGACTTGACAGATACAATAAATAAGATAATATTGAATATAAAACCTGTGCTCTAATATATTTTAGGATGTGCATTCTAAAAAAAAAGGCCAATATAATGTTGGTAAGTTAACAGTTCTTTAAAAACAAATATTAAAATCCAGAAATCTGACAAACAAGATGAACAAAATTTAGAAGTTATGCAAAGTACTGTAGTAGTAGATTATATGCTAATTTTGTGACCAGATCAAAACACTGGTTAACTCTGGCACAGGAATAGAACAGTCTTGGCATGTTACATGGACTGCAAATTCTTTCACCTTCCCTTTTTTCCTCTCAGAAGAGGCTGGTAATTTAAATTAGTCTTAAATCTATAGCACTGCGTCTAGATGAAAATGGGAAGAAATTAAGGTATACATGTGTAGTGGGAGGACCCTGGCTGGATGTGAAGCACCCACCAAAGCTGCTCTATCACGTTCCTCTAGAAGTGGCCAGGGGAGAGAAAACAGGGTCCATGAATTGAGATAAGGACGGAGAGAGATCACTGCCAAATATCATCATGGGAAAAACTGACTCAACTTGGGATATTAATTTAATTCATTACTAACAAAATCAGAGCAGGATAATGAGTATTTAAATAAATCTTAAAAACACCTTTCCCCACCCCTACCTCTCTCCTGGGCTCTACCTCCTCTCTCCCAGTGGCACAGAGAAACTGGCAATAGTGTTTTTGCTCAGTTCTTCACAGGTTGTTCCTGATGCTGCTCAGGGAGAAGAGTCCCTGCTCCAGTGTGCAGTGCCCCCCATGGGAGACTGCTGTCCATAAACTTTTCCAGTGTGAGTCCATCCCATGGAAACAGTTCTCCACAAACTGCTCCAACGTGGAGCAGTTCCACAGGGTGCAGTGCTTCAGGCACAGCCTGCTCCAGCATGAGTCCCACACAGGTCACAAGTCCTGCCAGGAGATCTGTTCCAGCCTGGGCTCTGTCCACTGGCCCTCAGGCCCCTGTCAGGAGCCTGGTCCAGCACAGCCTCCCAAGGGCTCACAGCCTCCTCTCAGGCATCCGCCTGCTCCAGCCTGGGGCTCCTCCATGGGCTGTGGGTGGATCTCAGCATCCCCACGGACCTCCATGGGCTGCAGGGGCACAGCTGCTTCACCATGAGCTGCACCAGGGGCTGCAGGAGAATCCCAGCTCTGTGCCTGGAGCACCTCCTGCCTCTCCTGCTGCCCTGACCTTGGTGTCTGCAGGGCTCTTGATCCTCTCACTTCAGTCTTGTGTGTCCGCAATTACATCTGTGCAATAACTTCTCTTTTCTTTAAATGTGTTATCACAGAGGTACTACCACAATTTCTGATTGCCTTGGCCTTTTCCAGTAGTGGGTGTGTCCTGGAGCCAGCTGGCACTGGCTGAGCTGGACATGGAGCCAGCTTCTGGCAGTTTCTCACAGAAGACACCCCTTTAGCCCCTGCTACCAAGACCTGGCCACACAAACCCAACACAGGAAATACAGATGAAAAGCTAGATGTCCTGCCCCTGCTACTTGCTGCTTCAAAGAGAAAATTAGTAGGTAAATAAACTATTTACCTGAAATATCAGTACCTAAAGTACAGTAACCCAGTGTGAAGACTAAAATTTACTAGCTTAAACTTAGGACCTGCATCTAAGTCTCAGATTATTCTGGATGTTCAGTGAAGGAGTATGAAGAAAGAGTCTCTTCTCCATGTATCAATACATTAAAGTACATTTTCAAAACACCAGTATATTCATATAAAATTAGCACAACTTTGCAAAGATGGTTTCACCTTAGGCAAATTGCATTCATTACTGCTAGTGAGTCAGGTGTCCTATAAATACAGACCTTATTTTGCTAGTAAAATCTATCACATTGGTAGTTCCAGTAAATATTTGCATGTCTCTGCAGAGCATGTCCTGTCCATTCTCCCTCAGACAGATATCCAGATAAATGCTGGGTACTGCACATGGTTCAGGTATCCAACTGCATGAACATCCTTTCCACAGATAGAGACGATTGGAGATAGCATTTACTCAAGCATAAAAAAATGCTGCAGGAAAAAATTTTTCATGGGAATCCTATCTTCACTCTCAAATTTGAGCTGTGGCAATAAAATTTATTCAGTCAGAGATTCTTCATACTGGAGAGCCTTCCTCAATCATAGTAACTTGCCTAGAGGAAGTTTGGGCCTCCATAATCATTTACTACACCAAACCTCTCCAGTGACAGATAACTTTTGACTTTCTGTTCCAGACAGATACACATTTCAAACATGAAATGGGGAAGAATGCCAAAAAACCATAGTGGTCCATGCTAAAATACCCTTGAAGACAACAGTAAGCCTGTGAGTGTATTGCCACAGCAGAGGCTTTTCTGTATAAAAAGCACATCTTTTTCTTTTTAGGATGAATTACAAGGTATGCCAAGACCATTTACAGGATACCATGGTCTAGTGATCTCTTATTTCCTCCACATATTAGGTTTGTTAGTCATTTTAACTCATTAAAAACTAAGCAACCATAATATTACTTCAGTGGATAAACTGTTCAAGAGCTGGGGCTATTGCTCCATCAACAGCTTTCCAGTGGATCCACTGCTCTTGAGCTAAGCAGTGTTCTCTCCAGGCCAATACCTTGTGTCTCAGTGTTTTTGAAAATAGAAGTTTTTTGATTGGCAGCTTGATCCTGCTCCATCATAGTAACACATCATGTTGCTCCTGGTGGGACTTGGCGCAATTTTTTAAAGTTCTGATTGAGCTGCAAGGAAGTTTCTCCTCCAACTGCAGCTATGTGGTGTGCAACAAAACATACATAGCAGGTAACAAATCCGCATTTCATAGGGTGTGTAAAAACACCTTTCCCAAAGACAAAAATTGCCTGCTATGAATAGAAAATGAGGGCTAGATTCGTACTATTGCTTACAAATTTCTAAAGTGTAAAGTAGCTGTTCAGACATATTCAGGGAAACTCTCATCCTGTCTAAAGGTAGAAAATGGAGTTATCAGCTAAGATAAAATTAGTAATAAATAATTGGCTTGAAATGTTTATGTAAAAGATGCTACAAAACTACAGAAAGGGAAACATTCATTCAAAAGCAAGTTCTTGCAGAACTGCAAACCAGAATACATAGAAAGTGTTCTGCAGCTTCACAGGCTGAACAATATCTGCCATTTGTAAAGGATAACTATTTTATATTATGACCACCAAAGACCTCCTAATGGCAAAAATTTGCCGGCTGAATGATTAGTGTGTTAATTTCAATTACCTTTTTCACATGAGACTTTTGTGATACCAAGAAAAATGTTCATTCTTAGAGGATGGGTAGATAATTTGACAAGAATGACAGGACATAGAGAAACACCTTTTTTTTTGTCAGAAAGACATTTAACTGAGCAAGAGGTTAGAGAACAGTAATTAATCGCTTAATTGTTTTGAAAAGACAAGCACTAAAAAGTATGACCTTTCACTGATGCTTCACTGCAATGGTACATTAATTATTGCTGAATTGCAATGGGTCTCCTGTGGGAACACAGGACATTCTCATTAATACCAGACAAGTTTACCATGGTCACGACTTTTATAGCAAATGCCTAATGCTAAATTAAAGGACTATTTATCTTTTGGTTTGATATGTCCAGAAACATTAACAGAATTTTTCTCTGTGAAGTATTTCTTGCATTTAAAAATTAGTAATTCTCATGGCCCAAGGAGCTGGCAGAATTTAATTAAAGAAACATACTGAAAAAGACAAAATGGAGAACTTAGATGGACAGGAAGAGGTTGTTAACCTGTCAGTTATTTTTCTTCTAGGTTTTCACAATAGCTTTTGCAAAGTTCAGCTCTTTAGTCCAGGAAAGTCAAGGAACAAGTCTTGAACTCCTGAATAAAAGAGATCCTGATGGAGATCACACTGCATTGTTTCAACCTGAAGGCAATGTTGCTGAGAAGTAAAATGTGACAACGTGAGATGCAAAGAGATGATGTGACAAAGAAGGTGTGCCCATTCCTGTAGTTGATTCATTTGGGGTTTGTTTCTGGTTTTATCCTTCAAACTTAACTTTGCTCTTTCTGCTCTAAATCAGCCACATCAGACTTGTCAGACTGTCAGAATAAAGAGGTTGCTCTGTCAAGGTGCTGGAAAAACAATGTATCTACATACTGCAGAACCTCCTTTAGGAAAACCTTCTCAAAAAGAAGTAGTCTGAGAAAATCTTGACATCGATGTAGAAACATTTTAATTGCTTACAGTTTTTTAAGCTGAAGAGTCCTGAAAGTATGACATAATTCTCCATGTCCTCCCCTGCTCATTTGCATGAGTTCTCTGCAAATATGAGGCCTACTGTTTCCATCCTAATATAGCAATAAGGATAATCTCTCCCTTTAGAGAACACTTATCCAGTTGGAAGGAGAGATTTGGGGTGTACTGTTAAAGCACAGATGACACACCTCTAAATATGATATCAGTTATTTGGTCTGGTGCTTCTAAACATCACCCACAACAGAGCAGGCATTCTTCACAAGGACTAAAGCCAGTAAAAACTGTAGTCCCAAGTCTGCAACTCACTTCATGATGTTTAGTCAGGGACTTGTTCCATAAACAGATGTTCAACAGGATAAGTTTGAATGGGTTGCTTTAAAGAGCTAGCTAAAAGGAAGAAAATATTACTAGAGTAGCCACAGCATCTTCTAACCTCCTGAAACAATGGCACACTTTAAGTTTGCATTTGACATACCTTAGGAAGCTCTTCAGAAGACATGTGTTCCACCTGTATTTTTATTTTGAAAAGCTTTCAGATGCTTTCCTTACAGCATGATTTTTTTTTCTCTCAGACAGCAGTACCTCACTGCAAAGCTGTGTCAAGAGGCACAAAAGTCTCTCTGCAGAGAGCAGTGTCCCCATAGAAACATGGAAATGTTCTTAATACCCATTTTGAAAACCTCTTTTTGAATCATACACAAACAAAGAGTTTTTCTCTTTGGTAAACACTTTCTTTTCTTCTCCAAGGCATAGCACAGAAGCCAGGATGAGTAGCCCAACTAAACAGTCTTCAAGTGTTAATGAATTTTACATGAATGAATTATTAACGAACAATTGCACGTCTTGACACAGTAATAAAGAGGAGTTTACACTGAGATTCCAATGTATCACAACCTGAAGGAGAACAGCAGAAGGTAACCCATGATCTCTGTGATCAGCTAAGCCCTTGATTTGGCTTCTTTGTACTGCAGAGCAGCTGTGGCACAAGAGGAGGTTGGCAGAGGTGCCTATGACAGAGTAACAGAGGCTCTGTAGCAAAAAGGCTGCCAGCCCACAGTCTTCCAGATAGCTGACCTCTCTCTCTACTGCAAAATAGTCACAAAATCTCTGTTTCTGTAAGCAGAGAACCAATTTTTGAATCACATCTTAAGACTCCAATTTTGAAGTGACATAGCCTGAATTCCATTTCAACTGTGAATCAGCCAATATTTTCCTGAATGTGCCACTTGTTTGTAAATGGCCCACAGGTATAAGGGCAGATTGTTTTTAATTCTCTCCAGAACGAAAGGAGCCTTTATCCATGACTAGTTTTCTTCCAGATAAATGCCTACTAAAAAGCAAAAAGGCATTTTTCAGTAGATATCAGTTCAACACCCTGCCTTCCTTTTGTTTCCAGAGAAGAGAAATTTAGCTCCACTGGTTTTTGCATGAATCCTTTCTGTGACCAAGATGGCCAGCAGTCATTCATATGTCAATAGACCAGAGCTGCTCTTAGCACTGTAATCAATAATTTCTTGGGTACAATCAACATAATGCATCAAGGTTATTTAGTTGGTGTCCAAACTTTAATTCTTGAGGGTCCAAATATTCAAAATTTAACCAGAAAGTCTGTCAGACAAATACTTGCCTCAGTCTCAAGTGATCCCTAGCTACTTCTGGTATTACTTCCCACACATTGATATTCTCTTGTTCTTTGTCTGCTACTTCTCTCATTTTCCTTATTTTTTTTCCTCAAAGTGGCTACTGCAAACCTAAGCAGAACTGCCTCCACTGCCATAAGAAGCCCTTCTTGTGCAAAACCTCAGGGAACTATGTAAATTTTTTATTATTATTTCCATTTCTGTGTTAAGAATCTAGCATAACAGTAACCTTCAGTGACAAGTAGAATGTCTTTTTGTAGGAGAAAATTTTGACTGGATGATCAAAAATGCTCATTTAACTTTTATTCAGTTTTCTAAATATGGGAGTGCAACTGCTTTCAAGATGTCTTCAACATATTCAAAAATAATTTATGAGTCATTAAAAGACATAGATATATATATAGATAGATATTAAATAAGTTATCAGCCCTTAGCATGTTAAACTGGAAAAATCCCATAATGGGAAATGAAAGCAGGGGAGAGCAGAATCTGTCTAGTCAGAGTCTTCTTAAATTGGGAGAGCAAACCTGACCCTAGAAGAGACAGAGATGTAGTGGAACAACACAGCTAGAGAAATGGTGGGATGGAACTTCTCCCAAGTGCATTTCGAGTTTTGGCAATATGAGTAATGAGGATGCTGAGTAGCAGTTATCCCCTGGCTTGTGCTACTCTGCCTGTATCAATGATTTATTAGAGTCACCAACAAGAAACATATGCACATTTTATCCATTTTCTTTCAGCTTTATAAGCCATGTCATTACCCAAATAATTAAATCGTTATGGTTAAACTAAGGCATCCAAACATAGTGCTAGCTATATGTACACAGACATCTCAGCACTGGCTTTGAGGATGATTAGGCTATGAAATCCTTCTCTCAGGGACAACAGATTGTGAGATTGGACCTTGCTTTGTGCTTTAGGAGATTCATTACTGGAAGTGCTGACTGGACTTAAGCAAAGGATTAAACTGGGTTTCAAAGAGGAGCAATATCATTCCCCAGATAACCACGTCTGCAGCTACTGGTTCATGAAAAAGGTTTCACTAAAGTGAAAGCTTCTCCCTTTTAACCATGTAGAAGCAGCCATTATGGCTACTGCTGTTATCACAGGGGGCACCGTATCTTTGGTAAATACGGCTGCCTACAGATTTCTCTAGCATTAATAACCCAGACCAACAATTGCTGGCTGACCTGCATGATGCAGGTGGTCATGGCTCTGCAATGGCCTCCTGTCCTGCTTACATGATGCTCTCACTTTGACCTAATGGCATTGCTTCAAGCACACATCAGGCCCTTAGAGAGGCCTGGGTTAGTCAAAATCTGAGCAAAATCTGAGTTGAGTGAACATATGTCTAACCTAGTATTACTGTTTATTACTGTTTATTACTGTTTATTACTGTGTTTCTCAGATTTCAGCCAAAATGTGCTTCACAGCAGTCAGCACAGCAGTGCATTTTACAAATCTAGTGCACAGTGCTGAAATATCTTGCATCAGCTTTATGCTAGCAGCACCACTATATATACCTACATATATGTAGGCATGGTTATTATTGAAATACAGAGGCATTATAATTTCCCAAACTGACTTAGTTCAATACATTCAAAGCAAAAATACAGTTTTGAAGTTTTTACTGACTGACTGCCTGCTTAATCTTTCAGTTCCAAGTGTTTATCCAGAGACACCCTTTAGTTACCTCACCTCTAAACAACCTCATAGCTCTCACACTGGTCTGCTTCTCCACCAACAAACACTTCACACATTATAAATCCTCTGCAGTAGATGTCACTTTGAGATTGATACTTTTTTGCCATGGTTAGGAGACATATAGAAAAGCTTCAAGCATTTCCAGCATTTCCATAATATGAGCCTCATTCTCTGCAATCACAAATGTTTCTTTATAGTTGGGTCACAAGCAAAATCTTCCTCCCGCTGTTTTAGGTTAATTTATTGTTAATTTTTTATTTATATATTCAGTTTTAGTTTGCTTATCATTATATATAGCAGTCAGTTTTATAAAGAATCCCCCTTTCAATCAGTATCAAGATCTAAATTTCCCACTACAGCAATTCAGAGTGAATTTTTGGTCTGTCCCAGTAAATAACCAAGATGCAGCCCTTCTAACTTTAATGTTAGCCAGGGCATGAGGAGGTTTCTGCAAAAGACACTTCTGAGTCTTTGCTGTTTTCCTCCCTAAATAAACCAAGTAAATCCCCAGATATAAGACTTGTTGGAGCAAGGCAAAACTAAGAATGATCTCTTAAATAATACTAAGTCTATCAAGCTTGAATTTTGCATCACTTCTCCTATAGAGATATGCATATGTCCTTAAAAGGGCTAAATAGGCATCAAAAAGTGCTTTTGCTCAGTACCCAAAGAAAGTTCAGCCTGGGGGAGTCCTAACATTTCACATTGTCCTGGAAGCAGTGAACTAGAAAACTAAATCTTAAAACAATTCTTTAATTAACTGTACATGCAAGGGACAGAGAAGAATTTAGTTATTAAAGCTGGATAGATGACAGCACCCAATTTATCATCCTAGGCATGAAGACTGAACCGACCCCATCTGGTCAGAGCATGGTGCTAATAATGTCAAGGTTGTGGTTTTGGTCATACACATAAGAGTCAGAGTCAGTGATCCATGTGGGTCACTGCTAACTCAGAGTATTCCATGATTCTATGGCTCACTGACACTGTGAGCTAGAGCTCAAGTGTGGCCCAAGCACCAAAGGAGACAAGACAAATGGTGAGAAGAAAAATGAAACTGAAGCTGCTTCAACACCTTTACTTTCTAACTCACCTATCAGGGTCAGTGACTAATATATTGTTTGTCTGATTGCTGTCTCTGTGGTAAAGCATTCTCTGCAAGAACCATGGGATGGATGAATTCTGTCCCAGGAGAGGAGTCGTGCAAAGCTGCCTGTAAGTCACTGGACACAGAAGTGCTTAAGAGGAGAACAAAAGAGAACAAACAAGCTGGTTTGAATTCCGAACCCTCTCTTCATGCATAGAGCTGGCTGGCAGGCCCCTTGGCAAAGCCAGTTTTGAGGACTGTTCAGCTCTTAGAGGCTGCCCAGGGCTTAAGATGGTGCCAGAGGGTCCATTCAGTCTTGTGAGCAAATACAGAGCCATTTCTAAGCAACATGGTAAGAGCTGAGCTTTTTTCAACTGCACCCAAACGTCAGCTAAAAAAATCAGTATCTTTCTTAGTACTTTTCTTTACACTTCTGATTCCAGAAACAAAAACTTTTGTGATACTGTATTGGGTCTGACTGAGGTAAAGTTCCCAGCCCTCACAGTGCTGTGCTTTGCACTGGTTGCTGGCAGGGGGCTGACAGCACACCCTGCTTTGCTGCTGCCGAGCAGCGCTGTCCCTCTGACATTCCCCCACGTCGAAGGGCTGGGAGGGGACAAGGTCTGGGAGGGCACACAGCCAGGGCAGCTGACCCAAATTAGCCAAAGGGATATTCCATGCCATATCTCACCAGCTCAAATAGAGAAGGAAGGGGGGGCATTCTTGAATTCTCAATGTTTGCCTTCCAGAGGAACCATCATGCGTGCTGAAGCCCAACTTCCCAGGAAGTGTCCGAACACTGCTGCTGATGGGAAGTAGAGATTGACTTTTTTTTCCTCTTAGCTCATGCTCCTGCAGATCTCTGTTTATTGCTTTCTTTTTTGGGGTGGAATGTGTTGGTTTGGAACAGCCTGGTTTTTGGTAGTGGGGGACCCACAGAGGTGGTTTCTGTGAGCAGCTGCTGGAAGCTTCCACCATGTCCAGCAGAGCCAATGGCTGATGGCTCTGAAGATGGACATGCTGCCGGCCAGAACTGGGCCAATCATAGATGTTGGTAATGCCTCTGTGATAACATATTTAAGCAGGAAATTAAAACAAAGTGGGGCACACACAGTTTTTTTCTTCTAGTCAGAGAAGAGAATCAGGTGAGAACACATGAGGGAGACATGGAGACACCAAGGTCAGTGAAGAAGAAGGGGCAGGAGCTGCTCCAGGCACTGGAGCCGAGATTCCCCTGCAGGCCGTGGGGAGCCCATGGTGAAGCAGCTGTGCCCCTGCAGCCCATGAGGATCCAGGGGGATGCACAGATCCACCCACAGCCCCTGGGGGAGGTGCCAGGGCTAGAGTGGGTGGGTGCCTGGAGGAGGCTGGGACCCTGTGGAGAGATCGGGCCCTGAACCCAGGCTGGAGCAGCCTGTCCTTGAGAACTGCACCCCGTGGAAGAGTGACCCACGCCACAGCAGTTCTGGGAGGGACTCAGGTTGCAGCAGTTTTGGGATGACTGCTGCTCAGAGATTTGGAGCCATGCTGGAGAAGTTAATGGAGAGCTGTCTCCCGTGGGAAGGGACCTCATGGTCTCACAGGGGAAGGATTCCTCTCCCTGTGCAGCAGAAGAAAACCTCGGGTGATGAACTGACCAAAACCCCCATGCCCTGTCTCCCAGCTGTCGGTGGAAAGGAGGGAGAGGCTGGGAGGGAAAAAGGTGTTTTTAAGAGCTCATTTTATTTCTCATTTGTCCTCCTCTGATCCTGTCAGTAATAAATTCCCTTTTCAACTTTAAGTTGAGCCTGTTTTGTCCTTGGAGTATTTTCTATTTTCTCCCAGCCCTTATCTCAACTCATTAACTCTTCATTAATTTTTTTTTCTCTCCTCTGCCCAGCTGTGGCACAGGAGGGTGAGCGAGTGACTTTAGTGGGTGCCTGGAGTTTGGCCAGTGTCAAACACAACAGCTACAAACCTCATCTCTACAGTAACCTTTGGAAACTTTACATCATCAAACTCACCAAACCATTTATCTTGCCTCTCTGCTAGTTAGCATGCTGTAAAAATGGTTTAATTCCCATCAAAGCTAGTGGGATGAATTCAGAGTTGGTTATCGTGGTATTCAAAAATAACAATAGTTTTATAATTTCAGCATTGGATTAATAGAATTTCATGCTTAACAGCAGTACCTTGCTAACAGAAAAAATAATAGTCCTTCTTGTTGTGAAAGCTACTGCCCATTATAAGTTACTGAAAGTAGCCTTCAAAATCAGTGAAACCATACTTGTAAGCTCATTTAGCCAAGTTAAGAAATGCTGGGTTGTCCTTTCCCTTAAAACACCTTTCTCCTACATGAGAGAATCAGAAAATTTGTCCAGATACAAAGATACAGGAAAGGACCCCTTAAACATTGGGCTTGGGGAAACTAGTTCAGTTAAACAATACCAAGAAAATGTAGCATTTATTTGGTTGCAAAATCGAAAGGGGTGAAATGCCTCTGACATGTGGAAGTGTAGTTTCATAGCAGATAGGCATTTTGCAGGCTAAGTGAGTTTCCCTCACAGAGCAGGGTTAGCTGTCGTATTTAAAGTATGATACTGAATACGAGAATGCATTTACATGTGGCTGCAGTTCAGAAACCACTAAAGACACACACAAGAAGGACAAAACAGTGGGTGAGGGTGTGTGCCAAGGTCTTTTAAGAAGGAAAAAAAAAATTGAAAAATCATGTACAATGAAATTTAAAAATTGTCTTTGCCTAAGTTCATCACATAACCAGCTAATCTCACTGTATGCCACAAACTGAGATCTAATGTTGCAGAATCCTGTTTACTTAGGGCCTGATGGATTCTCTCTGCCTCCATGTGTTCATAACTTGCTAATCATCCTCTCCACAGGCACAGGAAAGCTATCCTTTTCTGGATAAATCCAACAAATCCCCTGTGGGATGCTTTTTACCACTATTTCAACCAAGTCTCTTTAATGTGACAGATGCAACTTGAAGCTTCTTTCATGTTGGTGTTCTAGTTTCCTCTTCCACAATCTAATAGGTGGAAATTTTGATGAAATAAGCTGAGAAGCATAAACTGAATCTTTGAACCTACAGTGATGCACAGTTTCAAAGCTTTCGCAAAGCACACACCTGGGGTATGAGATTAAGATCTTCTTTTGTAGTTCATTCCTACCTTGGTACATCAGCTCCTCCTATAATCATGCAGTATGTACATGAAATGCAACTTGTTGAGTCCTGTTAAAGTGGATACAAATAACATAAGAAGTCTCCCAAAGGCCAGACGTAATGTAGTCCAAAGGCTAGTGTGAAAAACCCAATAGCAAGTGGCAGGTTCACTGTGAAACTACATCAGCAGATTATCAAGCATTCTTTTTAATTTATCACAAGTGTGGGGGGGGGGGGGGGGGGAAGGCTTTATTCTTTTGCACAAACATTTATAAGAATACTCAAGCCAAAGTTCTTTATTGAACAAGTAGAGATGTGGCAGGCCTACTCCTATTCAAGCATGAACAGTACAGATCTGAAAACAGACCTCCATGAATCATTCCTTTGTTTGACAAAAGTGTATTCCTGACCTGGAAATTGATGCAAAAACCCAACAGATTTCTTTCAGTGAGAAGGAAAGAAGTGTGAGTTGTCATTGTCTCCATGGAAAAGGAAAATTGGGTGCCAAGCACAGCTTGCACCAAAATAGTTGGCTAACTTCAGCTGCCAGAGGATTTAATGGAAAATGAACAATATCAGAACATAAGAACATATCAGATTGTAATGTTTTTTAAGATCTGAAGTCTTCAAATCATCAGTGTTTGCTGCATTCCTGTATGACTGGAAAAACAACTGGAGATAATTTGTGAAAGTTTACAATGTTTTATTAATGAAATAGCAAAGTAAAAATTGTTCTTCTGAGCAGGTCAAGAAAGACAAATAAGTATTTCCAGGAAGACTGAGCATTTTGTATAGACTCAAGAACACATCCAGAAAAATTCCAAAATAAGGATGACCATTACCCAGAATAATGGAATCATGAGATAACAGGTTCAAGACTGAAATGCTTGCTGTGATAAACTTGGAGATGAACAATAGGACCTGTTTTCTATAGACTTTTACTCAGGCATTCTATATACCCGTGTCATATAATGTTGTCATTGCTGCCTACAGGTCAGAAGTCTTGTACTTAATTTACAAGTCCTCAGGACTGAGGATGGCCAGTCTTCCTCCAGCAAGCTTGCTGTTTTATTTTACTTTTTTCATACAGTACAGCCATGACATTATGCAAGTAGAAGTAACAAATCCTTACTTTCAATAAAACATGAAATTTCTGGCTCTAGCATAATGAGACTGTGTATAGGAATAAAGACCTGGTACAAAAGGAGGTGGCTTCAGACGTGGAGACACAGGAAGTGGTGTAGAGTTCTGAGGCATGGAATGGGAAGACATAGGGCAGGGCCTTTGCACTCATACCTCTTGGGTATAAGCAACTTCCCCACAGTCACCGAAAGAAACACCTTGGACACAGACCAAATTTGGTTTAGGGTTATAAAGACTTGAAAAAAGAATTCTTGAATGAGCGGCATAAAAGCGTAAATTCAGACATAATTGTTGTGGACCAATGACAAAATAGCAAAGCTGAAAATGCATGTCAGTAAACAAAAGAGTCCCTTCTCACAGGTAACAAGCAACAGGATGAGAGGTGATGGTGTCAAGATACACCAGGGAAGATTCAAGTTGGACGTAGGAAGAATTTCTTTACAGAAAGGATGATCATGTCAGAATGGGCTGCCCAGGGAGATGGTGGAGTTACCATCCCTGGAGGTGTTCAAGAAATAACTGGACGTGGCACTAAGTGCCATGGTTTAGTAGACAAGGTGGTAGGGCAGGTATTCAGACAAAGGTTGGACATGACCATCTTGGAGGTCTTTTCTAACTTAAATGACTCTGTGATTTTGTATAAAATTATCTCAAATGAAAGCTAGAGATAAAAAAGTCACATAAAGATAGTATTACTAATAGTGAAAGACCTAGATACTGATGACTCACCACAGCATATCACCACCAGGATGAAATTACCACACTTACTTCCCGGAGAAAGTAAGAAAGAATTTTTCACCAAGAAAAACTGTACAAAATTAAGAATTTGGGCTTAATTTATTTTTATTCCTCTCCCCCCTACCCAATTATGAGACTCTCAATTCCATTAAAAATACATCCTTGCCTTTACAGAAGGTGTACTATCTCTTCGCCCATAGACAACATTTTAAGCCCAGCAATAGTAGATGCAAGTTTTTCATTCTTTCAGGAATGTCATTACCCATGCAATATCAATCTCAAGCCAAGCTGATGGTTGTCTCTCCTTTTATGTAGAGATGTACACCATGATGGAGGCCTTACTGCACAGAGAAGCCTCTGAAGGCTGCAGCAATAGAGTGACACATTGAGATTTTGGAAGGAGGAGACAGCCCTGTAAATTCAAAGCATACACATATGCAGGACAGCAAAACTGCATGAGTCCCTTGCTTACTTTTTCCTGTGACAGTATCAGACATCCTGGCTTTTAGGCAATGCTGTCTCCAGAAAGAAAAGACAGCACCAAAGCTCTGAATTTGGCAGGAGTCAGTGTTAGATTGGGTGGCCTCACTCAGAAGCATTACTCTTCACTTTTCAAAGTCTCCAAGGCATTTCTTATTCTCCTGCTTCTCATTTAAGAACCCTCCCTGCACACCTTTCACCCAAATCTCCCATAATCACAGCAGAAGTAAAGTTGTGTACACATAATTGACCATAGTTTTGTGTGCCTAACTTTTCTCTTTGAAACACAATACTTCCCTGATCTAAAAAGAAATCTAAAATTATGTTTAGGAAACAAATTTGTGTTTATATATTTCCTGAATTCTGTTTTAATAGTAACGTAACTTCTAAGTCTGAAACATCAAGATTAACTTACAGGTTGCCATGACAACACATTCCCCAGACAGATTCAGTTAAATATAGAGGAGAACTGAGGAGAACAAAGAACAATCTGCAGATAATTCCTTTAATTCCAAACCAAAACAACCTATTCCAGGATTATTCTGTCTGCATAGTCCTGAATTTAATAGCAGTTAAACCACTCCATTGAGTTGCATCAGCTTCCACTTTTATTGTTTATTACATCCCTTTGTTTTAATAGCACCTTTATTTTCAAGCCCAAGACAACACCACAGTCTAATTTTGCCTGTTTTTTAGACTTTCTGTATCCTGTTTTCCTGTCTGGCATATTCTATATTTGCTATAGTATACTCTCATTATTTAAATTTCTGTGGGAAGCAGGTTCTAGGTTATACCCTGTAAAAACCATTTCACCTTTATTTTAGTTGAACAATAACATCTAGAGTGAATATGCCCTGCAAATGTGCCCTGCTGATAACTTAATGGTTTCTTCAAGCAGTCATTGTGGACTATACAGTGTGTATGTTTTAAGTACAGAGGTGAGTAAGGTAAAAGAAGCAGAAGCTGTGTGTTCTATGTTCCATTTAGATTACGTTAGATCACTGACACTTAAGTAGAAGTAGTTTTATTGTAAAGAAGCCTCAGAAACTTGCTGAAGCTTTGGTAGTCTAGCAGATTCACACAAAATACACTGCTACAGCAAATGATGGCACACATGTTGTCTAAAGATCTAGAGTTCACCACTTTCTTTTACAGAGTATGCCCAAGACAAACACTTCACCTTTTCTTTTTGCTGAGTAAGTTGCAGTGTTTGAACTGTTACTCTCCAGAGCAATTATCCTTTTCATGGCACAATCAGGCCACTAACTTGACTATATCTTATTGTTGTGGTCTTTTCCCTCCTATATCCCCTTTCTGGTTTTTCTGAACACAAGATTCTCAAAACACCAGGCAAAACCACAGAAGTAGAAGCAAAGCAAGTGAAAAAGTTTGAAAGAAACTGTAGAATACAATGATGAGTATTAAATTAATAATTTATATTAATTCTATTAATAATTACTAACATTTTCCCTGTGCCCAGCAGAAACGAAACCAACAGTGTTAACTAAGTAATATTCTGTTGCCCTACCAGGCCATATACATCCCCAAAACCTGGAGATGGCTTTTTATTCTCCTCTTCACAAATTCTAGTCCTCAATGGGGCAATGAAAAAAGCATCCAGGAAAGTATGCAGGAAAGTATCCAGGAGCCTGTTGTAATCCATCACTCCACTACTTCTTTTTCATTTTTATACAGAACTGAGAGCTGCCAGAGACTGGCAGATTCATTTCTAGAAGGCCTTTTGTCCAATATCTGCACAACCTGGAACTGTCATTAACCATCAAGATAGTTCTCTTGCGTTTCAGCACATTTAGACTATAGATAGCACAAGATATAATTTTTTTCCCTAGAAGGACAGGGCCTTGCTGGAATGCACTGGACATGCACTTCTATTGCTTGCCTATTGCCATCTAAATAATTTGTCCTTAACTTGCCTAAATGTTGACATACTATTAATATTTGTATGAAGTCCAAAATAACCTTTATGTGTAGATACATCAGTTTACTGAAGTAGTGATCTGAATGTATATAATTTGTGTTTAATGTATTATCAGGATTTACTTACAAAGTCTGAGCCTCATATTCAAGCTACAGAATCCAATTTAACATTGTACACATGTCATCTTCTATAAAGTTATCAAACAATAGCAAGTTCACTATCCTCTCTGATAGGCTCTTTAAATGTTTCCTTATTCTGCTAGAGATTTTCTTCTTATTTTAATGTTGAAATTGTCAAATTTCAGCTCCTAGCCACTGAATCCCATTATTCCTCTGTCTTATAAGCTCCCTAATATCCTTTTTCTGCATTAATACAAGTCACCTCTCAGTTTCCTCTGCTAATAAGAATTAACTGAGCATCTAAGGCCTGTTTTCTTGTCTTCAACGTTGAGTAGCTCACTTAAAACTTCACACTGTAATCCTTCTCTTTAGTCATCCTAATTTTGGATTTGCATCTCTGCAAATACTCTGCTTTCAGAGTATTCGTCAGCCTCATATGTGTGTCAAAGACAGTGCTAGAGCACCTCTCCTATGAAAAAAGGCTGCAAGAGCAGGGATAGTTCAGCCTGGAGGCAGAAGACTCCAAGAGGACCTTATAGCACTTTTCTAATGCCTAAGGAGCCCACAAGAAAGCTGGAAAAGGACTTTTTACGAAACCAGAACAGACAGCAAGTACGAGATCTCTCTTAGGGGAAAGTCCAAGGAAAACTCATCCTCCTGGTGAGTCTCTGCAATTCTTTGTAGTATGTTTATCAGCACCTCTAAACTATTAACAGCTGACTACTATGAACAAAATCCTCACCTAGGACAGTTGTGTTCCCCAGTGGCAGAAGATTGCTACTCAGCAGACAAACACTACATTTCCTCTGTAAAGCTGGCAACTAAAGATGTGCTTTCATATGTATAACCTAATCCTGAGCCGAAATGCACTGCACATTTTTCAAATGCTCAGTTTGTGTGCTCTCCTCTAAGGAGTCGCCTATGCACATTTGTATTCAACTTTTACATTTTTCCTTGCAAATTACTGGGGGTTTGATTTTAACAATTCCATTTGCCCTTGAACATAAGCCATTTCTAACAACCTTAAGGTGTAAACTGGTGGCCTTTTCAGTTTCAATTACACCACAGTGAAAGGACAGCAACAATACTTTTTTGAGAAATACATTTCTCTTCAGCCAAAGTCTGCACTTACTGAAGTCCTAAACCAAGCTTAGCTATCTAGTTAAATTAGTAATAGAAAAGAGTAACAAATCTAAATAAGCAAGCCTGCATGAATGAAAACACCTCACAGCTGACAGAGATTTCACATAAGGAAGAAGAAAGCTACATATATTTCTGTCAGCTAGAATTTATAGAGGCCTTTGCTTTTTGTTCATGAAGATTTGAGACCATAGAATTTCACTCAAGGTTGTTCAACTTCTACATCACCACAAAATACTGTTGTTTTATCCATTAGTTAATCTAAATCTCCTTTTCTCATTTTAACACAAATGGAGTTTTAACACAGATTAGAAATTTGGCAGGTATGCATCAGCCCTGACATGCTTTAAAAATACTTCTTGCGCTTTATCAGCGCATGGTGTTTTCAGATGCTGCTTCAACAAAGATAGTCATGACTTAACAGAGGAATGCACTATATATATTATGTTAATAAATGATAGTAAGAGGCAGCCATAAAATTGCAAACAAGACTTCCTTTGGAATTTTTTTAGCAACTGAAGTTTAGCAAAATTGAAGGAAGAAGTTTGTCTTCCAAGTCCCAAGACACAGTTTAAAAGAAGCTGGGAAAAATGCTTTGACTACACACCTCTAAAATCTAGCTTTCAAAAAGAAAATGCTATAGCCAGAACATTATACATATATTATTTAAAATTAATAAGTCTCAGAAGCAGTTGTTCTGGAACACAGCAGTTCAAAAACATAATGAATAATGATGAAGGGAACACACATTTTACAAAAATCAAACAACACAAACTTCTCAGAAATCTGTATAATAGCTATATTTATGCTGTGAACCACATGTGAAATGTGTAAAAGTCACAGCCATCTTAAATCAAGTACAGCACCATACTATGCAGTACAATGCAATATGTGCAATACATACATTTTACTTTTTGGTGTCAGTAATTCCACCATTTCACTTTTTGGTGTCAGCAAGATTTATGTGGCAGAAGTCTTGTTTTTGTAGGACTTCATTATTATTTGTGTGCAAATAAATGGAACAGGCTTTTAAAAGTTGTTTTAAGACACTCCTGACCATGGTCTCCCCAGTAGCCTTTATTATACAATCTAAGTTCTGAGAAGATTTAGTTAAAGAGATTGGCATAAAAGAGAACTTTGTTCTCATTTGTATCAGTGTCTCCAGTAGGCAGTCTAATCTAGATGATATAAATACAAATGAAATACTATACAGAATAAAGTGACTAGAGCACAAAATTTATGGCTGAGGAGAAAGTGGGTGAGGATGGTGGGGAATCAGGGTATCAGTTCATTATATTGCACATGGGACAAATGGCATTCAGAAATCACTACAAAGGATGACAGACTTATGATAGTGGGGCATAAAAGCAGCAGTGATTATTTGAAACAGCTACATGCTGCCTTGTTTTTCTTTGCTGAGTGTTAATGTGGGGAGTACAACAGATGGATATGAATTAGCCTATGTCTTATCTTACCATTGCAGTTCTAGGATGCTGGTGTATCGGAGGAGAAGTAACCCAGTGGTTTGGTTGATTCCAGAGACAGAGGTTCGCTTGAATACCTCAACCCATACCAATACCACAAGTGCTATTCGGTGAAATACATGCATAATGTGCAAAACATGCAACTCCATATGATACAACACCATCCAGTTCTGAACCTTACAACACCATCCAAGACAGTACCATGCCAATACTCATGGAATACCATGAGTACCCCATGAGTCATTGCATACAAAACAAGATACCTTGCAGTCCAATAAATAATAGGCAACACCGTACACACAGTACAAATTCATACATACCATATATACCATGACACAAAATGCAGTGCAACACGCGATATGTGCAATATAATACAACACCATAACATGCAGTACAATCCACACATACAAACAGTATCAATACAAATACAAATACAAATACAGAGAATTCCACATACAGTACAAAACACCACTCAATCCATTGGAATAAGACATACACATGACTAAGAAACTAAGACAGTAAATACCATACAACACGCAGTCCAATATAATATACAATCTATTAGCATACATGCTGTGTGGAATATATTTAATGTATTTTTAAAAAATTAAAACATTTATACAGACATAGTGAAGACATATTGCATGATTTGCATGGAATTTGTTTTTATGCAGCCCTGAAAGCTGGAATGTTAAATGTCTGTATAGCAATCCAAAAATACAAAAACATAATAATGTATTCTACACAAGAGATGAAATGGTAAAACATTGGGAAAACAATGGATTCGAAAATGCAAAAGAAATATTCTGAATGTCAAGTCTGAACTTCTCCTGACACAATTTTGAACCATTTCCACACTGTGTTACTGGGAAGACTCAGGAAAGTACAGATCTGTTAGTCTAAACTCAGTTCCTGGAAAAACTATAAAAATTGTACTGTGTGCTTCTGACAGGAAACACAATCATCAGGAACAGTCAGCACAAGTACACAAAGGAAAAGCCATGTCTCACTAATCTGGGATAAGACCACCTGTCTTGTGGGTGAAGGGACAGGGGTGGACCTGGCATTTCTAGATTTTTGTAATTCCTTTGATCCTGTTCCTTACAGCATTTCTGGATAAGTTGCCCATCTGTGAGATGATCAGGTGAATGTTATGTTAGGTGAGGAACTGACCTGTGAGATTCAGAAGCACTTCCTTACCAAGAGGGTAAGGTCAAACACTGAAACAGGCATCCTAGTGAGGTGTTTGATACCCCATACCTGAGACTGTCTTAAAAAGAGGCATTTGGTGAATGCCTTCACAATGCCCTTTAACTTTTGATCAATCCCAGGCACACATTCTATTGAACTGTATGTATTTTGCAGTGTTTGATGTTGTATTGTGCAATCATTTCTTTGGTACTGTAACATACGTTGTCTCCATTTGTCTTCTATTTTGTATTGTGCTACATGTTGGATGTGTTGTATAGTATTGTTTATATCACACTGTACGGTGTGGACTGCACTGGATGTGACTTATGAATGCTTTGTGATGTGTTGTTTTGGGATTTTTTTTTTCACACTGCATTCTATTTTGCCTGCTGTATTGAACATACTGTAATTTTACATGTTATATTTTCCATTTTGCTCTTTATAGTTTTCCATTGTAGATCCTTTTGCAATGTGTACAGTAATAGTGGGCCATACAGCATTTGTCGTATGGTTTCTTTCACTCTACTTTGTGCATTTTCTTTATTATATGGCATATACTGTACGATCACTGGTTTGGTGTTGTACTGTAATATTGTTCAATGATTTTGCATTGTAGTGCAGCCTCCATCACAGCTCTGGCACCATGCATCATACACAGCAGGGTCACACACACAGCACCTGGCATTTCCTGTTTGGTACAGTATCATAAAATCATAGGATGGTTAGAGTTCAAAGGGATCCTAAACATCATATATTTCCAAACACCCTGCTGTGGACAGGGACAGCTTTCACTAGGCCAGGTTGATCAAACCCCATCTAACCCAGCCTTGAACACTCCAAGGGATGGAGCATCCACAGCTCCTCTGGGCAACTTCTGACAGTGCCACTCCAACCTCACAGTAAAGAATTTCTTCCTAATATCTCCTCATACCTGTTCCTAATACTCTCATTTTAAGGCCATTCCACCTCATCCCTTTACTTCATGAAAAGTCCCTCTCTGTATTTCTTATAGGCTTTCTTCAGGTCCTGGAAGGCTGCACTTAGGTCACACCAAATCCTTTCCAGGCTGAAGAAACTCTCAGCCTTTACTCACAGGAGAAGTGCTCCATCCATCTCATCAAAGTAGTGATTTTCCCCAGACTTGCCCTAGGTCCATGTCCTTCCTGTGCTGGGACCCCAGAGCTGGATGCAGGGTTCCAGGTGGGCTCTCACCAGATCAGAGCAGAGGGGCAGAATCCCCTCCCTCCCCTGCTGCCCACGCTGCTCTGGATGCAGCCCAGGACACGTTTGGCTCTCTGGGCTGGGAGTGCCCATGGCTGGGTCATGTCCAGCCTCTCAGCCACCAGCACACCCAAGTCCTTCTCACAGGGCTGCTCTCCAGCCTGAGAGGTATGTGTGGCATCATAAAATCACAGAGAGAGAGAGGGATGTGAACAGATCAGAAACAAGGTCCAAGCATGAGGATTGAGGAAAGCATTTCACTTCCAGGCAAATTTCTTATAAGTAGTTTTATATATATATATATATATATATCTGTTCTTATCTGTTCTTCCCCAGTCTGTTGTCAGGGCAGGGGTTGACCCAACACAGATGTAGCACCTTGAACTTGGTCTTTTTAAATATGGTATTGTTTTGTATTCATTCCAGTACATCCTGCATGCATCATGGGTATTATATTTATTGTTGATATTATATGTATTACATTGTGTTCTATACCTTTTAATGCATTGTGTTCTATATTTTTTATTGTCTTTTGTATTGTGTTATACTTTGGGTTGTATTGAACATCTTACTGTGCATTCTATGTGTGGGGAGGCCTGGTATTTGTTATATTGTGCAGTATCATACTGCACAATATAATAATATGTATTGTACTGTATGTACAATAGTTACATACAGTAATACTGGTATATACCATGTGTTTCATGGTATATAACAGTATTAATTCCATTGTATAAGATGTTATTTTATGCATTCTACAGGGTTTATTGTTCACTTCTTTGGGGCTGTTATGTATTGTATTGTGTATAGTTGTTTTTTCTTTTGATATATATGGTTATTATACTTTAGGATGGTACTCTAGGTATTATATTTTAGATATTGTGCATGTTATATTTTATAGTTTGTATTGCTTGACTTGTCTTACCTGTATTGTATGCTGTGGTATGTGTGGCATCATAAAATCACAGAGAGAGGGATGTGAACACATCAGAAACAAGGTCGAAGCATGAGGATTGAGGAAGTTTCACTTCCAGGCAAATTTCTTATAAGTAGTTATATCTTCAACTGAGTCCTGTTTCAAAATGAAGGCAACTGGATATATGTTATTGGCTGTATAATTTAACTTTCCATCAAAGAGAGCTTTTCACTTTTCATTCCAAGGTAATAGCAGCAGTTTTTAACCTCCACCAGACAGCTGGCCAGCACTTCCAAGGGATATCAAAAGCAAAGCACAACACTCATTCCTGAAACTTACTCAAAATTATAAGGAGACTAAGGGACCATGGCCTCAGGAAGGTACTCCTGTACTGTCAGCACTTATTACCCAGGCTGTCCTAAGCTTCCATTGCTTTCTCAGTTAAGCCACCTTACCAATAAATTTTGCATAAGTGAATAATGATGGACCCCTATTCAGAATGATTCCTAGAATACCAGCACAGCACAGGTTGACACTGAATGTATCAAACTAAATAAACGTCTGAATTTTAGCCCAGCTGAATGCTGTGAAGGAAGATCAGAAGTCAGTTGTTTCCTTTTATTCATTCTTTGGTATAACTAAAGATGAACTGAATTTTGCTTTAATACCAGCCATCTGTGTCACACATACTCTAACCTGATTAAGTATAATTGCCTTGGGTCCTGATTTGATTATTTCATCTCCAGAGTTATTTGTGAAACTGAAGTAAATTTTATATTTTATTCAGTTAAAGTTGATAAAAGATGTACAACAGTTTTAAAAAAAAAGTTTTAATGTTTTGCAAATTAAAAAATATAACCTTGATAAGCCATAACACTAATATTTAATACTCTATTATTTGTTATTGTTCCATTCCATTGAATGGCAGCATTTAAAATGTCACTAGCTATTTTAATTTTCCTCTGTAAAACAAAATGCTCCAGGGGATTGAAAATATTAAGAATTATTTTATCTCAGGAGGATTTTTTACAGAAGTCTTTTATTTATCTTTTCCAAGACAGCCTCTTCTGCAAAACAAACCACACAGACTCATCACTCTGGAGTGGTAGTACAATGAGCAATTCTGGCACCAGTGATAACTTATCTTACATTCTCTGCAAACATCATTAGTATTTGCAGGTTTCAGCAGCACAAGAAATATGTTGTGGTTTTTATCAGAATATTAGGAGTAAGTAGACAACTCAGCTTGCCAAATTTTACCATACTGAATTCTGACATGCATCTGTAGCTGATGTGCCTACCATAATACAGAGATTTGACTCTGTTAAACTGAGTTATTGAAACAATTTTTTTTTTTTTTAAGTAGATGTACAATTTATGAGCTGAAAAAAAATTCCACAGAATTCAAATAATGTGGCTGGCACCATTTTGATAGTGATATTCATATATCTGAGACCATCCACTTTTCTGTCTATTCAGTAGTGTTGAGAGTTGTGTCACACACTGGTCAATCTCGAGTAGAAGTGAATACATGAGAACACTAGAAGCTGTAGTGTGTGAAACTTCAGTCCCCCGGCTTTAGGGCTCATGACATTTCTAATAAGATTCAAAAGCAAGTTTTGGGAAGACCTCTAGCTAGGTTCCTACTGCATGTCCACCAATTTAAACTTGGTCTGTTAGCAAAGCTCACCTTGTAGATGTATTATGACTGACTGAGTTTACTCAGCCAGACCAGTTTTTAACTATGAGCCAGTTTTAGATGCTAAAACCAAACAGAACAAATTGCTGACAGCTATCACATAAGCATAAGCTTTCTATACACATGAACAGGAGATGGCTGATTCTGTACCTGGTATCAGAAATGCAAATTCAAGAGCTTTAGTGAAATTTAAATTGGCGCCTTTGAAAAATCAGAGAATTGTATTGTACATTGACTTTAATTATATCTCTTCTCAGCAAGAGTTGGGAGTTTGTGGTTAGACAGCAAAGTATGAGAACAAGCAAGAGCTGCACCAGGAAGGATTTGTCTACAGTACCTTTGTCTGAAAATCACATGTGGCTAAAAAGAAGTGAGCAATCAGCACAGCTTAATTACTCTCAATATATAGAATTTTCCTAGCCAGATGACAGTTGTTGAACTTCTGAACCTCTCTCTCATTTATCAACAGGCAAAGAGTCAAGCACCAATTTTGCTGGTTTATGTCTCAGTTTAGATACTTCATTCAAAAAAGATTTGACAGCAGCTGCTAGCTAGCCATGAAAAAGAGCAAGTCTGGGCCTACTTCTCTGCTACACTGAAATCAGTAGAGATGCAATGCTAAGATAAATCAGTTCTTGGAAGAAAATGAATGAAAGCAATACATGGCACACCAGCTCTTCTCATCAGTATGAAAGTTCTTTGGCCCAACCATTCATTAGTGTCTTCCTGAAAGAAACAGGAGTGAAGAGATACTACAGCAATGCATTACGGTGGGGGTGTGGCATTTAACCAGAGAGCCTAACGGGACTCTGCTTCTCACTCATGTCAGAGAGGTCATGCAAAAAATTTAGATTTCCTCATGTTTTTTGTTCCAGACACCTGCAGAGCACCAGAGAAGACACTTTCACCCTTCATTTTTGTGCCCAGCTGCCTGCATAGCACGTAGCCCCACATAGGCTGTGTATTGTTCCCACATCCAACTATACTCCCATATTGGTATCAATGTCTTCTCAATTTTTAATTGTAAACTCAGATTAACAGAAGTCCTCTATCTTGATGCTAATCATTAGATTGGGATGACTGAAGAAATACATTCCATGATACTAAAAAAGAGCATTATGAGTGAAAGCCTGTTAAAATCGGAATTAAACTTTATTAATAAGATCCAAGGTAGCAGGATAGTTGTGTTGTGCAACAAACAAGGGACAATTTCCCCTAATCTCAACTCTGAGAGAGAAAACTCAGCTGACAAATTTCTATGCTGTGTGCTGAAATAGGAAATGCTGATGTTCCTACATAAGCATACAGGGATAGCAGACCTCGCAAAATCTCCTGATTAAAGCTTGTGTAAGGCACCCATTCCAGCCAGTTTCCCTGCTGTGCAGGTATTGCTAATGTCTGAATCACCAAAATCCTGCTGGAGAAGGGACAAAGTGAATGATCTGCTACTGCATTGTGTAAGGGTGCCCTGCCTGCCTCTGGGGATAGAAAGGGCATAGCTTGCAGGAGGGAGAAGGCAGAAATCTTCAGAACTGCTCCTCATTGCAAGCAAAAAGCATCTCTTGTGTTACACAAGCAATTGGCAAGCAATTGAGGATAGACCCAAGGAATTAAATTACTGCACTTCCATAGGGAAGATCTCAAGGCCTTGTTACCCAAAGGAAGAAGCTTTTAATAAAGAATGTATACTTGGATGATGTTCCAGAGAGAGAGCCCAAAAATATTTGCTGCAGTTCCAACTTTTTTGGATATTCTCAAGAAAGACAATAGCATAAGCTATTAGCCAACATGAAAACACAATAAAGAAAAAAGAGCTGCAGAAATGTGACAGTCATTCAAATGACTTAAGAATAGGAAAGATGAATAGGCTACAAGCTAACTGAGAGAATCAGCACTAATGAAGTTTTACCCATGAGGTCTGGCTTCCTCTTGAGACTTAATGCCAGCAAAAAACCCCAAAACAACAGCAAGACCAATATCAGTAATTAAATGCTATATATTTAAGACATTCAGATTCCTTTAACAATTTCAAAGTGCTCTGCACTTTCACAGCCTGACTTCAAGCCTCATCAAGCTTACAGCAGATTTCAATTTCTATGAAACTGCAAGCAGAAATGCAGTGCTGAGCTTCCAGCTGAGCTTCCAGCTGAGCCTGGTACCCAGCTGAGAGTCAGGGTGTGTCTCTACATCCAAAATGGAGTGATCCTTCTCCCCAAGGTGTGAACAAGGGAGAGGGACGTAGATGAAATGTTGAGTGCCAGGAGGAACTGGATCCAGGCATTCATGACTGTCAGACATTGGAGACCAGCTTGTCAGCACTGGAAGTGGGAGCAAACATTCCTGGAACTGCAGGGTGTGAGACATTGCCTCTGGCAGTAAGTTCTTGCCACCCCTCTTCACTGTGAGGCAAATTTACCCTGGAAGCCAAACTACACCCTTCTGTCTGATTCCTTCTCATTGTCAGAGGAACTATAACAGTGCTAAGAGATGTTTACACCAAGGTGCCACAACTGTGCAGCAAAAATGGATGCAAAGACACTCATGAGAGCATGTGGTTTTTGCCCCTCATGTTGTTTCTAGCACAGGCTCTCTTGGCTTGCCACCCGAGGTTTTGCTTTGTTACCATGGACTGGAGCCAGGCCACAGCACAGATTCCATCCTGCTCCTGGTGGTAAGGGACAAAGGGAGGCAGAAGAACTTTCTCAGACACTTCCTCTTATTCCTTTCTAAATATAGGGCCTATTTCCCCAGGGAAATTAAAGGAAAATAAAACAACAGTGAAAGCTCATGAAACAAGTCTTTTCCTTGATTTGCCATACAGCTCATATTTTCATGCACTCACACTCATGTGTGCTTTGGGAGGAAATACTAAGCAGAAGAGTAGAAACCAAAGGCAAGGGCTGAACCATACCTGATAGACTAAGGTTAGTAGATATCTCTGGAAAAGGTTTAGCAAGTTCACCTCTACTTTCAGACGAATTCTGTCAGAGAAGGATTCACATCATACTTATAAATAAGCTCAGATTCTGCTTTCCATTTGTCCTGAACAGCCCAGACCACCCCTAAGACAAAATGTTTTTTGTATTGAACTATTCCTTGGGACCCACATTCTGAAATCTTAACTCGGAGTCATACTATCTCTGAGATTTACTTTTAGGCATTGAGCTACACCTACAGTTTAGAGCAGCCAGCCTCCTGCACTAGAGCATTTACCTTCCTATGCAGAGCCCTTGGGCCAGCTAAAATCATCACTGGTAGAGCCAGCTATCACTTTCACAGAAAGAGAGCATACACTCCATGCTTCAATGGGAACATGAGCATCCATAACCAATGTGTGAATTTTTTCACTTGCATATTGGCCTGGGAGTGAGAACTGAAGTGGAAGTATTTAGAAAATTTCACGAAAGAAAGTGATAATCAAGATATGAAATCCTTACAAAAGTCTCACCTGCCTCCAAGAAATTACTGTTTGCTGTCTTAAAGAACCGTATCTTGAAGCACTTGGAACAGCTAGCTGAAGCTGGTTGCTGTGCCGACTTTGTGTTTGGACAAGGGGAAAATAAAAGCAAAGAAAAGGAAGTAAAGCAATGTCAAACTCTGCTTCCAAGTGTCTCTGAATAGGACATGGTATGAGGGAAAACTAATTAACAAGCTACAGAAAAGAAGAATGGCATCACTGAACGTATACTCTGGAGAAGGACAGCAGCACTTCATGCAGTCTCCAAGTGACTGTGAGCAACAACAGCAGCTGGGAACCAATGGCTGGAAAACAGCTGATATTAAAACACCAGGCCTCAGAAAATGGCTAGCTGTCCTTAGAATGAGAAGAGAAAAAGAGGAAGGGAAGGAAGAGAAGGAAGAGGAGGAAGAGAAGGAAGGAAGGAAGGAAGGAAGGAAGGAAGGAAGGAAGGAAGGAAGGAAGGAAGGAAGGAAGGAAGGAAGGAAGGAAGGAAGGAAGGAAGGAAGGAAGGAAGGAAGGAAGGAAGGAAGGAAGGAAGGAAGGAAGGAAGGAAGGAAGGAAGGAAGGAAGGAAGGAAGGAAGGAAGGAAGGAAGGAAGGAAGGAAGGAAGGAAGGAAGGAAGGAAGGTAAAATTTTCTTTGATGGAAACAGAAAAAAGGTGAAAGTTCAGAAGAGCCTGTGCTACAGGGTTGAAGAGGTAAGATAGAGCTCCAAACACTGACTGGATTCTCTGTGCAACTCTGGTTTACATTAGGAGAGGTGAGGATTTTGCTGCACTCTGAAGGTGACAGAGGCTCCTGAAAGGGAGCTAGTCTTTCATAAAGTAAAAATATTTGCTAACCAACAGAAGTTGCCCAGTCCAGACAGAAGACATCATTTCCTGAATTGCTGTCTCAAAGAATAAATCTGGCACAAGAAGTTTCCACTCCTTTTCTCTGGAGACTTGTCTACAACTTCACTGAACTGTACCTTGAATGCTTTTTCACAGAAGCCAACTGGAAGTGGTTGAAATTAGCTGAGAAACAGTGCTCAGAATCCTGAGCTCAGGCAAAGGATGAAGCAAACTGGTATCAAAATTGTAGGCTCTGACCAGGACATGGTGTTCAGCTAAACATATTAAAGCAGTCTGGGCAGAGTAATAGCATGCACCAGGACAGAATCATTAAAAGAATTAATGTAAGCAGTAAGTCCTTTCTTTCTAAAAATATCAAAATATTTGTATCACAAAACTTTAAGCTGACTTTGCAACTGAGGCTGGCATCACACAAATGGTGCCCTAAGACATACAAAGGGAGGATTGATAATATTATGCTGCTGAAATTTATGATTCTGTTTTAACAATGTCCATTAAAACAAAACAAAACAGACTCCTCAGGCAGAACAGAATGTGGAGATCGTGTTAAACAAACGTATGAACATATCACGTGGGGCTGCACATGCTCTGGCAAACAGCACGGGCCAAGGAAATGCCCAGCATTTGAGAAGCAATACAGCTGTAAAGGATTAGGCACTATGTAACAGAGTATGCAACACCACCGCGTGGACAAAGGCGATGGCAACAGCGCTCACTGTGAGGTCAGAGGAACTTTTCCAGTAGCCTGCAGGCAAATCAGTTCATGAACGTCCAAGTGACTGCAGGAAAATGTGCAAATATGGTGCCAGAAATACTGGTAATAGTACTAAGGAGGAGCTACAGAAATAGCAGTGAAAGCTAGAGCCAAGCTTCCTGAAACTAAGAATAACAAGTTTAAAAAACAAAATACTCAAGTACATTTCAATCTTTTCTAGCACACTCTGGACACACACACAGTTAGAAAGCTGTTCATATGATTTTCCAACCATGCATGTTGTTGTTCATTACTGCTCTCTGCTTGAAAAGGAGTAGGCAGGGAGCTGACCTTTTCAGAAGGCGCCACAGGAAGCAGGTGGCACCAGGCTTGTGTTTGAGGGGGTGAGGGCAGACAGGGTGTGCTGTACTACAGTGAGCCTCCAGCTGAAGCCTGTATGGTGAACAAAAACCTCTCTGGCTCCAGGTGATTACTGAAGATCATATAACTTTCCTCGGCCATGCCTGAGGAGGGCAAAGGAAACGAAGAAGTGTTTGAAGAGAAATGAAGGGTGCTATTCCTAATTAAGGAAGAAGGGAGAGGATATGTTCATAGGGATGGATCTAGATTTCCCAGGAGATTTGAACAATCTCTGCAATCAGTCCTCCAAAACATTTATGTTGCTTCTCTCGTGATCCAGACAAACAGCATAGGTTACCTTTAGGGCAATAAACTCAGCACATAACTCAGATGTGCTGCCAAGGTATTCTTGCATTTAAGAACTAGGAAGAGGAATATGCAGGACTTCTTTCACCTGCAGACAAGACAGATTTCCATCCTAGCTGAAATACATCCAAGAGAATCACTACATAAAACTGAAAATCTCATAGGCCATCTTGCTTTCAGCATTGATATTTCAAAGAGTTTCCATGTCCACTGCTTTTAAAAAGTCATTAAGAAAGCCATAAATGAGATAGAACTACCTAAGTGATATTTTCCTGTTTGAAATATTTCTTAATAATTATATAGGAATAAAATTTTCTTCTTTGCCTAATAAGCAGTTGATTTTCTAGGGACACTCTATGCATTAATGTGTCACAATTGTTGCTGTCCAATAATCATTTTAACTTACAGAGGAATAGTCAATCCCCCTGTTCCCTCTTCCCCATATTAGCAAATTCCCATTTTCCACTTAGAAATACTTTTAAAGTAGCAGCCGTAAGAAAAACGAAACAACTGGTACCTTTTAAACTTAAAATTTCCAGCTAATACTGTATTCTCTGGAGTGCTTCAGTTCTGTGGTTTTGAATGCCTTTCACATAGCAGAGATTAGTTACTGGACAGTGACTCACCAGGACACTTGGCAGCAGTATGTTTGATTTTGTAATGGGAAGGGAAATGAAGACATAATGTGAACTCTTTTGCTTTTTGCTTTTGCTTTATGCAATGACCCTCATTCTGCAACATTTCACACATGGTTTTGTCTTTAAATGGGAGAACTATACCTTATGCTGAATTAAGAGATATCATAGTCATCATCAAAACTTTGCGGGATGAGCTTAAAAATATCTAAAATAAGTAATAAAGGAATATCAATTTCATACCTGAAGAGCTAATGGCTCTCTATGTCCATGCACCCAGACACACAAAATATTTACCCTCTTGGCTCATACAGAGAATTCTCTGTCAGGGGGCTAGCTCTAGGGATGCTCACAATCCCTGTGCCACACAGATGCCCCAAAGGATCACTCTCAATATTGGCCAGGTTTTGGCACTGGTGAGACAGGAGCCTCCTTGCTTCCTGTCTTTCCACTTCTCACTGCAGTCATTTACACACAAGCCAAGGCTGCACAGAGAAGTGAGGTGTGTTTAAACCCCTGCACTGGGACATGTTTTCAATTCTTCATTTTTGCCCACTTTTCTTGTGGGCCTCCAGCGGTGCCAAGTGTGGGGAAAGAACAGGTAGTAATCAATAACTGCTCTGCACCAAAATGAACTTGTTCATTTCAGTCCCATTTAGCAAGAGCACAGATGACATTGCTACAAGATTTCTCCCTTCCAATGAGCCTCTGATTTGCTAGGGATGAAGAGAATTTATTCCTTACGTTTTCTATATTTAAGGTTCCTATATATACAGTAAACTCAAGCAGCCCCCAAGAAATTTTTCATTTTCCATTGTTTTTATGTAAGAAATAAAAACTGCCAATGCAACACCTACTCTTTTCCAGACAAGAAATTAACTGCTCAGAGTTACCTCTGTTAATAGCAGCTAAGCAGAACCTGGTCTTTAATTCAGTCAGGAAATCTGATGAAGAAAGACATGCAAGGCCTGTGTCCTCTTCCACCAATATCCATTTAATGTATACATATATGCACATTATTCATGGATTTCTGGGGTTTATAAGGCATTTTTTATTGGTCTGAAGACAAATTTCTCCTTCTGCATATAGCATTCACTAGCAGAGCTTTTATGACCAAGATCATGGGTTAAAATCTGTGGCCCATGCAAATATGCATATAGTTTACAATGCACTTACAAGTAAAGATTCCCAACGGAGTATTTCCCTGTCAGAGGCAAATATGTGAACAACACCGGATACCTACACTTATGTCTGTTTCCCTCTTGCTGTAAGGGATGTTAGGCAACTTGAGGAAAATAAGAAAAGGCACTCATGATTCTTCACTAATGCAGGACCCTTTGAGGACTATTTGTAATTTGCTTTAAGGAACCACAGAGGCTGAGAACTAGGAGGCCAAGCTCAATCTACAACCAGTCAAGAATTTCTCAATAAAATTGAGGTTTTAGAGCCTTTTTGAAACAAACAAAAAATTTTATTATTTTGTAGTGCCCAGTAGAAGAGTTTCACAATAGATGTACAACACACACATCAATCCATATGTCTCTGTCCAATTTTTTTTTTTTTTTCTAGGACACATGGTTCCTGCAAAGCTGCTGTAACGTGGAAATAGGGCTTTACCGCTGCTTGTCATCCATTTGCAGACACAGGGTGGTAAATGAATCCTGGCAGGCAAACCAAGCAGCAGGCTGCATGAACAGAACCAAAGGATACACTTATTTTAAAGTACAAACTTGATCCAAAATGCCTGTTAGCATCAAGCCAAGATAAAGCCTAAAATTCCTTTCAGTCCTGGCACAGAGTTGAAAGCTGATGAGCAGTCCTACCACTTAAAGCACTTTCACTCCTGTTCCAATGTCCCTGGCACAGGGCAGATGGCAGAGCAAGAAGTCACAATGAGCTGAGGATTGTCAAAAAAAAGAAAAGACAAAATTTCTACATGAATCATCTCAGGGAAGTGGCAGTGCCTCAAGCTCCAGACCTTACCAAATTTACTGTGGGATCAGGCATCAGGTGTACTAGATTACTGTTTTTACAGATGCAAGCTGCTGACAAAATACAGAAATTCATTAAGCCCTTGTAAGACAATATCCAGGTAAACATTTTTTGAAGAGGCATAAGCTCAAGTGTTTTTCCTTGAAACTACAACATGCCCTGGGATAAACTGCACATATAATGGGGCCATCATCTTCAACTTTCAGCATCAATGTTTAACCTGCTTTGCAGGTACAGCAAAAGACATAAAGCAGTGCTGACATAAAAGCCCTCAAAACCAGCAAGCTTTTACTTATTTAACAGGTTTACACCCTGAATAATAGTTTACATTGAATAATTAACTGGATCTTAAAAACATATCTTCAATGAATAGGTGTGAGTTCAAGATCTATTGTTAATTAATAGGAATTACAGATATGTCCCTCTCTTTGGTCCACTTTAGAAAAAAATCTGGCTGTTGAGAAAACATAGCATCCAGTGCTCAGCAGCTTAGAAAAATGACCACAAATATTTCAAGAGACACACATTACTGCAGAAGACATCAATGCAATACAGTGCTTGGGAAGGAAGAGCTGAGCTGCATCTTCATGAAAAAGAAAGACTCATTGTACAATTTATGGTTTGGCAGCTAGTCACACTTTGCATATGATCTAGGACATGATGACATATATCCCAGAGGGCTTTCTCAAGGATCAAGACCAGAGTTAAAAATTTCTCAAACTTCCACCTATACAACATAGTCCTTAATTTATTATTTTCTCACAATTTTTTACTTGAACTTACATGAAATAGTAGGTATTAACTGAGCAAATTATGAACTTCAAATTACTTAGAAGTGTGATACAATGTTCTTATGTCAGTGTTCATGCTACTTTGCACTCTGTTCTTTTAATGGTCCATATAGGATCCAGTTCTTCCAATTAGGAACCTTGTGGTGAAATCTTTTGCTGCAGCACCCCCAAAAAATAAATGTTGGAAAATTACATAAAATGAAATATGAATCTTATCACTTTGCCACAAACCAAGTCATCTGAAATGGGCAAAATCTAGGCTTCAGCAAGGCAATTGGTTTACTTTACAGGAGTTAATTACTGGGGGGCATCAAACAGACCCACAGCCTACTTTGATGGCAAAAGGTGGGGCAGGCTGCCTAGTCCTGTGAAAGGGAGGATATTTCAGCCTTCTGAGAGCAGCAGACCATTATGCAGAACTGCTCCTCTGCTTGTCCATCGTGGAACACCTGTGATGGGCGGCTGCAGAGTTGCAGTCCAGCCTCTGGTGGGCTCCCAGCTCACTCTGCACCCCAAGGAAGTCTTGAGGTGGCTCAGAGCAGGGCACACTGTCCAGCTGCACTCTCAAGGGCATAAGCACTTCTACTAGAAAATACATATTAAAGCCCAAAACCAAACATAATTGGTTTCATTGTAGGAATTCCTCAGTGCTAGCAAATGCTATCACAGATTGAAGTGAAAAAGAGATTCAAAGTTTTTAAACTCATCACACTATCATAAGCAAAAATAAGCATCTCCAAGTACTAGCTGCTTGAAGCCTAAGACTGACTGGAGAAGGCAGGTTTCTTTAATTACAGAGTTCTTTGCATACTGTCTTGTGATCCTTTTCTCGTTGATTTTGGCTATTCTTCCATTAAATGTAGCGGCTGCAAGAGCAGGTAATTGAAGAGAAAACTGCTTGAGATATGCAATGCTGGCTTAGCAAAGTAGTAAATAATTTCTGCAGTGTAAAGTAGTTGCTGTTTCCTTTAAGTGTATTTGACTGTTGTTTGGATTTTTGCATAGGCTTGTACTTTTTTAATATTCACTTCTCTTATCTCAGAGAATTTTACTGAAAAGTAAATTTCAATAGTCAAATGAGAGACAGTGGAAAAAAATTACATTCCAGAACCGACAGTTCCACAGATTTCTAACAGCATGTTCCTGATTAATGAAGTAGGAAATGACAAATGACTAGCCATGACTGTGCTGGATATACTTTTGCCTTTGACCTTGAGAAGAACTTTTCCAGCTGTAGCAGTACAGTAGGAACCTCTTACATGTGGCACAGTTATGAACTCCACAGAGAAGGAGCTGTCTTTTCTACTGAAGCTAATGTAACACATGTATGAGTGAAATTATTTTTCCATACCAACAATGGCTAAATGGATCTTGCAGATCCACTTTAAAAACAGACTCCTCCAAGATGTGATTGTAAATAATAAATGCCCCCAACAGTAAGTTTGTAATGTCAGTTTTAAGCACAAGCAAAGATGACTTGGATAGCCAAATAGACTCCAAGTAAAATACATCCCAATCTCCCTCATTTTCTTGTGCCTGTTCATTTTCTTTTTGCCTCCTTGGAAAGTCTGGCTAAAAGGAGTTGGAGAAATTTTACCTGTGTGGCCTCTATACCCCAAAGGTAGAAAATATGTGAGAGAGCAGAGCTGAATTCCCCACCTTGGCAGTCAGGACTTTGAGATTTGGAGGTTTTTGTCATCTTTTGAAAATTGCATCTGAGGTGGCTGATGGAGACTAGCAGCATAAGCAGGTTCACAAAGGAATCTGTCACAGCTCTGTACATCCATAAAGAGCTGTTTCAGGAAACAGACAGGGATGTAACTTTTCACATCCCTAACTGAAAAACAGGGGATGGCTGGGGAAAAAGGCAAGGAAGCATGGAAAGAGGTAAGACTTCCACATTTCAAGGAGCTATAGACAGTGCCCTGGCTAATGTCCTCTTGCCTCCTTGTAGAGGAATACACTGAAAGGTGCAAATGACAGCTCCAGTGAGAGTGGCAGTGGTGCTGTCTTAGGAGCGGGGTAAATAACCATAAATGACAGACATACACTGTGCTCCTGCCCCAGAAACACACTATCCCGTCAAAGACAGGGTCCTCACTGAAGGGGATCATGTAGATATCCCACAACTGTGCCTTCAGGGATGGAGAGGCAGGCCAAAGACAGGGGTATAAATTTCTTTCAACATGAAGAAGCCAGAACTTTTGTCTTCAGTGCTATTCCTTTAGCAAGTCTTTTCAGTGGCAAATGTTCCAGGATGTAATAAAAGAGGTTCACTGCTTGCATCTCCACCTGCTTTCGTCACCACCTTACATGTAGTAAAAGGAGGCCTGGGGAGGGCATTCTGCAGCTGCAAAACCAAATTTTTGTACAGGAAGGAAGGTTGCGATCAGAAACAGAAAAATCCATTTTGCCTGGTCCACTGGCGTGCCTTGAGCACCCAGAGCATCTGCAGTGAAGTCTTGGTGAGTGTATTTGGTCAATGAGAGAAACTCATATAGTTTTTGAATAATTTTTCAAAAAGCCACCAGGAAAATTTCAGATATATTTTTGGATTTTTCATCCCTTTTGACTTTCCTACAAACCACATTATGAATACACACCATCTTCCCCTTAGGTGCCATAGACGGATGTCTAAACCCTTTAACTGTTACTGGCCTGAGGAAGCTTACAGCTACAGTACACCTGTCCACACTGAAGCCCAGATCCAATTTCCTGGCACTCAACAAATACTGGCACAAAATCCTGGACAGCACAATTGCAGACTAGTTAATTAGATTGGCTTTCATCCATTGTTTTATGAGATGATTTCAACCAGCAGTAGCTTCTATAAAAGCTGTCAAAATCTGCCTAGAAGTTCCTTTTCCTATGGTGAATACTCAGTGCTTGTACACCGCCTATGGCACATGAACAGCAGTATTAGAGAAGGTTCAAATATAAGAGCTTGATCCACCTTCAAACACACCTGAGTTTGATGACACTGGGATACATAAAGTTGATTCATTGACCCTCCAGCAATAACGGCCTTTCTAGGTCATTATTGCTGGAGGGTCAATGAATCAAACCTACTTTCTAGGGTTTTTACCTTCCACTCTGGGTGATAGTCACACTCAGGACTTTATTCAAACTGATTCTTTTTAATTCTGTTAAAAGATGGTAGAAAAAAAAGCTCATCTCCCTTGCCCTGACATACTTTGGTACATGAGTGGAACATGACAGGGACATTAACTGACAAACAAAAATAAAAAAATTCAAATTATAAAGTAATTTTTATAGTTTCACAGCCATGACTTTCCCTCTATTAAATGTGATTGTGTATTTCACAGAAAAGGAGAGGTTCTGGACATTTCTAGGGCTGTACTTTTCATCGGATCTAAGAGAAACCAAAGTGCACATAACGTTCTTACAATCAGACACAGTCTGATTTCATTGCTCAGAAATTTTGAGTGCTTATCAATCTACATGTCTTTGATTCCAGGCCTATACACAGATACTTGAGACATGTCACAATCACAGATGTCTCCTTTGCCTTGACACTGGCAATTTTCAATGAAGGGTACTCTTAAAACACAGGAACACAATTTGGTTTTGACAAGATACCAGGAAGTCCAATTAGAGCCTTTTTGGCTGTGGATTGTCACTACTTTTTTTGTTGTTTCTAGATTTATCCCCTTTTAAAACTAATTATTTTCTTGTATTTTATTATTGTTACCTCTCTAAAGTATTCTGTGGTCCCCAAAACCATAAGCTGCAAATTAGCAGGCTGATCTCAGTAGCTATTTCTAAGGAAACCAAGGTATGCAAAGAAATTGAGATGACTGAGAGAGCTTCTCTTTGTGCTCTTAGATTAATGGAGAGTTACATAGGATTCCTTAAAGCAAGAAAACTTGCTGTCAACACCAAGTTTTAGCCAGTTGATGACCTCTTGTAGGAAGATATTACATTATCTTACCATTCAGTATCTATGATGATAATTACATGTCTTACCAAAGGAAATCTTATTTTGCAATGGTGCTCAGAAGTGCTAAGTCATGTGCTATGTGCCACAAAGCATACAGCAAGAAGATACTATCTGTCACGGTGTTTCTACTGCTTCCTAATACTTCTAACTCTCTTGGCTGTTGCCTTGGTATCTCCAAAAATATGCGGTCCCATAAAATTCCTTTCTGATCACCCTAATACAACACTGTGATTTTGGAACATTGACCTTGGTCATCTTTGTTTTGAAGGAAAGCTCAACTGTACTTTGGCAACTGAACAAATTCAGCTCAGAGGAGTGAAGTTTCTGCTTCATCTCCCTCATGCAAAATTCCTTAGAAAAGTTACTTTTAACTGCAAGAAGTCCAGCATTGATCAGTACTACTGCAGACACTACTCCACATCATACTTTCTTCACAAGGAAACAACCAGCAAGGTTCAATTTTCTTTTAGCAATTTCAACTAAATTTTTTTGCACTATTTCTCCTAATGTTTTGTCTCTCAATGAATACCAAACGTTTGGAAGAGTTGTAAAACATACTTGAATAAGTCAGGATTTATTTGGTCACTTTCTAAAAGATAAGGTTATTTTCCTGGTTCAGGAAAAAGATAGATGAGTTTAAAATGTTAGACATTTATATATAAATAATGTAAATTAGACCATTTAGTGGTAATAGCTATAGACACTTGTTGGGATGTTAAAGAATTCTCTTTCTTTCATGATGCTATGTAATTTTTGCCCCTTTTATGCATAAAATGAAGTTTGTACAGCCAGCAATTTAAATTAAAATGCACCATTTTTAAACGCATAGATGATACAGGGTTATCTTTCTTTTTGATGGTGAGGACATCCCACAGAAGAGCACAGATAAGCTACATAAAGCATTACTGCCTAGAAAGATGGTATTTTCCCCCCTAAATTTAAAAATAGTGCTAATTCCTGAAAAAGACTGTCTACTCTGAAAAGATATTTTTTCATAATTCCACACACCACCAACAGCTTGTGAAGCAGTAATTTGAACTCCTCATTTTACCAGTTTGTCTCATCCTTCTGCTGCTAGGTCTCTCCAAGACCTAGAAAAGTGAGTCAGACTTTGTAGTACAGATTCATCTGCAAAGTCTGCCAAAAATGAGACCCATTCACATCTGGTAATTTTGTCTTGGTTTCCTTAATGTAAATTCATGCCAGTGAATTGACTGAGACTGTCAAAAGATTTAATAAGGGCCACCACTTGAATCAGATAGTCACCATGTCGCTGATGAGATTATAGATTTAAAATGGGTAATTGATTATTACAGCTTCCCTTGACTATCCAGTCCCATACAAGCCCACAACTAGCACCCAATAAATTTTTTACCTAAGTATCTTAAAAATTAGTGTCAACGAGCTCTTCACTGATTCAGTTTCCTATAGTATTTTGCAGAAGATATGTATATAAATTAATTCAGGCATTGCAATCAAACTCAATACTGAGTGGTATCAATGAGCACAAATACAAAATAACATTGAAGCATCTATAAATTATGAAGTCAGTATTTTATAGTAGTTCACAGAGCATCATAGAACTTCTCTCATTAGCAGACATTATTTCTGGCATGAAAACGACCAGAATGGAGGCCAGAAGCATGTCCTCTGGAAGGATCTTTACATTACAGGAATCTACAGATTACAGTAAAACAAAATAGTACTAAAGTGCAGTAGCATTCCCCTTTATTTCAAGTATTTCTAGATAAATAAGAATGCCAGGGAAAAGTCTAGTACCCCTAATTTATATGATAGCAACTGGATTGCCAATCAAGCACCAGATATCACCTGTGGTGAAGATGCAAGATGTATTGCTGTATTTTACAAAATGTGTTTCTCTCTATCCTTCCCAGACAGTACACTCAGCTCTTTAATGAAGTGGTGTGGGTAGAACAGACACATGCCTGCTTTTTTAATGTCAAATTGGGCCACCAATTTCATCTTTCTTTTACTTTTCTAGAGAATCTTTTCATCCGTAGTGGAGCTGTGTGTATTTTGCTGCACTGTGTCAAGAGAAAATTACTGAGACCAAACAAGTTCGTACTAATGAGCCATGGAAGGCAAATATAACAGCATCAGTTATTTCATGAAAAAGAATAATTTTGCTTCCTTATGCCTGCAGGCAGAGAGATGGGAAGTAGTAATCCCTGGAGTACATTAAATTTTTATTTTTGAAATTTAAAAAAATCATCAAGGATTATATTGTAAGGAAGTGCATAATTGTACAGATAATGACCCACATATCTGTATTTTAATATGTGCGGTAATTCAGCCCCAACATATCTGGGATTTTCTGATTTCCCAGTTCAGAAAAGAAAAGGCTGCAGTATTATTTAGTTTTTCATCATTCTTTTACATTTCTGCCTTCTGTATCCGAAGACATGTTCCTCCTCCTTGCAGTTCTCCCCCATCAACTTCAAAGCTGGAAGCAAAAATATAAGAAAATTGTCGTCACTAATAGCAAGAACATACCAAAGATGACAAAAGAGGGCCCTAAATCAATGAGAAACACAAGAGTGCAGCAGAAAGAGCAAGCACTGTGTGTTGGTGTGAAGCTTTAACAGAGGGATCGGGAAGTCCCAGCACAGTGACCTATTCCAGAGAGAAGGTAAGCTTGCTTGTGCTCTGAATGTCTCTCATGTCCGCCACAATCAGATATCTGTCTCGTAATACCCTGCTATATTTAAGTTCTTCAAGTAACTGAGACTAGGGAGACACAGCTACAGATTACAGCCTAGACATAGTTCCAGGCATAATGATGCAGTCTGCTAAAGGTAGATAAAATAAAAAATCTCTCTCTCACTGGGAGGGTTTGAGCTTTTTCCTAGAGAAAGGTTATTTTCTAGAAAAAAAACTGTTCAGTCATTTCCTGGGTTTTGCTTGTGTCTTGTCTTGTAGGGGATACTTTACCTAAAAAACAACCTATGGCTATAAACTGGAAATTGGCATGACCCCATGGGCAATGCTTAGTCCATCAGATGAGGCTCTGGCACTGTAAGAAAATCACTGTTTGGATGAATTATTCACTCAGGTTGTACATAGTATATTGACAGTGGTGGCTAATAAGAAGCAAAGGAGTTTACTAGGAACTGAATGCTACATCCATGAAAACAAATAATCTCATCTCCTTGTAACATAGGTCAGATGCAAGTGCACTCTACACTATATCAGTGAGGGTTTGTTGTGTGTTAAAGGTTGTGCAGGTTTCTACCATGTAGAAATTAAAATGGGCATTATTAATGTGACACAGACCTTAGTTAGATGGTTGGCATGAAACGTGTTTGGGAGAGAGCTTCAGAAGGCACTCATGGAAACTACCAGAAGATTGACTATCAAATTAGACCACTGGCATGTTTGGAATATAATTAGCAGATATTTATCGAGAAGAGGATTAGCCAGCCAAAATCCAATCCTGGACAGAAAAAAGGATAGAGTCTAAAGCATTCTTCGGAGTTTATGAGCTATTATTGCTATTCACTGGAAGGCTTTTTTTTCTCATCATGTTCTAATTTGGAAAAATTTGCTATCTGAATAGGTCTACATGCAAGACCAAGGCTTTGCCTTTGCTGAAGTCAATGGAATAGATGTTAAATGAAATCTAAAATGTCAAGAAAATCCTTTTCCTTACTATTCTGAACTAGAATATTTAAGCTTTAGTGTTCAAAGTGATTTGAAGTAACCTACTAAAAAGCAAATAAAAGGCATACTCAAAAGCAAACAGAAAGTTATCTCTAAGGAGATAAAAACTGTCTTGATAAAACCCCTGTTTGTCATAACATCTTATATAGCAACTTATATACTGATGAAGTATATATTATGTATTTGTAGGTCTTTTAAGCATATTTTAGGGCTGTTACCTTTAGCTCTCAATCTGCCTTTCAGAAATATAGATTAATTTGCAATATTTCTTGCTCCATCTCAAAATTCATGCTTTCCTGTGGCTCACACCTAAGTGCATAGTATCCAGGCACTATAACTGCTCACCAGCAGTTTAATTATGGAGCTGGGAGCTGTCAGAAAAGAAAAGAAAATATTGAACTCTTGTTACATCAGGGATAGAAAATCAAATCACAAAAGGTTACTACAGAAGCCCTAGTCACGGGAGTACAAATATATTCAAAGCAATGGGGCTGCATGGATGTCACTTTGGAGGATGCTTCATCTCCCCACATACCTCTGTAAGTTACATAAAATTGCCCAGAATTACTTCAGGGCAAGTCCATTCACATCAACACAAACAAAGCACAGTGCAGTGCTAAGGCACCGCTCTGTAAACAAGTAACCCAACTCCTTCAGCCTTGTTGGCTGAGTCTTGACTATAAAAGCTACCAAGGACACAGAAAGCACTTGGCTATATCAATGCAAGTGATTAGGTAGGACAATGTAAAATTAATAATAGCCCTTATCTTTCCACCTACACAGCAAATCACAGAGATAAGGGTTGTTTTTTTTTTTTTTGACAGAGCAATATTTGCTGAGATCTGAAGCAAATAATCATGTAGATCAGCTTGAAGACAGCGAGAGTGCCATTTTAATTTGTACCAAGACAAAAAATAAACAAAGTGCACCAGATCGGGTGACAACAAAACACACAAAAGATACAGACAGGGATGAAGGATCCTGGGTCAACAGAAAAAAACAGAACAAAAAATGGGCTTAGACAACTACATCAAAAGCAGTTGCACATTTTAACTTCACTGTGACAATCTGGTCATAGGCCAAGGACAGCCACCCTCACACCCTAAACATCCAAAACAGCTATGACTCTATACTGAACAGCCTATTTTTCCCATTCTGACAAGACTCAGAACACAGTTCAGCTATATATATTTGCCATGTATCTGGTTATGGAAATGCCATGAACAAGCTCTGAACAGCACATTAACAGGCGACAATAAAATTAAAGAGCACTACTGCTGTTACTGGGGAGCTAAATTTGAGCTCCAAGTTTAGATAGCTTTCAAGGTCTGGCATGATTAAGCAGTAGTTGATGCAAAATGTAGTATCATAATTCTGGTATCCATTAATCAAAGGCCTTATGGCCTTAACTCAAAATGCCTTAAATTCAATGAGGGAAAAGAAAAAAACATACATATATATAAGAAAGAAAAAATAAAGACAGGAGACTGGAAAAATTCTTAGTGAAGTTGAATCAGCTTTGATTTACTACTTGACTTTTTTGGTTTGGGCTTGGTCTGTAACATCTGGGCATGTGTTTTGAAGAGACAAAGCCAAAACCAATGCTGTGTGAAGGACCATAAAGACCAGCTCATGCCTCAGGACCAGGTGCAAGGATGTCAGGAGGTCACCAGCCTTACACAGCCTGCAGCCTCAGCCATCTCCTTACCATGTTGTATCTCTGTGACAGTGTTCACAGGGGTTCTTGGATGAGGGAAGAGACGAGAATGTTGACTCCATGTTCAGAAGGCTTGATTTATTATTTTATGATATATATATATATTACATTATAACTATACTAAAAAGAAATAGAAGGAAAGGTTTCGTCTCTCAGCAGGCTAGCTAAGAATAAAATAGAAAAGAATGATAACAAAAGGCAGCTCTCTTGGACTCTGTCCGAGATAGCTCGGCCTTGATTGGCCATTAATTATAAACATCCAAGATGGGCCAATCACAGGTGGACCTGTTGCATTCCACCACAGCAGATAACCATTGTTTACATCTTGTTGCTGAAACTTCTCAGCAGGAAAAATCCTAATGAAAGGATTTTAATGAAAAGATGTCTGCGACATATCTCCTTGCTTTTCTTACGAAGCTGAACTGAAGGGAGGTGATAGGAATTAGTCAGGAAAGAATGTTCCTGCCTAACCAGAGCCAAGAGCAGCAACGGCAGTTTTGGAAGCGGAACCAATTGCCACTGTACCCAGGTTTTTGGAATAGCTCTCTTCCACTAATCTACAGGCTCACTGCTGTAGTGCAGTCACTGTGCTATTATGATGCTGTGCCTCATTGATCTCTGATAAGGCAGCTAGTGAGACCAGACTGCAAGTTTGGTATTAAAACAATTGGGAAATCTTACCCCTAAACCCAGATGTCTTTTAAACTATTTCCTGCAGTGCAGTTGAGTTTATTTTGTGTACATGTCTGTGGTTTAAGCTAAAGATAAACCTACTGAGCAACTGCTGATATGCAGAAAGTAGTATTTAATGCTTGAAAGGACAGTAAGAAGGATAAACTGGTATAGACTGGGAGACATCAGACCAATGCACATGAATTACAGGTAAACTGGTAGGGAATTACAAGGAAATTTACTCACTAAAGGTCTTGGTGATGGCAGAAATCACAGGTCCCACTGTATACACAGAAATGTATTAGCTTTCTGTTTCTAATTCATATAACCATCTCCTGCCCCCAAGAAACCTGGAGATAACTTGGCTTATAAGGACTGAGTGGTAATGCACTGAAGAATCCTTAACTGCTGAAATCCCTGCACTTGACAGGCAGGGTAATCTCAGCTGAAACATCCCTCCATTACAGCATGTACAGAAAAAATATATTTGCAACAAAAAGCATATGCCTAATGTTTTTTAGTTTTTTTTTCTTTTTCTGTCAATTAAATTTTTTTTTTCTTTAATTCTGTCAATTAAAAATTTGAGGAAAGTATAGCAAATCAAAGCAAGCATCGTCTGGAAGACATTGAATGGGGTTTTTTAATGCAGCCTGGGACTTTTTTTTAGAAAAACTCCATTGTTTTTATTTAAAGAGTAAAGTGAAAGATTAATTTTACTTTAAAATTTGGCACAAAATATCAGCAAAAACCAAATGAATTCTTGAAATCTTTTGGTATTGTCACATCCATCTCTTGTCAGCATAGTCTCAGATGAGATGTGTTTCAATTATGCATGCTATATCAAAACATGCAGTTTCACCTCCTTGCTTTCACCCACACAGTGACCTGCACAGCTGCTAAAGTCCTTTAACAGTTAACATATAGCAAAAAAAGTTTATTGAAAGCCTTTTAAAGAAAAAAGTACGTTCCTAGTGCCACCACTCCTACTCTGAATTTGGAGGTATGCTGTGATTTTTGAGAAATTGCATAAGCACTCTGTAGTGAATTTATAATTCCATTAGGAAAAAGTTTGTCTGCGGAACGGGTTAATATATCCATTTCTTTGTCAGGCACAGCTAACAAAGTGTTTCATCAGAAGTGGTTCAGCAAACTCTAAAAACTCCAGCAGAACATCAAGGCACTGTGTTTCAGGACATTTCTCTCATGCAAGATATCCTACTTACCACACTAGACAAAATAGAAGTTTTTAATGAACCATAGGATATTATCAAATTATATCAGCAGTGTCAATTTGAGAATTCAGTTGCAGCATAAGCTCTGTCAGTAAAAGTTAGCTGTCACACAAGGAGTAATATCAGTGCTGCTACAGCATGTCCTCACTTGGTCAAGGGAAAACAAAATATCAGAGCAGACCAGACAAATTGACAGGTTTAAATAACAGGCAGGAAAAGGCTTCTAGACAAGATATGACATTTATTTTTGAGCAGACAAGTAAAGAACCAAAGAACACAAGTATCTGAATCTAAAGAAACTAAATTATCCTCCACAGTTATTCAACTTCATTTGTGTTATATCCAATGCTTAGTTATGGACAGCAAGTCCTGTAGAAATAATGCATAGACTCATGCATAAACTCAGAACATTAATTTGCTTTCTATTTCGTGATTATGTGTGTATTCTCCATTTCAAATTTAATTATGCTCCATTTTTTTTAGCAGTATTTTCCTTGTTCAGCACCAGTGGTCTGAAATACGAACCAGATATGGCTCACCGAAAGTAGTTCTTTGTAAAACATGGCTTGTGGGGGTGGAGATATTTAAGAATTTGCTTTTCTATTTACTTTGCATCCAAACTTCAAGGGGCATGGCAGAGCATCTGGTAACAAAAATTGAAATCATGAACTGAATGCAGAAAATTGACAAAGTGTTTGCTTTGAGAACATGAAAGCTGTGGAGAAAATTAATTTATAATTGCTTTTGAATGCACATAAAATTTGTTGATTAAATTCAAGAATAGGATTTGATAGTTAGAAGATAAAACCCCGAAGTTAACCTCAAATACAAAATAACATTACAATCTGTACACAGTAGACAACAATTTAGCAATAACAGCTTTGATGTCTGCAGTCACTCTTATTTATGTAAAAATATGTAAGCACAATGAATCAGCAGCATTTAACTGCACAGAGTTCAGGTCTGTAGAGCTTTATTTTGAAGAACAAAAAATATTCAGTTTTGAGATGCAAAAGTTCAACAGCAACATCAAATTCTACAGCCCTCCAGACAATGTCAAGCACATTTTTAGAAGATTTCTGAACCAGTGAAGAACTAAAATAACTTTTAACATGCTGTTTGAACTTAGTGCAATTTATTTTAAGACATGAAAATAAAATAAAAAATAATGCTTTTTAAGGTTCTAAATAGAGAAGGCTTAATCGAGATGGAATATCAGCAAGAACAAACAAACAAACAACAACAACAAAAAATTAATCCTGGCTGTTTGCTACTGACATTCAGTATTTTTTTCCTACACTTTGACCAAGAAGCAAATAGAGGGCCACATAGAGATTTACAACAAAGTAGCTATATTTGCTAGAATTCACAGTTTTTTATCATTTCATCCCCTTTTTGATACAATTTTAAGCTTCATTCAATCAAGTGAAATAAACTGAAATCAAACAGCAGCTCTTAAAACCAGATGAGAAAATGTCTATGCTGACTTGCTGAGTTTTCTACTCTAGTTAAAGATCATCCATCTAATGAAATCATATTAAATATCATATTAAAATCATATGAAATCATATGAAATCATATTAAAACCCTGATGTCTCCTTGCTCTTTTGCTTTTTTTAGTGATGAAGCATACCAGCTCGGTGTGGGTATTTGTCTAAAATTATCATAACTTATTCCTATGAAAAAAAATTACATTTACAGTATAATTTTCTGTAATTCTGTTGGTCTGGAGATAAGGTAGATTTTTCTAAGAGCTACATTAATGAGAAAAAGTCCAACTTTTTTCTCATTCTGGACAGTTGCAGGGAGACTATGCAGACCCAAAAAGTAGCAGCAGCACCTTCAAATGAGTCTTTCCAGTAGCTGGACTTTTAATTTGATGAAGAAGCTGTTGTCCCTTATGTATTTAAACCTCCTGAGTTGAAACCGTAACCATAGACACACTCAGCTATTTGATGGTGAAGAAGGAAATGCACAGAAGGAAGCCTCACACACTGCTTCTCTTTCCTCCATCACAGCAACTCCAGGCAGCAAAGATCTGCACTTTGGGGAAGCTCTGGGGAGCTGGCTGATATTGTCCAGGGCTGATGCTTATTCAGAAAAACTACAGACAACTACCACATGAGGCCAGAGAGAAGCCACCCCAATCTACTCCTTTAGGCTGTGTCCAGTGAATTAAGAACACATCCAGAAAACACTTCATCCAGAAAATACTTCACCATAGTGCCTGCTTTCAAGGATCCCTGTGGCTCCTTCATGGCACTGACTTGCCCTGGGACCACTCCAAGGACATACAAGGGCAACAAGTGGGTTTGCCATGAGAGCACAGCAGCAGACCCAGTTCTTAGGAGGCAGTGTTTAAAAAAAACTGATCAAATAAAAATTTCAGTAGCTATTTTCCTGAGAAATGCTTGTTTAATTCAAAGACTTAGGGAAATAATCATAAAAGGGTGAGAAAACTGTGAAAAATCTGAGTAGGGCAAGAGGGAGTTCTCCAAAACACCAAGGTGCTTGCCAAAAGGCCAGTGGCAGGGAAGTATTAAGTGCCATAACCCCTAACAACTTTAACATTTCATTCTGGAATGAAAAGGTCACATGAGGACCTTTTGTCCAATTTGGATTGGACATAAGAATTTAAACCCTCACTATCTGCTGTTAGAACCTGATAATCTCCTCTTCACCAATATTTCTGTTTCATTTTGAATAGTAGAAGCAAAAGTTGGCAATATACTGTGAAAGAAAAAAAGAAGTAAAAAAAAGGGTGTGATAACTTAACACTGCATGGTTAACGCATTTCTTTTTCCAGTACTATATATCATTTCAAGCTATACAACAAAAGTCATCAAGTAATAAAACAAGTTATAATACACTGTTAGGTAGCACAGGAACTAGAACATAAACTAACTGGAGCAGCAAAGTAGGGTATGAAATTCTAAAATACATTTACCTGCCCTCTGACTGGACAGACATAAAATGGGCTTGTGATGTTTAACATTGTTATTACCAGAGACGGTTCAAAGATTTGAATGTTCCTCTCTTTTTATTCTTCTACAATAAGTTAACAAAGATCTGGGGAAAATAAAATAGGAAAAGAAAAACGTATTTTTCAATCTGTTCTAGGGATTTGTCTCCCCCTTTCAATTATTCTCTTCATTTTTGTAGAGCTTAACTTTGTCCTCAAACAACAGAAAATACAATCAGCACAAAACACTGCCAGTAGAGGACTGATCTTCCCTGCAGCCTCATTCACCTTCACTGATGCCATAATTTCCACTTGGTAATTTACTGAGGTACATGCTAACTTACTCCTGTGAGTATCTCTGTTTTGACATACTGACATACTTTGGGATATCATATCATTACCTAAGCAGAGTCTAGAAGGCTTTGTCCAAAGCAAGCTCCAAGAGCCAAAACCATGAAAATTAAAGTGCAATTCCCAGAAGAACAGACCTCTTAAGCCAGGAATAAACAAAGTGCAGTGGAAGAAACACTTCATTCAGTTGTTTCTGATACCACTGGTAGGAAAAAAATGTTTGAATATTTTATAATGAAAGATTGCATGCAAAATTCAGCAACTCTTTGTGAAAAATAGCACATGAAGCAAACCTTGCTTGATTCTAGATGTGCAATACACAGAGGGATATATACTATTCTATCTCTCAGAATTTCAGCATTTTAAGGAACTCATCAGTTCCTTAAAGTTTTTTAAGTTCATTCTGCTCAGGATTCTGCTTACCTTATGTACTTTTAATATTACTGTTCACCCATCTTTACTGAGATACTTTTTCATGACTTTAAAGCAAGTGCTACAAACAGTTCAGCAGATTCTCAGGACTTATGTCAACAACCTCTGAGAGAAACAAATGGCAAGAGGAGGAGGCATATGGATCAGGAGAAGAAAATTTTTCCAAATTATTTTTTCTCTATTATCCCACCATCTGCTTCCTCCACAGCTCCACTTACCTACATTTTGTACAGCAGTGATTCTTATGCACATGATCACTCTCTAGCTGGTAAAGCCCTTCTTTCTTTTTTCTTTTTTTTTCTTTTTCTATTTTTTTCTTTCTCTTTGTCTCAATTTCTCCTTTCATTGAAACAAAATAAAAGAAAGGATATGAGAAAACAGCAGAAGAACACACATCCAGCTAAAGACACTTCTCAGAAAATTGAGTAGTATGATGGTTACACCTTGCTTACATGGTATCAGTGGTAAAAACTTCAAAATCACAGAATCTGCTCCAGAATGAAAGGATAAGGAGGTAGAAAAAGGTCAGTATTAACTATCTTTTTTTGTGTTATTTATGGACACACAGAAAACACATCTTTTTAAAAAAGGCTTTACCACAGACTGCAGGATAATTGAAAAAGTGAGATTTTGCCAAAACACAATGAAACCTCTGCTGAACACAAGGCAGTGTGTTTTGGGAAAGAAGTCTTTAAAAATGATGGTGATTTTTTAATAAATAATCCATTAATTTAGATTCCTCTCATGTCCTGCATTTCTCCTGTGATACTCTGAGCATTCTCCACCTTAGGAGTACAGTGAAAAGTAAATATATCAATAAATACAAACACATAAATTAAAAATGGAACTACTAGAGCAGTCTGTGATTTGGTTTCAAACAGCAAAATCTTTCAATGTGGAAAGAAAAAGGATTTTTAACCCTTCAAGTACTTGACAATGTAAAATTCCATTGCAAAAATGATACGTCATTTAGAAATGAAACCATATTTTGCTATTTTTATACACTACAAGAAAAGAAGCCCTTTGTTTGAGCTCAGTTGATACATTACAAAACAAATTAATGAATCTTCTTCATTCATACCTAAAAGCTTCTCCTTTTTTTCACTGTTACTGTATGGAACCTAAGTCCCCCACCATGTATATAGCTGGCATAGCCCTCTGTGACACCTATCTCAGCAGGGAGCACAAAGGTTCTGGCAAAGCTGAGGAGATGTGCTCCCTTACAGCATGCTCTGCTGGATGGCATGGCCTGCCTGGCACTGGGGCAGCACTACAGTACCTCTTCACTCAAAGGAGGCTCAAAATACTCTCCTCACACAGGTATCACATTCATGAAAAGTCTGGGTATACCCATCGTGTTACACCACATGCAAGCCTCCTCTGAATTTAAAAAGATCTTGTACAAAATGCTGGCAGTGGGTTTTATGGGAAGTGGGAAGTGGGAAGCTTCAGAGTCAGTGCAGAGTTCTGCAACTCATACCAGGTCCTTGAAAGTCCCACAAAATGCCTGTCTCTGTCTTTAAACCTGGTGACTGTTGCCCTCTCCAGAGAAGATGCGCAGGTTCTGGCTTTCTTGAAGACTCTGGAACAGACGTAGCAGGGCTTAAAGCAAGGAACCCCACAGGTTTTCTCCTTTGCTCAGAAACACCTGGAGCAATAACACCAGTTGGAAAAATACAAGAGCTTTACTAAAATGTCATTGTGGAAAGCCAGCCCACACAGAGATAAATACTGAGATCAAGTCCCTCAGAGGAAAGAATGTCAAGTTAGGAGAGGAAAGAAAAGCTGGAAAGGAGGCATAACCACTGATAACTTCTGCTGTAAAATGCAAAATCAAGATGAGGTTTATCCTCGTTTAAACTTGATAGAAAGTAAACACCCCCAGAATATAATTCTGCATGGGTACAATAGTGGAGGACTTGAACTGCTATTTTAACCTATCAGACAACAAAAGTGAGAACTTCTAAATTTTCTCCCATGAAAAAGTTTGACATCGAAAGAAGAGAAAGTATCTTGCACAAGAGGAGGAAAACAGCTGGGAAAAAAAAAATTCAGAGGAACAGTATTTCCTTGATGTAAATAACCTTTGACTTCATTAACAAAAATGAAATGTAGGAAAAACAGTGGGGCAAAGCCACAGAAGTTGTTTTCAACATTTATTTTGAATGCTTTTTTGTGTTTTCAAATATTCTTTACCATACTGATACAAATTTGACACAGTGATGGATGGCTACAGAGGCAAGGAGTCAAGTGAAGTATGGTGGTTAGAAAAAGTGACTCAAACCTCTTTTCTTTTAGGTTTTGCTAGTGACTTCTCAGGTGATACAGGGTAGATAAATTATTTAGCCTCTCTGTGTTTCATGTTCTTTATCAATGAACTGAAGAGACACATTTTATGAAAAGTACAAGAGTTCAGCATTACTATCATCAATTTTGAGCCTTAACAGCTTTGAAAGCCATAGATGCTGTACAATAAGTTCAAGTATAACTCAGAAGAGCAGAATTTCAATATGCTATGCAAGACACTTAGATATTTGTCAGAAGGGCATTAATGTTAAGAAACTGATAAAGATGCACAGCACTCTCCCATGGTACAGCCAAATGCTGCTTCAGTCATTTTCAAAGTCAGGATAAAATAAATTACAATATTTTTAAATTAAAACAATTGCAATGCTGCATTTTGCCTACTTTCTTAAACAACATAAGAAGCAGAATTGTATATTTTCTCCTGAGAATTGTGAGGTTTTAGTAACAGATTAATAATTAAAATTAATTAGTCTCATTTTTGCAATCTATTTAAATATTAGATATACTCAAAGCCATAGCTAGCAGATGCAACAGCACAAATGGTAGGTATTTTTTAAAAAATTAAACAAATTATCTACTGCCCATGAAATTAATGTCCCTGTGTTTTTAACTCCAATATAATACTCAGTCAGAGAATTTAAAGAAAACTTAAGGGCTTTGGCTAAGGCTTTGCACTCCTGGAAGAAAATGAATGGGCCCACTCTAAGTACAATCAGACTTGTGCTACCTACAACTGCAGCAGAGCAAAAAGCAAAAGGATTGCAGTCAGTGTCAATTAAATCAAAAATGATTGATTAAAGGCTAGAACAATTGATTAGAAAAATAGTGCAGTAGACTTGAATGGAAAATAATCCTTCTACCAGCATGACCTTCAGCTCCTGAATTTCCTCATGCATGCAAATTGCTTCCTGATTATAAATGAACCTTTTACATCTATAGGGATAAATGAACATTAGAGCCAGATTTTCTTTGTGTGGTTCTAAGATTTTTTCACTGAAGTATCCCAAAATTTACTTTTATATGCAACTTAGAATAAAGGAACAGTGTGGCAAGGGAAAAAAGCTTGAAGCAAACAGAAAAAATTGAAAAGTCTGCAGAGAGAAGAGTATTGATCTTGCTCCCAGTGCAGCCATGGAAAAACTTCTCCTTCTCCTCTTTAAAATTGGATCAGGCCCAAGGACTGACTGAGCTTAAAAGAATGTTCCTATTTGAAGTACTTTCACAGTAGACAGCACCAGCTTTATCATCCAAACCACCTCTCAACCATGGCTAGGACCTCTGAATTCCAGTGACTGAAGTAGTTCACCACATCAGAGGAATAATAACATTAAAAACATCATGTTTTCTCCCTGTGATGGGAAGGCAGGCCGTGAGCCACCATATTTCCCATAGGAGCAAAGGAAGCTCTTCATCCAAATCTTGCCTGTTGCCAATCCCAGATGTTCAGGTTGCCTTCCGACAGGGAGTAAATCTGTCCTGATAAAATAGGAAGGCATTCAAAATAATGGTTTTCATCAAGGATAATGCAGACCTTTGAACAACGACATCTAAGGCATTGTGGGTATTGTTGAAAACTATCTCCTTCTTCTTTATCTGTTGTTAATGTAGGTAAAAATCCCTAAATACATCCTTAAATTTGAAAGTTTTCAGGCCCTGGGCACATGTTTACTACTAAGTGCTTGCTAATCCACTTTACTTTGAATCCCTCAATAGCAACTAACACATCTTGGGCTGAGATTTACATGCGCTCTTTATTTCTGCAGCTCATTTGAGTAAATTCTTCATGCTTTTTAAAAAGCAGCCATATCATACCAGAGAAACTGTAAATAATGGCTATGCACCCCCGAGCAGTAGGAAAACACTTCTTATGTCATCTCAGTCCCTCCACTGATTGAGAAGGATTTCCAGGCCTATGAATATGCAGAAGCTGTGACACAGCACAGATATTACAACTACTAGCACTGTAAACAATGGAGTTAGGATTATCTGAGCAGGATGGTATGCGAAAGAATATACAGAGAACAACAAGCAATAATTCCACCATCCCTCTTTGCTAATGTGGCATTCTGACATCTTTTCCTAGTGCATTCTTAGTGATTGTCACCATAACATTATATTTCTGTGCCTTATCTCAATGAAGTAGTAATGTTGCCTATATTAAGCATAGGTATTTGTTTTCTGTAAAGAAATGAGTGGATAACATGACTCTTCCTTTAAAAAAGATCTGACTACATTAACTCAGGAGTTTGAAAACCTACATATACTCTGATATACTCAACTTTTCATGGAAAACTCATTATGAAATCACTAGTTAAACATTTGAACTTTTAGTTTAGCATTACAGATCTCTAAGCAATGTCCAAATAACAATTCTAAGAAAAATGATTGTAAGAAAAAATAGCTGAAATGGTACTTTTTCCATACTTGAATATTTCTAGCTTTAAACTAACCTACTTAATATGCAGATTATGTTTTACAAATAGGTTTTGAAAAATTCCACCTAATAAGTAATGCCTAATGCTTACATTGCACTTCATCAGTTGAATTCTCTTCTGACACAGATGCTGAACAGGTCAAAAAAACCACCAGAAAACAAATCACTTCTTATCTCATTTTGATTTCTAGTGTAGGCTTAGGGTTATGTTCCATAATTATTCCATTATACACAATACATTCATGTTCTGCTTTACATTTCTTTTACTGTTTGCTCTTCCACTTTCTAGATTTTAAAATTTTGTTTATTTACAAGAATATGTTTTTAAAAGTAATATGATTTTTTTTAAATCCTATTTTCTAATGCTTCAGAAGAGTTTGAAAAAAAATGAGAAAACATCTGAGTCACCATCTCTGTCTCACAACAATACACAAAGCAATCTGGAAAACTCCAGTGTACATCAAATATATTTCATACAATTAAACATTTGAGTTTTCCCAAAAGGAAGGGAAATGGTCAGCTAACAACTTGGTTTTCACTCTTATATTTTCTTTCTGAAACCAAATGAGATGCTGGAGGGCAGAGTCTTTCTTGAAGGACAGCGTTTTGCCATGTATGTATTTATAAAGGTATCCATTCATAAGGCAGCCTTCTAACACAGGTTTCCTATACGCATACTCAAACACTGATGATGCTGAATGCTTCACAGGACTTAGCTCTATTGTGTTGGCTCAGACAGCTAGGAAACATCAGAATCAACCCTGAACATCTTTCTGACATCACTGTTCAAACAATAGAGAAAACTTGGAGAAAATATGAAGTCAGAAAAGAGTAAGAAGAAGACCTTTACATTTTTGACCAGGGGCATTAATTATATTCCTTGAAATATTGAAGCTGCAGGTGATGAAGTGTAAAGGAAGACCATGAAATAGAGCTGTGTACAGAGGCAAAGGCAATAAGAGACTTTTCATTTCCAGGCCTTCCTAGCGTCAGGAAGTATGATATGACATGGATCATAACAAGGTTCAGGCAGAAAGTTCATTTTGGTGTGGGTAAAAACCTTTATTTTTTAAAAGAACAAATAAAAGCAGCAGAGGGCATTGAGATAAAGCAGAGAATAAGAGCTTGCCTTTCCTTGCCCTCCCCTGCTTTGCCTTGCCAGCATTATCTCTGGGCTACTGCACAAGATCCATAGCAGTAGTAGGGACAGACTTCAAACACCCTTGGAATCCCAATTGAACCTTCTCACCCCATCTTCCTTGAAATCCATCAGTAAATAGAGAAGTACATGAAGCATTCTGAGATTGATAGCATAAAGAAACCCAAAAGTTGGACTTGATGATTGTTGTGATTCCAACTCAGGATATTCTGTGATTCTTTAAAATAGGCTTGCAGCTGAGATAGCAAACTGAGTGAGGAAAGAACAGAGACAGCCCCAGGACTCTGAACATTTCTTCATTGACCACTCAGGCACAATCTCTGAACAGGGACAGAGCAAGGAAACACAAAACCAGAACCATGTTATTCATGTTTTTCCCTGCTGACAGCCCTTATGAGAGGTTTACAGTTGACAACAAGAAACTGTAACACATGTGTGTACTGCAGAAAAAGCAGGAGATCCCACACCACATGGCAGATTTACTGCAGAAAAAGCAGGAGATCCCACACCACATGTCAGATTTCTTGTTGGGGCACATCTCATGTTCTTCCTCTGTTCCCCTTGAATCTGTCTTCCACAGGGGTCCAGATTTTAAAACAGGCACAATCACATCTGAAAGACATTTCAGTTTGAAGTAGCCTATAGAAAGGTTGTATTTTTCTAGGCTTGAGGGAGTACATCCATCTTAGGAAGCAATTAACTGATACTTTGATTCACAAGATCCCTGACTGATTTTCAGGATAAATACCAGCAGAGTCTGCACCATGTCCTGCACTCCTACTGCTGCAGAGCACAGTGCTGAAGATCGGGAATAACACAGATGGACATGCAGCAATGTTAAGGAGAGGGAACTATATATATAATCCAAATCATACAGTTCTATAAGGCTCTAGTTCTTGAAACAAATACTGAGGAGGTTAAGGACACCCATCTTCTCAAACTCAGTTTATTTTAATCCTGCTGAAGGTAACATTTTTCTTCTACAGCTTACTATGTGTACCATTTCAAACTGCTCATCAAAACACTGTCATGGATTTCTTGACCTCAGTGAATTGTCCAAAGGAGTCCTTCCTGCCAATTCTCAGCTGCTTGCTGCTACACAGGCTCCTACAAAGGCCAAGACCAAGAAATGGACACATAACATTACTGCAATCAAAGAGGAAGAAATATCCCTTGCCTGTGTGCTGCCATAGTGCACTTACTGGGTTTTTTTCCTGTTAAAAAGGCTTCCTAAATCTAGGTATCATTAGAGGATGACATTCTGAGGCTTGCCTGCATAAGAGCAAAGATCCTCTCTCTGCATTACTGCTTTTCTAAAATATCAGCTCTGGCTCAGACTGTTGGCAAGCATTTTCTAGAATTGAGGCCTAGGTGACTTACTCAGGGATATACAGTAAAGTAACACAGAGCACTGCCAGTCTTTTAACCCCTAGGTTAGACCTGTTCTACTTCGACATCATTGTGCTAGGAACCAAAGGCAAACAGAAAGATAAACCTAAAGGAAGCAATTTTTTTTTACTAACACAAAGAATTTGGCATTTTAAACACGAATAAAATTTATTCTCACTTTATTCTCAGATGCAACAGTCTACCAATGAATATTTATTATGCTACTATTTTGATGTAAGACAACAGCTGGCAACACACCTCTTTTGAGAACTGCTGTACATTGCTTTGAGGCAAGAAGTTCTGCTTGAAGGCCTTTCAAGGCTTTGTCTGAAAAGAACTAAAAGGTAGTTCTGCTACTAAAATTTCACAAGAATTAAGAGCCAAAAATTCATTTCAGTAAACAAATAAATGATTCCAAGAAAGAGGAGAGATCAAAATTACCATGCTTTTTATCTACTGCCTTACATTTGCACAGCAGCCTTCAGGGACCCACTTTGCAAGACATGACTTTCTTTCTCTCCATCTCATCTCATTTTCTTCTGATGTGAATTTTTTCTCTGCCTGGGGAGTGTTCTGCACTCTGCAAAAGGCTCTGTAACATCTGCTGTAGTTCTTTATAATTACATTTCCTTGTGCTGATATTTGAGGTCTAATTCTTTAGGTTTGGACTGAAAGCTGGAGGTCAGTTCTTGCCATTTTTAATTATTTCCTTTCACAAAAGATAAAGGAAAACATGTCCCTCTGATTTTATCATTACTGACAAATCTTTCCTCAGCCCTTTCTTTGTTCTTAATATTTTGTACATTCCTAAATGAGCCTGAATCATTTGCACTGGCAGGCTTGCACATGCACACACACATACCCCCACACAGACACCTCACAGATAAGATCTCTCTTTTTAAATCTTAGCTTCAGACATTTTAAGCTACACTTCACAGACTTTGCTTTTAATATTTAATTTGCCTGGAAATCATTAATGTACTAAACCAAGAATTTTACTGGTTCAAATAATAAATGTTTTAAGTTTCCGCTGTAAAAAAGTCTAGACAAAAATCCTGGGTGATAAATCACACAGAAGAAGGTCTCTGTTTTGTTTCAAATTACCATTGTACATGTTTCTCATGTTTCATCAAGTACATTTTTTTACTCATTATGAAATATCCCCCCAAAAAGTAGACATTTAGAATCATTTAGCTATGATTATACAACACATCTTCATTCACTGGAAAGCGCTCAGCTGGGAAATGTTCTTACATAATGCATGCAATAGAGACCCTTGCTGAACAGCATGGACTATGATTGAACAGTAGTGGTAATTCTGCCTGGAGAGCAGGTCAGATGATCCAGCCATGCTGAAATTGCCAAACTCACCTTTGTACCACCAAGCACCTGCCTGGGAAATGCTATGGGTGGTATGTCCACAGACAGTTTACAGGGACTGTAGACAACAGGGGAAGAATAACTGGAAATGGAAAAGAGATGAAGGATTTGGGAATGCTACAACACATATGAGCACCAACATAAAGCCAGAGATATTGAGATGGGCATATGAAAGCAGGGCAGGATGCTACATGCAAACACTTGAACATATGGTCAAGGAGAAATGACCGTCTGTGTTTACATGTCTTTAATGTGATCAGATAATTATTAAGATGAGTTTCAGCTCAGAATTCAAGTCCCTGATACTATTTATATTTACTAAAAATGTATGTAGTCCATAGTTACATATTTAATTTCTGTACATTTCTGTTTTCAAACACTGTGCTAGTGCCCTTACAACTGAAAGGCCAGAGCTCAAGCAACAGATTCCTGTTTTAAAACAGCAGGCCATTTTCAGGTGTTTTGATGAGTTTAAGAATGCATTGAGCTGCACAGGCTATTCAGCTGGCACCACAGATCTCCTTAATGCTCAGGTGTGCCCAGCCCTCAAAGGTTATCATCACCAAGGCATTTAATGATCCCCCAAAGAAGAAGCAGGGGTTGCAGACAGATGTGATTTGATGAGTGAACAACTGGTTTTGACAGGGCTAACTACTGAAGGAGCAGCACAAGCACTATGTAAACCACTGAAGGAGCAGCACAAGCACTATGGGATTTAGCCACCCCCAGGTAAGAGCCCTGCGGTGTGCAATCCGTAACATTGATAAAAGATGGAAAGAAAAAGGATATGGCAAAAGACATAGTCAGGAAGATGAAATTAAATTATCCAGAGGCAAATTATTAAGTTGACTGCCTATAGTGCCTATAATTACTGCCTGACATCCCTGAAGTGCATATTCACAGCCAACACTACACCTGCTGTTTACATTGTTGAAATGCATTTGAGAGAGGAAATGTCCAAGTTGCCCAAAATCTCACCTTAATGAACTCAATGTAACCATCCAGACTTTGAGGGAAATTGCTGACTATTCTCCCAGTGTTACTAGTGATACTAGTTACTAGACATGACTAGTGATACAAGGACAAGTGTCACAGTGCATGGATTTCATGGGGATTGCAGAGACATACATGAGGGCAAGAGAAGAAAAGCATTAGTATATATGGTACATGTAGGACCAATAATTTTCAGTGAACTTTCAAAAAAACTCAATTGTTTTGACTGTAAGTATTTCAGAGTTTTTCTCCCCTTTTCTGTGGGCATTTGAAAACTTTATTGCAGCCTGACTAGTTTCTCTTGGATTAGTTAAACACTTTATTGAGCACTTGACTTTTCACAGTCAACTTGCCAGGTGATGCTAATTTTTTTTTTTTAAATCATTTACAAATAACCAAGCTTAAAAATATTTTGTATTTCAAAGATTACAAAGAAAGGCAAAGTAGAAACAGTGTTGGATCTTCTACTAATTTTATGCAAATATGAAATAAATTTAATCACTGACGAATTACAAAGGAAGCCAGTCAAGGTTAAGAGGAAATATAAAACTCAGTTTAACAGTTTATGTCTGACTGGTGTGTTGTTAATCCTATACAGTAACTGTTCCACAGGCATTCTAAAAAATGTGACTTTCCTTGGAATTTTTAAATACAGTTTAAATACCTTTTAAAATAATGTTTTTCTTTGCAAAGTGTCATAATTTAGGAATGGTACTTTCCAATTCAGTTCTCCTACTGAGATTTTCCAAACCAAACTGCTACTCTCTCCCTTCCCCTTCCCCCTCTTCAATTCCCACCCAACACATGTGGCCAGAGAGGAGAATTGGGGACATAAAAGGTGAAGATCATGAGTTGAGATAAGAACAATTTACTGGAAACAGCAATGAGATAATACAACAAATAGTAACAGCAGTAATGTTAAAAACAAAAGTATACAAAAAGAGAGAATTACTCACATAGAAAATGCTCACTGCAACTCCTACAACAACAATCAGGAAATGGAACCAGGACACATGTCTGAAAGATAGATGTTTTTCAATTTCCTTAGTGTGAAGCAAAGAGAAGAGCTGTAGACTTTATTAAACTGAACTTACTTTTACCTTTCCCACTGGCTGAGGAACACCAGAGAGTTCATGAAGAAGCAACATAGTGGGCAGGAAGAATTATTAATTGACTTATGTGCAATATACTGGGAACTTGACAGGACCTTTGCAGAATCTTTTCAATACCTTTGCAAAAAAAGAGAAATAAAGCTTTGGAGAGGACTATTTTCCTGGTATCTTTTATTTTCTACCTATTCTGTAATTAGGTAGGCAACCTGAACAAGAAGAAAATAAAAACATGAGGACTTCAACAATTTTGCCTTAAAATGTGGTCGATGTTAATCCTGTATCTTGTGACACACAATCCTGTATAAAAGATTGCTTTCTGAAAATACAATTTGCTCATTAAAAAGACAAAATACAGGTAAACATTGAATATTCTCTGTGCTAATATTACTAACATAAAGCTTAGACATGTTTTATGTAAAATCCATGCAAAAAACAGAGCCACAAAAAGCTCCCTTGTCTTCAAAACTGAATTCACAGTCATCTTTAAAGGTACCAAGGCTTAACAACCATATGTGTTGTTTTGCACCTTCTGCTGCATTTTATCTTTGCGCCTTTTATGTGCTATTTTATGCCCACAGTGAATACTCTCACTTACTTTAGTACTGGTTTCCAAAAATGTGGCTGGTTCTCACCAGTGACCCATTTTGGGCCTTCTCTTTTCCCACCCAAGCACTTGCAAAGCTCGCTAAGCAGCAGCCCTCATGTGCTGCTGCGGTGGCAGTCTCCCAGACCTGAGGGACACTTCTGTTCATTGCTCACTCACAGACACAGGGATAATGTGTCTGTGCAGAAGACACATTGTGCACAGATGAAAACTTGGCACCTGGCCATACTGGACCCCTGTTTTAATCTTCAGACTGACTGAGGTTACCCATATGATCTAGAGACACAAGCAGCCTGAGTACAGAGCCATGTGTTTACTGCTATTAAACTTTTGAAGACAGTACTGACCTTTTACTCTCACAGCACTTAACTCTTAATTAGCTCTGCGCCTATTTTTAAAACTTATCTTTAATCTCCTGAAGGTATCTGGCAAAAGTTTTGAGACTTCAAACTATTTTTAAGGACATGTAATCATTGCAAAGAGATCATGCTTTGTAGTGACACCACTTCTACTAATGCATCAGAAGTTTAAAATGAAGCTCATATTTAATTTCTGTAGATGGTCATTTGATGTGAAGTCTAATGACATAGCAAACAACTAATTAAATGCTTTAAAACTGCTAAGCAATAAAGGAAACCATAATAAATAAACTAGACAGGACATTAAACATTAATTCATTTAGTGTTATCTGCCAAGGATTTGCTTAAAGATCCTAAAGTCTTCTGAGACTTCTATCCACTGTTGCATCCTTTCCTTTCAAACTTCCCTTGTGTTGACCATTGCTTGTTGTCCTTAGCTGCTGTCCTCTGTCCTATAATATGTCACCTGCTCCTTGTCCTTATTACATGATTGTGAGAATTGTAGCTACTTTCTGACAGTCATCCTTGACCAAGCTGCCAGGCTACCTGTTTCAGGGAGCAGAAAGTGGGCTGACTGAGCACTGACCAGATCCTCCTGAGCTGCACAACGATTCATAGTTTGAGGGAACTGTTAATGAAAAACAAGGCAATAAAAAAAAATTCATAATTTTCAGTAACTCAGCTAATTTTAATTAGAATTAATTTTTGCTTCATTTTAGGATTCAATAAGAGATGGTGCATTCTTTAAAAATTAAAATATTTCTTTCTCTTGCTCCTCCTGTAAAATATGGAAATTTGGGGTTTTTTTATTTGTTTGTTTGTTTGTTTGTTTGTTTGTTTGTTATGAGGACATCAGGACAAGGGAGAAACTAACTGAAGATTCAGGAACATAAACTGAAACTATTGAAGAACACTATGGCAAGACTACAGTTCCTGCACTTCTGTGCCCACATATGGGCAGGTACATGGCATTAAACATACTTCAGACAAGAAAAAATTAAGCTTATTAGATATTCATTAAGTTCATCTTCTTAGACAAACCATGACATGGACTAATACTCCTAGAGGCAAACTCACATCACTTCCAGCACAGAAGAAGCCTCTGCCACTCTTGGGTGGTCACAAACGAGGACAATATTTCTGCCTCAAGGACTTGGCAGTATTAAGACTGAGCCTCTTTTTGGAGCTGTGGATATTATGTCTGAGCTCCTGCCAAGCTTCTGTACAGCTCCTACAAAAAGATCCTTTCTTACATAAAGTATAGCTAAAGTTAACATTGGTATTTGATGCATACTCTGTCTGATGCATTGGAATGTCAGGCAAAATCAGACAAATCAGAAGTTGAGAAAAGAGGTTAAGTCACAGAGAGTCTAAGACTTGAAAGAGAAAGATAGTAACAAGAACTGCTCTTTGAAATAACTCAATTTATTTTCTTATTATTATATAATTTTCTTTGGGGTTTTCTGGCTTAGTTATATACTCAGGATAAGTAGGCTTTTAGAGATAGGAAAAGAGTTCATGTTGAAATAAAGATTTTTTTTAAGTGCTACCTTGTATTGCTATCCTGGTTTTTAGTGCTCTGTGTGCAACAGGGCTTCCAAAGATTGTTTCAAATAACTTTATATTCATGGATATAAATAAATAAATAAATATTTTTATTGCTAGGCTTAAGCTGCCAAATATCCCAACATGTGTCCTCTGTCCCTCAGCTCCAACTGCTAACCTGCATCTGCTCACACATCAGTTTTAGAACACTACAAATCCAAATTTCAGCCTGCTAATAGAGAATTAAAAATACTGCACTCTTCTAACACAATCTGCTATTTCATATTTGTTCAAGGTCTTTTCAAATAATATGCTGTATGCAATCAGCCTCATGTGTTTTCTCAAAGACAGCATAAAACTGGCATTGAGGAAGCATAAATGTCCTCTGGCTAATCTGACTAAAATATAAACACAACACATGATCTATATGAAATTGGTGATGCTTGGTGATATGTTTCTTCCACAAACATGGTTCTTAGTATCAGGGAAACCATTTAGTCTTTAACCACTTTTACATCCAAGTTGTGATCTCCAAAATCTGTCCATTCATAGCAATCTGTAACCAATTCTCTACTCCCACTTTCATCACTCCATCTTCCCTTAACACTGAAGAAAACTGAACCTCGAAACAATGTGGCACCTTTTTCCATAGCTCACAGATTAGGAAGACTGGGCCTGGCATGGACTCTCTCAGGCTTCTCCTTAAACTGCAAACATACCGGTTATAACAATCAACATTTCCTTAGAACTGAGCTTCCAAGGTCCTTTAATTCATCAGAGGCCACTGAAGGAGAAAATTCTTCTCAGGTTTAAAGTCTAAATCATCTGGTTTTGTCCATGGACAGTCTATCTTCTATAACTTAAACTCTGAAACTAAGAGCAGACCATGGTTTGCTGAAGGTGGTATTTCAGCTTTATATTAATATTAAACTATTTCCCATATCCTGTAATTAGTAAGCTGACAGCTCACTCTAAATCCTGCTATTGTCTGGTTTACCCCTTCCTTGGCTGGTGCTCTCTAAGGCTTCTTCCATGGCGGGCACTCCATATCTTCCAAGCACAGATCCATCCCTCATCTTAAGTCAATCCCTCTGATCTGAGAACTGAGTTAAAGGATGACATTTTAAGATTATTCAGTCAGTTCACAAGTAAAACCTCAATTGTTTTTATAATGCTTTAACACAAACTAAGCTTTTGAAGAAAAGGCTCTGTATTTAGGCACATTTCTGTATGATGGCATCATGCTCTTGGTTGCTCAGAGAAGGCTGCAACATATTAGGACAAATCAAATCCTTACACAACCATAACTTCACGAGCAAAAATTATTTATAATTTTTTGTCAGGTCTTTTGTTATGACAGTCCACTACATTTTTTCTCCTACATGTTATTTTTCCCCTTAATTTTTCTCAGTTTTCCCATTATTTTTTATATTAAATATTATTTCTATTAAAACATATCTTAAAAATTCTACTACAACCTTCCTGCTATGCAGTAATCTAACTAGGATGAAAGTTGAGAATTTTTTAATTCCTGTATGTCATAATTATCACAGAGAAACAGAGAAGAGATTGGCTATATCTTGAGTTACAGTGGCTGCAGCTACAGGTTATCTATAAAAAGTGAAATCTTTGCTCATTTTATAAAATTCTCTGGTCAGTTTTTTTTTCCAAAAACCTCCTAAAATCTTGCTGTGATCTTTTCATGGTGAGGAAACACCATGTATTATACTAGTTTGAAAAAATTAACAGAAGAAAAATGGTTACATGGGTAAGTGAAGTTTCTCTAAAGTTTAACTTGGCAGTGGTGCTCTGAAACTGCAGAATGCCCATATTCCAACAGTAGTGTTGCAAAGGGCCCCAGTAATCATCTTCGGGATGTTGCCTCTTTAAAGAGTGCAAAAAATTTTATGAACGGAAAATTTTAGTATGCTTTATTCTGCTACTTTTTTTTATTCTCTTATTTTAGAGCATGTTTTACTCTTCCCAAATAAGTAGAAAAGTTAGAAGACTTATACTTCCACTCACAGAGAAGTGTGTGAGAACAGAGGCATTCATAGAGTAGCACTTTTATATTTCCTATTGGTGATGGAAAGATGCAAAAATAAGTAATGATGATGTATCTGTGTGGTCATGGCTCAGTTATAGAGAAGAATTCTAAGTTTATTATTTGCCAGGAAAAGCAATCTGATTCCACATGTATGGTTCTCTTTCTTTGCATTTTGTCTCATTGACAGTAAGTAAAAGTAAAATTTAAAAAAGAAAAGTAAGGAGTAAGTAAGTAAGTGAAAAAACCCAAACTTAAGGGTACTATTTGCCATGGCCATTAGAGCTATTTCATAAAGTTACGTTTAACTCATTTTTCAGGCCTTGCCACCTGGGGCTTATATTCTGCTTGCTGAGCGTCTTCCTGTGCTGTGTAGAATGTCCTGACAGCAAGATGAAAGAGCCTAAGCCCTAGTGCATTTGAAAATCAGCTCATGTAGCAGAATTTGCTTTCAACTCCATGGAACAGTTTTCTCAACAGCTGGTCATAAAACTGACTACTGGGCAGGCCTTCCTGCTTTTCAAGTATGAAACAACAATTCTAATACACCCTAAGAGCAAAGAAGACCTACATCCTTACGGGTCAGGGAATTAGGAAAAGCATCCCCAGCTGGTCAAGTGAAGGACCTTGAGATCACATTGGAAGTTCTGTGTCCAGTTCTGGCCTCCCCAGCACAAAAGGAAGATGGACATAGTGAAGCAACTGTGCAGTGCAGGGCCATTTAGATGGTTGCAGAACCAGAATATCTGTCATGTAAAGAGAGGCTGAGAGAGCTGGGGCAGCTCAGATGGGAAAAGAGAAGGCTCCTGAGTATCTTTTCAAAGTGCATTGAGTCTGGGGAACAAATCTTATGAGGAGCAGCTGAGGGAGTAGGGATTGTTTAGAAGAAAGGAGGCTCAGGGGTGGTATTATCACTCTGCCCAATTCCCTGAAGGAAAGGTGTAGCCACGTGGGGATTGGTCTCTTCACCCAAGTAACAAGTGACGGGACAAGGAGAAATGGCCTCAAGTTGCACCAGAGGAATTTTAAATGCGATATGAGAAAAAATTTCTTTGCCAGAAGGGTTGTCAAACCCTGGAACGGGCTGTCCAAGAAAGTGGTTGAGTCATCATCCCTGAAAGTATTTATAAGATGTGTAGATGGGGCAGTGATGTACCTGGTTTAGTGGTGGACTTAGTGATATTAGAGGACCTCTCAAGGACCTTTGCAACTTAAACTGTTCTATGATTCTGTGGGGGGGAGGGAATGAATTAGTTTATTACACCCCTTAATTGACAGGAAAATCATGCCCCAGAATGACCTACCACATGAGCAACACTGCCTCCCACTTACAAGCAGATAACCAATATTCTGTTTGTGAGGCCTCTTCATACAGAAAAGCAGAAGCATCTCTGGAGTGTTTCACTGCTCCTCACCATCTCTCCCACATACACTGCCATGGTGCCTGACTGCTATTGAGGATGTCACTTGTCCACTTGTTCAAAAGCTTTGCAGGCCCTTAAACTCCCTCTCCCAGGCCCTTCTGGGCACACAGGACATGTTGGAGAGAAAGGAGAGCAGAGGGACTCCCCATTTCTCTTCCAACTGAAAGATTTGGCCCAAGAATTGGCATTATATGAGTTTGCATCCTCATGTGGTTCTGAAAAATAAAGTAAGACAATACAGCAGCCAATCAAAATACCCACTTTCTTTACAAAGATTTATTGGGACATCACATTAAATTTCCTTAATCTCAATCTTACATCAATACTTCTGTCCAGCCAATAACTGAAAGAAAATAACACTGAGTTTCAATCCTCCCAACTACTTCAGCCTTTGAAATTGCTGAGAGATCGCAGGAGCAGATCTATCCTTCCCTTTCTTGCCTTCTATCAGCAATAGCTACACTCTATTTTACTTAATGAATATATTTTAAATATGCTAGATGAAAAAGAAACAGTACCAACTCAGCTAAGTATGGACTTCTAGAAGTATAGGTTGAAAAATAATACAGAATTTTTTCTCATGTTGGCAGTCTATCATATAATCCCCATGGATCAATAGTGGGTACCACACTGTTTAACATCTTCACCACCTTCCTAAATGATTGGGATGATGGGATTGAAATCACCCCCACTAGGTATGATGATGATGCTCGACTGTGTGTTGAAGTGGACATATCAGAAGAGGGAGCCATCTTACAGAGAGATCTGGTCTGGCTGAGAGTAATACAGCAGGCTAGCAAGAACAGAACTGCATGAAGTCTAGCCAAAGCAAGAGCAAAGTCCTGCACCTGGGTCAGGATAACCAAAGAGCCCAGTACCAACTAGGATCTGTGTGGCTGGAGAGCCACAGCCACCATTCTGGGGGTCCTGGTGGACAACAAGCTGAACATCAGCCAGCTAGGTAGTGGTAAAAAAGGCAAGTCAGATCCTGGGCTGCATCTACAGGGACATTATTAGTAGAGAAGCAGACATGGTCATCCTAATCTTAGCACTTGTCATGCCACATCTGGAGTGCTGTGCTCAGTTCTGGCCCATTCAAGAAAGATGTGTGCAGACTGCAGATAGTTCAAAAGCAGAGCCATGAAGATGACCAAAGTGCAGGAGAAACTGGTCTGTAAGGAAAGATTGAAGGATTCAGGTCTCATCTCCCTGGAGAAGAGGAAACTCAGTGGGAACCCCATCAGAGTCTTTCAGTATTTAAAGGATGTTAGAAAGACAGCATAGCTTTCTCTTTACAAAGAAAGAGAGAAGAAAAGGTGCAACAGGTACAGGTTTCATTTCAACTTAGGAAATAAATTTTTTGCACTGAGGACAATCCTCCACTCCAGGCAACAATATCATGGGATGTGGTAGAGTCCTCTTCACTGCAGGCTTTCAAGATGCCATTGGACAGGGTATTTTGTAATCCCATCTAGGCTTCCTTATCCATGAAAGGTTGGATCAGATGATCTTTTGAGAGTTATATTATGATTCAAAGACAAGAATCATGATCACAACTAAATCTGTTTTCAATTAATTTCTGTGAATGAGGCCAAGGATAAATTCCAAGGTTTTGATTACACCATATACTTACAGTTGAAGTAATGAAATAACATATACTGCTGATAACTGAAATAACTGTACAGATCTGAACTTTGTAAAAGTCAGTATAAATACAATATTGATGAAAAAAAATTGGGAGGGGTGAAAGGTATTACTGGAAAGTAAGAATATTAATTCCATTTAGATGAAATTTAGCAGGGACAAAATAATCCAACAGCAATCTTGACATTTGGGGCTGAATATCAGAAACTTATGGTCTCAAAATAAGAACCTGTGGCCAAGGCATCCTTTGGGATAGTAAATACATGAGCCTCATGTAACAAAGAGGAGAAAAGAAAAAGAGGGACCATTCATGTTCTCTGCTCCATACTGTACCTTTAAAATGGCCCAGTATTCAGAGTGAATGCTCTAGTCTGCCTTAGGTCACTATCAAGTAAAGCACAGACTCTCCAGCAATCATGATACACTTCTCCTTCAGAGTTAGTGTAGAGAGATTTAGCATTGGCCAGTAAGTTTGCAGCATGACTGTCAAACAATTTTAAAAGCTGCTGCCAATTAAGGGTCAGAAATACCTCAAGGAAAAGTATATGGCAGGTGTTTGGAAACCTTTCTGGCCCCACAGAAAGAGGCATTAAGAGACTATGGGGAAATGGGCATTGGTAGAAGGAAAAGTTTAAAATTATCCAAGAAAAATAAATTTAAAAACCCAGATCCCAAATTCTGCTGTTAGGCACCTACATCCGTCTCTTAGGTTTTACTGATATATTCAAAATTGAAGCTTCATTCGTAGCAGTAAGCTTCAATTGTATGGTGTCTGCAAAATTACGGCAAATCTATATTTCACTTCCAGAAAAAAAATAAATTTAGATCTCAAAACCCTTTAACTCTGCCATCTAATCAGATGTTTGCCATTCTTTCTTCATTCTTTCTTCATTCTTTCTTCATGTAGGTGACATAATCTTTTAGAGATAAACAGATTAAAAGGCCAATTATTTATTGGAGATAAATATAGAATTATCTATTAAATAAGATTGCCACTCCCATCTTTTCCTTCTGTCACCTACAATGCTTCAGACACTTTAAAATGCTTCAACTGAAAAAAGGTGCAACAGGTACACGTTTCATTTCAACTTAGGAAATAAATTTTTTCAAGAAAGATGTGGGCAGGCTGGAGATAGTTCAAAACAACAATAAAATAAACAAACAAATAAATAAATAAAAAACACAACCACTTTTATAGTAGTTAACTTTTCAGGGATAACATAAGACACAAACAAATACATCTTCAATCTATGCTGTTGATGGTAGAAAATGGAACAGAAACAGCTTCTTAAGAAAAGCACCCTAAACAGAAAATGCATTTACAAATGAAATGTCTTCGGAAGGAAATCTTCACACATTTTACACATAATAGAAAATATTTTTTTTGAAAAATAATGCTGTGAAGATTAGGAAGGCACCCGTCAGGCATACTATTATTACAGAAATTGAAAATCAGCTTTCATACAGACAATGCACAAATAGCTGAATAAAGGATATTGTTATTTTAGGAGACAGCTGTTAAGGAAAAAGGAGTTGGTAGAAACCAGCACTAGACACTAAAAAAAAGAAATAGCCTGATGTCAAAGTACTCACAGCTGCATCTTATATTTTCATATGAAATGAAAACACTGACAAAAAGTACAGGGATGGAAGATTATGTAAGCTTATGTATTTGGGGGGAAAAAACCCAAAAAACCAAAAAAAATTATGTAGTAATTCAAAAAGAAAAGAAGAGAACCAAAATGATATCTCCTTAACTCCCTACTATTAAGCAGGCACAGATAGAATTGTACACCACTGTGCAATGTATGATGAACAGCAGTGTGAAATGTACGTTGAGGTGATTAGGGGATAAGTGACTTCAGAGCAAGTCTGAAGAATGTCTCTCAAGAACTAGATATAACCTTTTAAATCTCTTCTGTCAACTTTTTTATAGTTGTGCTGTCTCAAATCAATATATAAATGCATGCAAAAAAATGTGGACACCTGATGAGAATAAAGAATATATCCAAACAGTTAAAGGTAAAAAACCAGCCCAATGCAGGAGCTGAGCATCACTACATAAAGCCTCCATAGCCTCTGGGCTGAAAACTTTTGATCAGAGGGGTCAAGGTACAGACTTTCTTCACAGTAAGGCTGAAAGCAGCCTCTTTTTATTAGACTTACTTTTCTATTTGATTTTAATTGATTATGTTTGTTGAACTCATTCCTTTTGGGGACAATATACTATCTTATCTTTCTAAAAGGCATAGAAATGAGTTCAAGACAAAATAATCACTATTTTGTCAATGATAGGAAATAATTGCTATAATCTTCTAGCTTACTATCTTTTTCAAGTCAAAAATAAATACTCAGTACTATCAACTGCAAGCTGCAGATGCAGATGTAAGAAAATCCTCACAAGATTCAACCATACTGGTCCACCTTTCTTACTGACAATATCTTGCTTTTAGATAAGAGGATGCAGGCATGCTGCAAGATATACAGCTGAATGAAAAGCAAGTTGCAGCAGAGACAAGCTTAGCAAAAGCTCCAGCAGCTCCTGGTGGCTTGGGGAGGGATAACTATCAGCAGCTGACAACAAAGCTTTTGCTTGGTATTTCATCTGTGGTAGTACAAAAAGCCCAGATAGCAAATCTAATCTGAAATTGGGTCAACACATTTTGAGGAACAGAACAGAGAGCACAAGCACAGGACTTCAAGTGGGGCTTTCATACCAGATGCTGTATATAACTGCACCCACATCCAGACAATACTCTCATCACATTTGGTGCTGCAGTGAAGTAATTTAAAATAATGATTTAAAAATTGTGAATTATCTTCTAGTAATCTTCAGATGCATGAAAAATACCTCAGACTACTGTAGGAGAGGCTTGGAGTCTTTTATTGCTATTGTAGTATCTATTGTGCTATGTTGGATGACACTCCCAGAGGTAAATACCCAAGTTTTTGAATTGTCTAATGAGTTCTGAAAGAATATGCCTATTTTCACTGAAAGTAGTTCAAAAAAGCAGAGAGAAGAATTTATCAAAATTTAAGAGAATTTACCAAAAAAAAAAAAAAAAAACCAAACAAACCAAATGAAACAGCACTGAAAAGATGTTTTCTACTGGTGTAAGAAGAAGAGGCAGTGGTGTTGCACAATGCGTAGCAAATATTTTTTTCAATAAGATGGTAGGCAATGTGCTTGAAAAACAGGTTCAGAAAACCATTGGCTTTCATATTAATATCTTGGAAGCACACCCTTGCATACAAAATCTGACCAGAAACTGCAGAGAAAGGCTGATTTACTGAGAACTTCAGCAAGTAAGGCAGGGTAGCTGAATAGAGGATTTTTCCCTCAAAATTTTTTACAGTCCAAGACAGGTTGTTTCTTGGGCTAACCATGGCAGAACCAAACTTCATGTCTGAGTGTTTCCTCCCACAACCAGCTAGTTTTCAATCTTTCTCAATTATAGAAAACCAGGTTTAACAATAAAGTATAAAGAATTCAAAATATATGTATTTGCACTTGAAACTGTTATCTCAAATTCACACAACACCACCTTGTAAAACCGTGTTTTTCAGATAGGTGATTCAAATCAGCCTGATGTACTCCAGCTTTCACAGTCCACCATAAGAGGAGTCTCTGATCAGTGTAAAAAAAATCTGGATCAGTCTAAATTGGAGTTTACTTGTTTTTAGTGTTGATTTTTAGAGTTTCTGTTTTCCAAGGAAAATATTTCTTTTCAACCCCAAAAACCCTACTCATACAGTCAGCACTTGTGGGAGGTCTCATCTTGGCCAAGTATGTGCCGTGTCACTGACATTCATACGGCAGTAAATCTCACCAGGACTTTGGAAGGGAGATCTTTACATGGTCTACAGCCTGTGAGCTGTCTGTATTTAGACAAGAGAAAGGCAAAAACACAGGCTCAACCTCCAGAAAGAAGCTGGGAATGTTTTTGCTCAAACTGTCTACCACTCCAATCAGGCAAAGCAGGATTTTTGGTGAGTCATAGTGATGCGAGCTGTAGTTGAACAAGTAATCTGAAAGACATCGTTACTAATAACAAAAAGCAAATACTATCAAATGAAGTTTTCCATGGCAACTAGCCTAGTCACAGAAAATCCACAATATTTCAAGTTGAAATACAACTGAGCCACAGAATACACTTTTACAGTGTAGTCTACAAAGTGACAAATAGGTATAGAAATGCATACAAAAGACACAGAGGATTCTGATCAGTTCATTAGAAACACCAAACCACTTCTGTGGTTTGGTCAGAAAACTCCTTTCTTCTATAGCTGGAGTATCTTTCCTCCAAATATATTTCCTGACAGAAAATATGGGAATGAGGCAATGGGAAGAAGGCAAATGCAAGTGAGCACAGACAAGTAAACCAAAATTTAAAAAATTTCTTTATATTGCTGTTCTAAAATGAGGTCAACCAAAAATTGCTGCCTCAAGCACCCTACACTAGAACTCAGTAGTATTAACTCCCAGCATCATGCAATTACTGCTTATTATTCTGGTCCTCTTATGTGAAAAATCTCATGATCTAGTGAAATGTTTTTGGAGTCTACTTTCTACCATTTTTCATAACCTTATGGGTTTACTATTATTTTAAGCTGAGAACATCACTGTGGACCTTCTTCAGCCCCTTTTACTACAGACTTGCTTATGGCTGATCTGTGCTTTTGAGAGAACTGATGAAATCAGACTTTCAGCTGAATATAAGGACTATCAGTGTTCAAGCTTTCCCACTTCTTTTCCTCAAGTCTGTCTTTCATACTTCTAAAGTTTACTCTTTTTATTTGATTTTCTGTGTTTGCACCCACTATTTGCGTTGTGGATAATCTTTCTTCTCGTACATTTTTGGCATTTCCTGCTGGTAGATCTACATAAAGAATCGTCATTTAATTTTTAAGACAGTGGTCCAAGATAAACATCCTAACTCATCATGTTCTCAGCCTACCATGCTGATTTGCTTACAAGATGCTTAGTGCTTTATGTTTTGCATTTATTATTCTTTCTGTTATGACAATTCTATGCTGTATTGTGTTCTGGAATTAGCTGTCAGTGAAACAGGATTGTAACTGTGTCTAACCCCATAGTCAAGGCAAATTGCAAAGCAATTGCAATACTTGCACCCTAAGCCTCAACCTGTCATCATTGCTGTTCTTGTCATTGTTTTTCCTTTTCCCATCATTGGTAAGTCTGTTGGTATTGCAATTTGAGATTTGTACTGTTCTCTAAGGCCTCCATCCATGCTCCTACCTTCAAGAACTAAATGCACAAATGTGGAAACAAAACTAGAGTCATCATCAGACCAAAAAATAAAAAGCTAAAAGTCTAATCCTAAATCTATTTTGGACTTATTCTGGACTCTATGTTAAGGCCCCACATTTGTTTCCGTTCCCTGGTCTATAAAGGTCTAAAAGATTGCTTAAAGTCCTCTTGGAGCTGAATGAGTTAACATTTCTAACATTTATTTCTCCCTTTGTTCTTTTTCACAAACTGTATGCAACCAAATCTATTCATTATTCAGAATGATTCACAATTTCCTTCAGTGACTAATTCTTAACCAAACCCATAAATCTCAAACACTGAAGGAATAGTGCTGGAACCAAATGTGCTGTCTGGAAATCTTTTCCAGGTTGGCTGACTCTATAAGCCAATCAATAAGAAAAGACAAAAGAATCTCAAATTTTATAGAATTTTTTTGGTGGAGTACAAGATCAGAATGCTGAGTTTTTGTGGCATGACTAAGTAATTAGTATATTATTACAATTCACTACAGATATGATCCTCCTTTGCCAGACAGCCTCTACCCTAAAGCAAGGTGTAAGATTTTTTTGGTGAAATTTCCATCTGAAAATTATAAATCCATGACACTTAATCTTGAAGTGAAATAACTGAAAGTGAAAACTACACAGATTCCAACCAGTATTTTTAGAAGAACACACCCTCAGGAACAAACCAACAGATTTATTCAACACAGCATTTTCCCCCTAGCTATCAATGAATCAGCTAAGGCCAGATGCTGCAGTCCTGTCTTGCTCCAGATCAAGCAGACACCACTCCACCAACCATTAGCATCCCAACAGGTTTCTGAAAGTATGCTGCTTTCTAAGATGATGCTAAGATGGAATCTCTACAAGTCTGATGGAGGACAAAGTCAGAATTCACAATGACCTTGGCAGACAAAAAACACTGTCTCAAGAAAAACAAAAAAGAAAGAGAGGATGCAGTTCAGTTAGTTTATTGTACCACTCTGTACCTTGGGGGGAATAACCATTTTCACAAACAGGAAAAAAACAGATGGCAAAGGACTGACAAGGTAATAGATCTTCAAGACAGATCCCAGGAACTATAATAGACTATGAATGAGCAGTGAGATTCTACTAGAAAAAAAAATTTAAAGTCAAATATTAGACAAAAACTTAAATGGCAAAAACATTATCAGGCACCATAATTTTTCCATTCTACTCAGCACTACTAAAACTAGAGTTAAATGCCCAGTTTTATATACTGCACTTCAAAAAAATCATGTGTATCAAATTGGAGACAATCCAGAGTAGAGAAAAAAGAATGATGAGGCAACTGCAAAACACAAGCAATTAAGTAAGATTGAAGTAATTGGGCTTGTTTGGTCTAAAGTTTAAAAGATTACATTAGCCAGGGGTGCTGAAGGGTGGAGAAGGACAAGGCTTGAGAGAAAATTATGACAGTCTTTAAATATTTAAGAGGCTTCTTCAAATGGGAAAGAAAAAAATCATATACGCTCTTGTCTTTGGTGCCAACAACAACAACAACCAAAAAAAAAGCTTCTGTTGTAATAAGAGAAACTGAAATTAAGTTTCATTAAAAAGAATTTATAAAGTTAAAAGAGGAAAGTACTATGACAGATATCAAAGGGATAGGATTTCTAACTGAAAAACGATGGCTTTTGAAAGAACAAATGAAACCAATACCTGTCTAGAGTAAATGAACTTCTTTAGTCCTTTACAGCCTTCTTTTCTCTCACCATGATCATCTGTGCTACACAGATAATCTCTTGTAGCCTCAAAAACTGGTTTCACTAGAGTTCTGCACCTGTCATATATTTGCAAGTATTTAGCTACTTATTACGCACTTAGGCAAATTACATTTTAAAAAATCATTAAAAATGTAATAAAAGAAATGCACTATGTCTTTCTGAAGAAAATAGGAGCATCAGCTAATTAAGTCAATGTTTAAGACATCTACTTTTATTCCCTTTGCCTATACAGTTATCACAAATTGCATGCTATGCTCAGTCTGTAATGAGATTTGTAATAAGGTACATTTCTCAGGGTGATTTGATATGTGAACATATAAAACCTAGCCTCTTACTTTGACATACTAGCCCCCTCAAAAGTTCATGCCTCAGTAAGTCTTTCATCATAAATGAATTCTCAATCCACTCCCATCCCTCCAGAAAAAAAAAAAAAAGCAAAAAACATCTTTTTATGGAAAAAAACCACCTTTCTGACATTTTTAATGCATAACTCCTTCCTGAGACAGATTATTATTTACTCCTGTACCAAGAAAATTGGCAGTGGTATTCTTTATACCCAATGTCATGTAATGACAAAGTTCAAGGAATAGAGAAGACATTACTGGCTTGGAAAATTGTCATGACAGCCACCAAACACAAATCTTTTATCTGTTCCTTAACAGGGACATGCTGGATGGAAAATAAAGAAAAGAAGTCTCAAGCGTCCAATAAATCTTTTATAGCATGTCAACTAAGTCACCTTGGCAAGAACTGAGGAGATCAGAGCTCTATCGCTGATTCTGACAGCAATCAAACTATCTTGATCAATATCCTTCACAGCCCTGCTTTTCTTCTTGTATTTCATTAATGCAGATTACACAAATCCATTGGAATATTTTTTCTACAGGTATGTAAAGTGAAAAATCAGGTTAGTTTTGACTTCAGCCAGGCACTGCAGTAAGGCCTGAATAATTAATAATTGATTGAATAATTAATTTTATGGTATACAGAGATCCTTGTGAAGATATATAAGTAGTGATCTCCAGTGGATACCAAAAATTAACAGCACTGACTATTCTTTAAATCAAAAACAACAGGAAAATGTCAACACGGCTAAACTGCATGACAAGCAGAAAGAAAGAATTATTGACCAGTGTTCACAAGAACCTATAGGTCTTCTGGATTAAATATTGATAATACTTTCTACAGACAAACACAGTCATAACTATTTTTTCAGAAGATGTTAATAGATCAATACTTATTTCATAGATACTTGTTATGCTAATCTGTTTGCTAATCATATTCATTCAGGAATATATATTTATCAGCCATACAGGAATGCACTACTTAGTAATACTCAGTATATATGATATATTCTATATTTCATTTATAAATTGCTTCTTTTGTAAAGCTATTTGAAAAAAAAAAAAAAGGACAAAAAAGAAAAATAAAAGGACCTAATTGCCAGCAACTTTTAGCTATGATTCACCCCTTATTAGGGAGGGAAAATGCAAATAGTCATTGGGAAAGACAGAACAGCAGCTTCAAGATCTGACAGACTGAATAAACCTCCCACTGAAACTGGGAGCTTGCACAAACTTATAAAAGACAAGGAATTCCCCATTAAAGCTTAAACTCTTTTGCCACTAGTAATCACATGAAATTGTTTCAACAAGACATAGCCTGTGACACAGAACAACACACAATTTTTGATTATGCCCTACTTTTGTTTGTACACTTGTCTTAATTCTGAAGAGGATCACCACTTATTCTCTAGTTTCTGAGGCTAAGAAACTGAAAAAGTTTAGAGTATCCACTGCATAACTTCTCTTTGGAGCCTCCCACTTCAATCTGGTCTGTTGGCTTCAGGGCATACAGAGACACATTCACTGTTCTTTGAATAATGACTTTGACCATCAGAAGTAGAGTCAATAGAAATAAGATCATCATCTTTCACAGCTGCAGGCTTAGAGTAAATGCTGCTTTTTCAGCCATCCCTATGTTCTCTTGTCCTCAAGAAGCCAAATAATGTCAGAATTGATAAAATAAGAATAGCTGCCTTCCTCTTACAGCCACCAACTCATGAAGACTATACCAATCCAAAGGATTCATAAGATGGCAAAGAAATAATTGGAGGGTTTTTTCTGGAGGAAGAAAATGATACTTAAAAAAATTACAGTAAGATAGTCTTACGGTTTTTTTAAAAGTAATTTTTCATCTTTTTGAGAACTTATTTCTTTTCAGTGCTTACTTTAGTCCTTTTTTACATTCAGATTGAGGAAGAAATTACATATAGAGGCTTGGGAGTTGGGTCAATGAGACTGAAAAATTCCTGCCAGGCTGGAGGAAGTAAGGGCTCCATTTTGAGTTCTATCTCCTTTAATTCAATGCTTTGTGATGAATTCATAATACATTATTTTTCTAATTCCTTCATGCACTTTTTTGCCCCTAGTTCTGCAACTAACTTACAGCTTCTGTGAATACATATTAGTCAGGACCAGAGCCACCCCCACTCACTCTAGGTGGTTTCAATTCAATAGTTCAATTCCAAGTGCCACTTACTAAAAGGTCAGGATAATAAGGTGCATCTAGATATAACTATTAGATCCTAAAGACTTGATTTCTTCTCTGTTCTTATAATTTATTTGTATAATACTGTAGAACATTTAAAAGTTACATGGTTCTGTTGTATCTTCAAGTTATAGAAAAGTGATTGGCATTCTCTGTCTTTGCAACAGCCCTAATTGTGACTTTTACTGTAACTAATATGATTGTTATCCTATTTATTTCCATTAGCATTGCTTCTAATTATTATTTGTTATTGCTTCTAACAGTACCATTATTTGACTGCAGTTGTCAGATAAATCATCCAAAAAGTGCTTGTGAAGGAAGGCAAAGGCAAAGAGGAAACAGAATTTCACTCTGGACCATACAGAATTTGGAGATCCCTTGGAAAAAGCTTTTGATTTAGTGTGGATTCTTTGCTTTTTTTTTTTCCTCTGCCAGGGTCAGGATTGAAGGCCCTTGAGACGATAGTTCATGTTCAGACTCTGGTGTTTATTGTTTCTTATCTATGTAACAGCCTCACAGCTGTGAGTTCTGCAGTCTTTCTGAAGGCACAAAATGGCTAACAATCTCTTGTTACAAGGTCTTTTAAGACTAAACTATCCAATTAAGAACTGACACCTAGATTATTTTCCCTTTTAACCCAATAACTGATCCCTCGAACCCCGCAATGCAGACTTTTCGGTCCAATCACAAAATACCACCCAAATCCATGAAGAAGAAGGAAGAAGAAGGTGAAGAAGAACAACATGCCTCTGCCCTCCATCTTGCTTCATATTTATTTCTATATTGTAAAACCCCAAACTCTAAGTTTTCCAGCCTGTGGTATTACACACTTCTAACCGTAATCCCCATACTATTAATAAATTTTGGAAGCCTTTTCCACAGCCTCAGGTCAAAGGCAGTGCTCTCTTGTGAGTCTATGCCTCTCAGCACAGAAAGTTTAAAAATTCTCAGCATCCAGGGTTCCAACAATTAAGTATTTGTGCAACAGAATCTCCGCACAGCATACCTCTGCAAGACACTCACCCCGAGTCCTCATAAATCATGTTCCCCGTTATGTACAGCATAGAAGACGAAAAGAAGCTTCCTTGCTAATCTAAACAGTGGAGGAAATGTCCACAGCTCCATGAGACAAAAACAGCTAAGTGACCTTTTCTCCTTGAAAGTTTGCTGCCATGCTGAGTACCTACAACTCTGGAAACACAGCCATAATGTCTGTGATTAAACTAAAAGCAAAAGAAGCAAAAGCCAGCTGAAGACACTGAGAACCTTCTGCTGGGTGACAAAGACATGCACAATCTGACATATTCCAGCCTTCAGCAGACAAAGACTGCATGCAGGCCAGCATGCAGAAATGTTACATGTCGACAGAGCACAGTTCTTCAGATTTCATCTCAACCCTGTTAAGCAACTGAGATCTGTAATGTGGGCTGAATGGATACATTTGATCTAAAGGAGAATAGCACACTTGTGAATAGAGGCATTTAAGCCAGTAGAATGAAATTCATGGGCTATTTCCATTATCTCTGTGTATGCTTTGTAATCTGTTGCTTATCAATACCCTCATCAGACTTACTCCACCTTAAAAACAAACACCAAAATCTACTTGGCAGAAGTAAACACATGCCGATATCTTTGAATTTAAACTGTAAGCCAAGAACTAAATATGAACATTAAGAAGCAGCTTTCATTAAGTTGTCTATTTAGAGTACTTTGTGAACAATTCAGCAACCCTAGTATTAAAACTCTCTAATAGATCATGCTTCAGTTGTAGTTTTTTTCAGCTACTCATCACAGTTCTTTGGACCATTTCGTTTAACAACTTAGCTGTACTCAGCTCACTTTTAAATTGCTCATGGAGCTCCTTCTGTGTTTCTATTCTTGCCCTCAGTTTACAACAAAATTAATTTTCTGTTCTAATTGCAGGAAATTTAGTATTTCTCTTACAAGCATTAGTATTTCTGCATTATAAGTAGCAAAAAGCACACAGGACTAAAGACCAGACAAGATATTTCAAAAGCCTCAAGAATCTGCAATGTTGTGTTTTCATTGGCTTTTCTAAACCATCTGAGCCAACAGTGAGATATTTTAATGGATATTAAAAGAGGAATCAGGTCTCAGATGTACCACTAGATTTTATCTTGTTTAGTATTCAGGCCTAGGTTTAAAGCCTAATCAGCATCAGGATTTGTGTTTGGCTTCAGCAGAATCAAAACTTTACAATGGTGCTTTGAAGTTTTGCAGTTAAACTTGTGGTTTAGCACTGTGAAAATCTCAGCTCTGTTCTGCTCAGCTCAACTCAATTCCTGTCTGAGCTCCAGCAAGCCCCTGAGCTGCCCTCTACCTTGGCACACCGCCTGGTTTGAAACAGAGTCTGCCTTGTTTGTTCAGTACAAATTCCTGAAACCCAAGATTCCCACTGTGTGTTTTCTATCACAAGGGGACCCTGATGTTGGTTGAAGCCTCATAAATCTAAAAAAAAATGCATATACTCCTGAACAGTGAAATCTTACAGACATGTTGTCCTTGTAAGGTATTAGCTTAGAGTCATAACCAGAAAAAGACGTCTCTCTGAGTTTAGGTAGAAGTAGAAATAGAGTGTACAAGTGACTATGCAACCAGAGATATGAATCCTTCAATTCAACTAAAATTAGGAAGGGGGCTTACCTCTCAAGTTCCCAGTTTAGAATATTTCTATTTTAAAATGCAATCTTTCAGTACTATTGTTAACTAAGACAAGGAACCGCATTTCTGTCTTAAAAATATCACTTGAAGTGTGTGTTACTACCTTGGAAAAAAAAAGGGGGGGAAATAGAAAAAGGAAAAAATAAAACAACCCAGATGTTTTAATTTTATAGTGTTAAATGTAGGTTTGGGAGGAGGAAAAGCTATAGCCTCATTGATTATGTTTTTAAGATGCCATATGTAAATGATTATAGCAACATATCCTGAAGACCATGTCCTCATTAAAAAACTGTTCTCTGCTTTTAGCCTGTTTCAGGTTTAGAACACCAACAATTTCCTCTACAGCTGATAAAGCCATGGTTTCAGGATATGAAGAATGAAAATATTCAGTCAAGAAGGTATTATATCTAAATTCTTCATGTTGGAATTAATAAATTGTAAAGTAAGAGGAGGAAGTTGATAGTAAAAGTAATTCCTTGAAGCTAGCATTGAAATTCAGACTTTGTCACTCCACTAAGTCAGTAAAAACTTTCTGACACACTTAAAGAAAAATATACTGTCTGAAAGTTGAAAGACTAGCAAAGGGGGAAATAATTACAATACAGCAGGAAGTAGATCCTCAACTTTTCTGGATCATCTGTAAATCTCTTCAGTACTGCTATCTCCACTACAAAAGTGGAGGAAATGTCTAAGTAAGGTTAATCAACTCAGACAAGGCTGAGAAGTGTTACATGGAGTCTTAGGTTGGAGACAAACACATGACACAACACCATGGGTCATCAGCAAACAGCAGTGAGTTTAATGTGGCTGCCCCTTTTATAGGGACTTTGGATTTCCCAGGCTCAGATACTTGATTGTTTGGGACCTCTTTCCCCTCGCTGCTCAGTGGTGTATCAGGCCTGGCTGGGGTCTTTGCTTGCGTTTGAATCCAACCTGTCCCCACCTTATCTGGGGACTTGTTTTCTCCTAGGTTGGTTGAGTTTAGCGGGCAGCTCCAGACCAGCTGCAATACGACAGAGAAGATGCAGAAATAGACTTTATGGCATCTAATTGTCTGTCAGCTCATCTATATATTTGATGTTATAGCCCCTTAGTCGAAAAATTGCCTGAGACACTGACCTTGACAGAAAACACTAAAGTTCTTGAGAAGCATTTCAAAGCAGCCTTCACACTGCTCTTAGGTATCTTGAGGATGCCATGGCAAGAACCTTAAGCACTAGAATTTCATGCCAACAAGTTAGACTTGTGACAATAAGGACAAAAATGTAGATAGTTACTGTTCAGGTTAGCTGAAAAAATTAGCTCAAGTACATGATGTTTACCCCAGCTTTACTCTCAGGGCTGTTAATTCAAGTTTTCCTTGGCAGATAGCCTGGAGAAGCACAGGACTCAGTTCCCACAGCAAATTAATGTCTCTATGATATATTTGTGGGGATGTTACTGGAGTATTTCAACCAAGCAGTTGAGAAAACCACCTCACAGGTAAAAGAATAGCTCTAGTTTTCAGCACTGCAGAAGATGCTGCACTGCACACAATGCTGACTGAGTCATTTCTAGGAAATCAAACCCAGAATATCTGGCACCAAAAATAGCAGCCCAACAGAAGCTCACACAGCATCAAACATCTTTCAGTGGTAGCCTCAATCCTGACTAAAACTTCTGGACAGTACCAAGCCGCCATAACTGAAAAGGGGTATACTCCTCAATAAGGCAATATGGAAAAACCTATAGGAAACTTTGTGAAAAGATAAAGCATATGAAAAGTCTAACAAGAGTTGGAATTAGATTAAATTTGTGGCAAACTATTCTTTGTGTCACAGGGGATCATCAGTAAGGGATCTTGATATCAGGGATCTGTATGCTGCTGATTGAAAGAAATTATGATTGGAGTAGTTGAACTACTCCAATCAGTCTAAGAAAAATCCAAGTGCTAGAAAAAATCCAAGAGCAGACCCATCATGGAGTTGCCATCTGAGAGTTCCTTGGGCTGAGGTTCAACTGACTTCTCTATTGCATAAAGGGCCTGGTAAGCTTCTGATGAACATGACAAAAGTCACCTAGGAAATAAAATAGCCAACAAGGCATCTGTGAACTGTGACCATGACTGTTTTTGCACAGTTACATGGTGGCAATAAATCATTGCATCAATGTAGTCACTAGTTAACTTCGTACCTACTTTGCAGCAGCATTTCAAATCTCAGCTTAAGAGTTTTAACACTCCAACAGGTAAAGGGAAAGGTTCAGGTCTTTTTCACCAACCATTTTTTTGCATGATTCCTAAGACCATTCTCTGTGACACAACAAGACTGTAAATGTAATTCCAAATGGTGAAGAACTGAAAAGGTTAGAGAATATTTGCAAATCTAAATTTTGAGCTCAATTAAATGAATTGGTTCATTGGGCTTTATTACTAACAAACACCTAAATACAAATTTGCTTGTGTAGGCAAACAAATTTAAAAGGCAATAAAAAAAAAGAGGAGAAATAAAAACTTATGACTGCACATTAAACACCTTCCTCCCGGACAAAAACAAGGATGGAAATTACTCCGCAGTTCTTTGCACAGTTTCACTAGTCCTAATTTTTAATTAGTCAGTTTATGCTTAAGCCACAGTATCTCTTTCCAATTTATATAGCAGGATGTCTGAAATTTCAAGAATGCCATTTCCTGTTGCTACTCCAAGTTGCAATAGGATTTTTGGTAGGAAAAAATCAAGATGCATTAGAAAGTCAATGACTTACCAAGTAAACTCACAAAATGCCTTCTCCACCTGCCTACACACATGGATTAATTTTTATTTGCTTTGCTATTCCTATTTTCTTGTACATGCATAGAGACTACACTAAATGTAATCTAGCCTTTTTCATTGCAAACCCTGTAAAGAGGCAAACTTCTGAGGTGAGAGAAAAAAAACAAGCTTGAGAATTTTTGAGACCACTTTTAAAAATATTAAAACCATTTCAGAATGTTATTTCCAACTTATTGAGAATGGTATGAAAAGAAAAAAATTTACAAAACTATGCCCAAAGTCAATTTGCTAATCTGTGATATATCTAATCTTTGTTTCTCTCTGTGTCACCTAGTTATATAAATTAATACAGGCAGATCTGACTTTCATGTCATTTTCTGCTCAGATAAGACAAATCCCTTCTTGGAAATATTCTAAACATTTTCACTACTCACTTATAAAAGAGTGGGGGAGGAAGAAAAGTAGATTAATAGTAACAGTGAAGGTGCACATGGTACACTGGCACAGAAGGTGCTTGAGGCTGATCTTGACAGCACAAGTGGGAGTTAACCCTCAATCTCTGGATAATCTCCTCATAGTAAGGCACATGTCATCACCTGCATGTATGTTTCAGAAGTCTGCTTGAAAATTCTAGAACTTGAGGGCAAAGGTGCTGTGTATGGACTGGAGATGAGGAACATTAGATTTAGACTAGGATGGTTTTCAAATTTCTGCAACCTCCCTAGGAAGTCTGAAGTATCAGAGTGAGAAATATCAAACTAAGGATGATTGCATTTCTCCTGAATTTGTATCCAGCTGTAATGAAGCTTTCAGAGGCACCGGAAGAAGCCCAGGATTCAAAATTGTCTGTTTAGACCTTCCAGTTTCCTTCCAGAGGTCACAGTCAGGAGCCCTCACCCATGAGGGCTTTGGCAACCACAGAGGAATACCTCTGAAAAGATATTCTTTGCAAAACTGTATGTGCCTTTCAGAAACCTTATACAGTCTCAGCTTCACTGCCTGGAGAAACAGCTCAGGTGTCCCTCAAGACTGCACAGAAATGTTAGTTATACAAACACCTGGCCAGATTCTTCTGTGAATGAAACTGCAGTGAAGGCAAAAAAGAGAACAATTTAATTGCTTGTCTGCTAACAGGACAGGAAGGCTACAAAGAGAAGAGGAGGCTGGATAGTGATAGCTATGTTTTCAAGAGATGAACAAAAGCAGAACAAGCCTTCTGGCCTCTGAGCTTCTGAGTGTTTCCCAAGGTACAGAGATCTCACTGAGGAGAACAGGTGAAATAAAGAGCCTACAGGACAGAAAACCAATGAAAGTAATTTAATTTGTTCAAAAGTTCTGCAGATCCACCATTTTATCTTAAAACAAATTATTTTGAAATGCAAAAGGAGAAATCAGGAAAAAAGAAGGCATTTAAATTGAATTAAGCTACCAAAGAGTATGAAAACCATGAAAGATGGCATAGCTCAGAAAACTCTGCAGGAGGAGTCTGTCAAACTGCCATGATGAATGGGAATTGAACTTTGTCTCTTGATTCCAAATATATGATCCATCACAATCCTGGCCTGTCACCTTGTAAGGTCAAGAGTCTCTGTTAATTTTCTACCCCTCTTGGCTTCTAACATGGGTTTCTTGAATCGATGCTGTGTTTACCGAGGCACAAATGATAATCATCAAAACATCTTCATTCTGATAGGCTCATGTGTGTGATATGGAAGCCTAATTTGCTGGAAGTAAAGCTGTATAAAAGCTAACATTTAATAAAGTTCTCCTAGCTACATATAGACTATTAATACATTGTGGCTTCTGGGAAAGTGCAATCAAGAAATTAACAAAATGGTCTCTGCTCAAAAAGGAACAAAATGCTCATAATTCAAACAGGGGATAAATTGTTGTAAGATATAAAAAATAATCTTTTCTGAGCCTAAGTGTTCCAGCTGATTGCAATCTTGTATTAAACAGCTTTACATGGTGTATTGGGTTTTTGTGGCAAACCTTTTGTAGTAGGGGGGCTATAGACGTGGATTCTGTGAGAAGTTTCCAGAAGCTTCCCCTGTGTCCAAGATGGACCCATCACCGGCCAGGGTCAAGCCCATCAGCAATGGTGGCAGTGCCTCCAGAACAATGTACTTACGAAGGGGGAAAAAACATGTGCAGCAGCAGTCACAGCCAGAGAACAGAGGAGTGAGTGAGTACACATGACAGCAAGAGCCCTGCAGACACCAAAGTCAGTGAGAAGGAGGGGCAGGAGGTGCTCCAGGGCTGGAGCTGGGATTCCCCTGCAGCCCCTGGTGCAGACCAAGGTGAAGCAGCTGTGCCCCTGCAGCCCATGTGGTTCCACAGTAGAGCAGAGATCCACCTGCAGCACATGGAGGACCCCACTCTGGAGAAGATAAATGTGCCTGAAGGAGACCATGACCCTGTGGGAAACCTGTGCTGGAGCAGGCTCTTGGCAGGACCTGTGAAGAGAGGAGCCCAGACAGGAGCAGGTTTGCTGGCAGGACTTGTGACCCCACAGGAGACCCACTACAGAGCAGCCTGATCCTGAAGGAAGGGATCCATGCTGTGGAAGGGATTCATGCTGGAGCAATTTGTGGAGAACTGCAGCCTGTGGGAGCAGCTCACACTGGAGAAGTTCATGGAAGACTGTCTCCTGTGGGAGGGGCCCCACACTGGAGCAAGGGAAGACTGTTAAGAATCCTTCCCCTGATGAGGGATGAGCAGCAGAGACAATGTGTGATGAACTGACTACCACCCCCATTGCCCTCCCCCTGTGTCAAGCTAGAGGAAAGCATGAATGAAGCTGAATCTGGGAAGAAGGGAAGGGTGGGGAGAAGGTGCTTTAAGACTTAGTTTATACTTCTCATTATCCTCTGATTTGATTTGAAATAAAATAAACTAATTTCTCCAAGTTCAGCCTGTTTTGCCCCAATGGTAATTGGTGAGTGATCCCTCCCTGTCCTTACCACAATCCACAAGCCTTTGGCTCTATTTTCTGTACCCTGTCCAGCCAAGGAGCAAAGGGATAGAGTGGACTGGTGACTAGCCAGGGCCAATCCACTACATACATGACAAAATATTGTTAAAACAGACAACTTAGTATTATTTTAAATAAATAAATCAGCTGCTCAACAGTAGCAGGCACATCAGAGAACTAAATAACAATGGCATTTTAAATTTATAAAATCATTTATGTTCCAGAGGGTCTCAAAACACTTGGAGAGCATTTGTTTGTTACAGCAGCTCCAAGGAAACCTCATACCCTTCATAAATAGCAACAAAGAAAACAGATCATAAGCAATTTCTGTGTATTTTGTAAATATTGGCATGTTTAGTTCTAAATAGCTTTAGTTGCACAGCTGTAAATTTAGTAAACACATCATAATCATGAAATATATAATGAGTAAAACCACTTAATTAGTATCTCTCCCTCAGAAATTATTTACCTAATGAGATGTAATTGCAGTGAATGCTGTTTAATTGGAACACAATTAGCATATGTTCCATACCATGGTACTTACTCATTACCAAGGACATTCTGTGGTGGTTAACCAGGTGTTAAAATCACTGCAAAATTTTAACTTTCCACGAGCTGATAACACAAGTTGCCAAAAAAGACAGTTTATGTGAACAGAATGTGATTTCTGTTCTTGCATTTCTATTCAATTATAGTATTTTCTGTCAGTTTTTTTCCCTAATTCTAAAATCAGAGACTTAAAAACTGAATGCTAGGAAGTATTTGTAATTTCTTCCATTTGGGCAAACACTCTAAATTCCTACAGGCAATCACAGAACTTATTCACACAGTCATAAAAATTGCACATGCAAATGGAACACGGGTCCCTAGTCTTCACAGATGATTATTCTCAAAATATCTTATAACCACAAAAGCCACTTAATCAGGACTCCAGGATATCTAATTAGATTTCCCAATTACCAAAATAAAAATCCACCCCAAACCAGCTGTAAATCTGAGGGGAAAAAAAGAAACAAGATTGGCAGGCATGTTGCCTTACCCTCTCTGCGCCTGCAGCTGCTCTATGGCGAGCTGACAGCTGAGCAGTGCCACTGTTCCCTTAGAGGACTGTGATGGAGGAGACGAGGTGATGGTGTCACCAGTTCACCCAGTAAGGGGGCAGGGGCAAAGCAGGCAAACACAGTCCTGAACTAACAGGGCACTCACTGACAGCTGGAGGTGACATGTTTTTCTCATGAACTGCTAGAAGTTTAAGGACACATTGCCTCCAAAATGCATTTTGAATTCACATTTATTCATTTAGAGACAGAATCTTAGCCCATTTCTATGTTTTTACCAGCAGAATAAACATGCAAGAAACTGCACTGCAGGAACAGTGCAGTTTCTTGCATGTTTAGTTGAACCCACTTGCCCATTCTCTCTGTTACACTACATGGTGATCTCAAAATAGCTTTCCAAAAGCTAAATGGAGCTATCAGAGCTCAAATGACCCTTATCTAGCACTGGGACCCATATGGGTATGTCTGTGCCATGCATCTACTACACTATAAGCAGTCATTGAGGACTCTCAAAGCAAAATCCTCACTCACATTGTCATGGCACTGGAATTCACCAGGTGTCTGGGACAACAATGCTCCAACCAGTTGCTCTGAGAACCACTGAGGTGCATATAGACTACTTCAGCTCATTATTGAACAGTGACAACAAATAAGACAACATGGGAAAGCCTTGACATATGAAATCTAACTTCACCAAGCTACATCTTTGACAGGGAGCATCAAGGGCAAAGGTTGGCATATTGCCTGATAGACCCCATGGAGGGCTATTGCACAACTGGAGCAGGTGGTACATCTGAGCCCACAGAAACAGAGCCACCACCATTGCCCTCGTCTCACAAAGTTCTTCTTTCACTGTTCAAAAATAAGGATAATAGGTGCATGGGATGTCAGCATCATACCTTCAGTGCTCCTCAGACCATTCTATCCATTTCATGAACAAACACCTTAAGTTCACACACATGGCACATTCCTCTTGCAGTTTCACTTGGTGTTTGTCCATCTCCATCATCCAAGGTCCACAGCCAGTACTAGTGAGTATGCAGGCAGCCACTCTCATTGAGACAACTTCTTGGGGCCAAGCACTGGCTTGCACTGTACCTTCTAGATGAAAGCAGACAGAAAGGGAGGAAAGAAAGCACAGGCTTGGCACTGCCTGCCCTTGCATTGAGAATGTATATCACCCATTTCATAATCACCCCCACGTGCCAGGAAAAGAGCCAGATTTCCTAATCTAATTTGCAGCTGAAGCAGAAGTCCCCCATCCTTATCCAGGAACATCTTCAAAGTGCTCCCATAGCAGTCAAGTGAGACTGCTGTAACAAATATGTCTGTAGGAAGGAGACAAAAGTTCCCTTTATCTTCAGGATAATTTGGATAATGTTCTCTCCTGGATCAGGATGTTCTGAATGCACATGGTGATTGCTCACTGTATCTAGGACAGGCCTTGTCACAGAGGGAATTATGCACTGCACTCATAAAAGAGAAGTAATATACTTAATTGATATAAAGCTGTGAGTTTACAAAATGCAAGGTTAAATACAACACTGGTTTAATGGCAAGGCATACTCAACTATTTACTATATAAAAAACAGAGTCAGACAAAAGTCTCAGTGAGCTCACAGGCTTATATGTGAGAAAAGACCAACCAGCAGTTACTGCATCTATATTTAAACATTTCAAAAAGCCAGATCTCATATGACTTCAGCCCTACACAAATGAAAACTGAGGATTGACTCATGACGTTAAAAGCACTCCTCTGTCCATTGGGGTTGCTCTGTGTCACCCAGGAAGAACAATTGCCTGGACATATAGCCTTCAGATAATTTTTTTAGGGCCTGAACTGGACTACATACTAAGACAGGAGACAGTATTTTCTGCCCATTGTGATTTCTACATTATAGCAGAACTCTAGAGTATCTTCTTTGCTCACAATCCCTGCAAACGGAAAAATAAAATTTAATTCTGTTATGCAAATGAGGAGCAAAATATTCTTTTGGCACAGGTTGGGTGTGTATTGCCTTTATATCTTAATATGTGTTTTCCCTCATGACAAGGTGCTCTGGGGGCCAACACAAACTGCCACACCATCGATTTGCAAAGGATTTTATTCTTACACTTCCAGTGTAGTAGTCTAAAGCCATTTTCCCAAGGCATGTCAGGTTCAACTGCCCTCCAAACAAGAACTTTTTCTGTGGGAGCACTGTCTCCCACAATTGCTACAACGTGCTGGTAAATTTGAAGCCCTCAACAAACACAACATCCAACAGACCTTACATGTACTTTATTTTCAGGCAATCTAAATTATGTGTGTTAAGTAGATAGCTTTTACTAGCAGCTGATAACATTGAACAGGTGAAAAACATGTAAAAGCCCATCAAAGCACAGAAGAGGCATAGTAAAGAGGTAGTAAACATGTATTTGAATTATTACCATTGTTCTCTGTCTTTTGTGCAGTTTTAAGTACCCACAGCAGTCACACAAAATGCTAATGGCTTAACTCTTTTATCTCCTGGGTTCATGTCTCTGGGATCTTCAGACTGACTCTGCCTTCCCTTCTCTGGTGACATCCTCCACAAAAATTACTTGGGTATCCTTTCTGATTTGGCTATGCCACAAGAAGCAAGTCAGAAATCTCAGACTGGGAAAAATTTCAGAAGTGTTTATATTTCTGGACTGTCAGCTTTACAAGAGTGCCTGGGAGCACTGTTTCCAGAGAATGAGAAAAAACAAAACAAAAAAAAAAAGGGAAATGGGGAGAAAGAGAACTGTGTTATACAATACTCATAATCTCATCCTACTGTGCTGTCTGCTTGCTTATCAGCAGCAAGTTTGCCAAGCAAGGAAAGTGCACATTAAGAGAACCTTGTTCAAGTAACAACCTGATTTCAAGTTTCAATTCTCACAGGCAAGGAAACTGACTGGTATGAACAGAGTAAAAGGCACAAACAGCCATTTTCAATTTGGAGATACTTCTAGTCCACAGGATAGCAACAGGACTGGCAAAGTTCTACAAAGAAAAAAAAAAACCCTCCATTGATTTAGTGCAAATTTTCCAATATTACTTGCTTTAATAAGACTGTATCAGTACATCTGAAGAAATACATTTTCTATCAATGACTTTCCTGAAGAGAAAGTAACATAAGCCACTTGAAGCAGGCAGAAATATTGGAGAATTTTGTGTTAAGTGCAGATGTTGTTAGCTCCACAATGTGTAAGTAAAATCCTGAGCACAACACTGAGTTTGTCTGCCATGAGTTTTTCCATTCTTCTTGCAGGAATACTGATGCTTACAGAATTGCCAGCCTTCTTAGCATTTGACATACGTGATTGAATCTCCTGACAGGTGAGGTGCTAGAACAAAAATACTAGAAATGCTTATTCACTGAGTATCAGAAAATATTGATATTACACATTGCAATATTCCAGAAGTCCATTTAAAACTGTTTATCATGAACTCAGAAAGATGTTCTCTGTTTTTGGGACTAGTTAATGAGATTTCATCCTTCAAAGCTATGATGTGGATTTGGTTTCTAATGAAATTAAAAATAGACAGAATTTTGCCTCATTTCAGTCTAAGACCTTAGCTGTGTGAATCTGATGTGCTCTGGAGTACATTCTGTGTTTAAATTCAAAACAATTCTGTATTTAAGGCATAACAAAGGCTTAGTAAAAGGAGACTGCAATGTACTGTGTTCTTATTAAAATAGCATGATAGACAAGCAGAATTTTTAAAAAAACAACAGGCTTACTGCATTTATATTATGTTAAATTACTGGTTTTTCCTCAATATGTAGAAAAACAGCTTTAGCTAGAAGCCTCCAAAACCAAGAGAATTGTGTAAGCCATATCTACATGACACCAAGCAAGACAACATTGAGTGAAAACCACACTGGCTTCAGAGGCCAATACAGGATAGCTGCTGTAGCACATTTTATTCCACAAGATGCAAGAGCCATTAGCTTGGGCATAGTGCCATGGTAACACATGAATAGGAACAAGGTTTTACATGAAAGACATTATATGCTTTCAGGAACAAGGCACTATATCCAAACAATGCTGTGCTGCACTTTGTGATCCTCATGCACATTTGAAATCTTTATACCTTTATACACAACAAAGAAGTTTGTCCCTAGGGGGGAAAAAGAAACCACCAAGGTAGGCTTCAGACCATTCGTTGGATGTTTTTATTAGAAAATACTGTGTTGGAATAGATGGAACAGCGTTTCACAAAGCTGCAAATGTACATTACCCCAAGGAAAAGATGCCCTCATTTTCCAGCTCCATCCAAGATTTTGTTCTCTTGTGGATTCAGTAAAGAAACTGTTGCAAAGAAAAGACAAATCATTTTGGGAGATAAGATGCACTTAAAATTTAAAGTGAGCAGGAGGAGCAGTCAACTACCTGCTGAGCCATCTGAGTTCAAAGATAAAAGCTAGTACTCACCTAGGCTTTCTTCACAAAGCAGCACTGATTCCTCAGCATGCTCATTCTTAAATAAAAGCTGGCAGCAACAAGGATCTCAGCTTCCAACAGAAATGGAAGCAATATCAAGCAGAGGGGGTTCTAATAAGGGGGCCATGAATCTCGGAATTTTTGTTAGAGATGCATTAGCAAATGGAGGCTCACACAGAAGGTCTATGAAGAAACATTCTCTCATGCCTTCTGTGCTATATCTATGATGAGACACTGATGTAAGCACAATTTGTTCTTTATGACTCTATAGCTTGCTGTCTTTACAGTTCAAGAAAAGTAAACAAGTGTTACATATATATGCTCATATACATACCTATGTACACATATATATTTATAAACTGATGTATCTATATACATACCTATATTAAAAGATTTAATATATGAATGCAGTCTTGAAGATAGAAAACTTCATGCCCTGTAGACATGCACACAGAATGTAACTCTTCATAGGAATATACTATTCAGCTGAAGGTGAAGTTTTCAAATTTCAAGTCTGCAGACCTCTATATAAAATATATGTGCAAGTTTAAAAAATATTCCAGTCTTTTTTTTTTTTAATTAAATGTAATTTGGAGATTTGGAAGTAAAATCCTTTCACAAGCAAAAGAAAAGGATTATCATATGTCTCTCAATCTCTATATAGTAGATTCAAAACTCATGGAAACTACACACACTTGTCTCTTTTTTTTTAATCAAATGTGAAGTATTTTTCATTACTTGTATAGCAGGACAAAATTTCAAAAATTGTATCACTTATAGGTACCAAAGATGTAAGATACAGTCCCAAAGAAGAAATGGATCTTCAATATGCAAAATTCTTGATTTCTGTTATGACATTGTGTTGAAGAGCTAGAAATAGAAATTTTGAAATTATGATTTTGTTCTGTCAGAAAGCAGAACAACCTGCAGGTCTTTCAGAGGACATTCAGAGCCCTCTTCTCCTAAGTATCTCCATAGGAACCAAAGTATCTGCTGCTAGTCACAGAAACGGAAAATGCTAATTCACATTAGTGTAGAACTGCCATAAGGAATCTGCCATTTCTTATAAAGAATATACAATAGAGAAAAGTATTAGATAGTGTATGTAGATTTCAGCGGTTGACCAGAAATTTATGATACAGTTTTGTTTCATTATTCATTCGCACTGTTACCAGTAAATGGGCTGATAACTCTCCCATTCTTCTTCTTGGTTAATGTTTAACACACTCCTACAAAATAAGCATTGTGTGGTTCCTTAGGCTGGTGGTTTCTGATGAATGAGCATTATATTAAGTCACCAGGTGTGCAAACAGTTCTTCAGCTGGCATGAACACAACACGCCCTAAAGCCAAGACAGGAATTTGAACCCCATTTAGGTTTGAATCTAACCCCTCACAGAGCTGAGATTCATCTCTGCTGAGAGCAGAGTGGGAGTTTTCAGGATCTCCATATAGCCACTTCCATTGCTGCAGAGGTAAATTCTCAGCTTGCTGTCATGAGATCAGAGGACTCCAGTGGAAGACTGGGTGATTTCAAAAACAAAAGATGCCAATATTCAGTACCTCAGCCAGTTAATATGGCTGCTACATACGCTTAAAAACAATGCAGACTAAAATACCATAGGAAATTTATACTCAAATTACTTCATCCCATGGACATGTATATCTGAAAGCAGCCTATCTGAAATGACCCAGTTTGTAACATCACATCACCATGGATGTACCGCTGGAACACAGGCCAACATTGTGCCCTTGTGGCAAAGAAGGCTAATGGAATCCTGGGCTGCATGAAGAGAAGAGTGGCTAGCAGGTTGTGGGGCAGATAATCCTGACCCTGACCCTCCATTCAGCACCAGTGAAGCCACACTTGGAGTTCTGCGCCCAGCTGTGAGAGCGACATGGTGCTACTGAAAATACTAGAATATGTCTCCTTTGAAGAAAGACTGAGAGACTGAGGTGGTTCAGGCTGTAGAAGAAAAGGCTCAGAGGAATCCCCTGATATTGTACACACTCCTGAAGGGAGGGCACTAACAAGACATAGTCTCTTTCCAGTGGTTCCCCATGACAGAACCAGAAGCAACAGGCCCAAATTGAAAGACTGGAGGTTCCATTTGAACAGTGGAAAATGCTTTTTTACTGGAAAGGTGACCGAGCTCTGGCAAAGATTGCCCAGAGATGTGGTGGAATCTCCATCCTTGAGAGACGTGGTCTTGGGCAACACGTTCCAAGTCTCCTTACTGGAAAAGGGAAGTTGAACCAGATGACCTCCTGAGGTCCCTTCCAACCTCAGCTCCACCATGATTTTGTATTTTCTTCAGGGAAAGTAGCAAAAATAACCACATGAGAAGTTTCAGTTGAGGAAAAAAATCAGAAGTAAATCTTAGGATCATTAAAAATAGCGTCATATTTTTCAGAGTTCTCAGTATGCTGACTGGAAAGAGGCAAAAAATTGCAATAATATTTTACCAGAAATGGCAATATATATTGACATTAAATTTTTATCAGGTTCTATTTCTCATACTAAGAGAAAAAGAGAACTTGTACGTGGCATGTAGATGAGTAGAAAAGTCTGCTTCCTCAACACTATTTATCATGCTGTTCTGTATGTTCTGTACCATGCTTCTCAACTATATTCACAAACTCTATACAGGTAAGGTTATACAATGTTTAATGACCTATGAAGACCATTTAGACCCAAACCAAAAAGGATTCCTGAAAAAAAAAACTACAGGAGCTGTATTTCTTCATTTGACATTGCCACATGTTTCTGAACATTAGTTCTCTTAATAGAATGGCTATCTTGATACATTTTTGGTGGCTAAGAAAACCTTCAGGACAAATCATTTCAATTAAACAAATTAATAAGAACCTCAGGATATGCAAAAGACAAAATACCCATAAATCTATACTTGTTTATTGCAAAACATATAAAAATGGTCTTTTGTCAACAATCTCATGACAATGTTATTACCTACTAGCCTACAAGAGACAGAAATTTAACCAAAATGTAAGAGACATAAAGGAAACTGCAACTTGTTATTTCCTTTCTAATAATTCAGTATTCTCAATATCTTTCCTGCCAGTCTGTATGCATCATACTGCCTTATACCAAAAAATGATAAATGAGCAAAGTCAACCTCTTACTTTTTGATCTGTCTCTTAGGAGAAGTACATAGGCTGCTTTGGACAATAAGGTCATAATTCAATTGGAGTCTTCAAACAGTTTCTGCAATTCAAACACAAGTGAAATTATGATGCCAAGAGGTTAAATTCCAGCTCTGTTTAGATAAGTCTGGATATCTCCAAAACAGCATCTGTTAAAATATTATAAGATACATAAATTATAGCACTGCCAGAAAGAATCCATGAAAGAAAATCAGGAAGCTGTAAAGATAAAGTGTGAAAAATGGAAAAAGAGAATATGAAAGTAAACCCCAACAGATTAAAAAAAAAAAAGAGAGAGAGAGAAGAGATTTATAAAGTAATGGGCTGACATTAGTAAGGAAAAACAGAATTAGGGCCACTTTCACTGCGCATTAGGTAATTCCTAATCTAATATCTCAAAGAAGGCTGATACTGGAAAGAAAATCGGGCTCGGCAAACCAAACACTCAACTAGTTCTCCTGTAACTTTACTCACATTTGGTCCAAGAGATGCAGAACTGCAGTCCATAATCTAAATTTGCATCAGATTCCAAAAGGCATTCTACCTGACTTTCACAGTCATTCTCACAGAGTGCATGGTATCTGTTCAGTATTAATGATGAAGGCAGCAAACTGTCTTTCACCAATGAACAAAAGGTTTCCATTCCGCTATTTATGTCAGTGCTGGAGACAAAACTGTTCACTGGCTGACTGCATTACAACTAAGCATCAATTCTGTTCTGACCGATTATAAAACAGATCGGTCAAATACAAAGCTATGCCTATTTTTCCCCTGTGTTATGTAAGTTTCCAGAGACACTCAAGTCCTCATCTTGACTTACAGGAAGGAGAAAATCCAGTGAGACCACAAACATTTGTGGATGTGCCTGTAAGTCCAACACAGCACAAAAAAATGTAACTGTATTTGGTAGTGTGGTGGTTTGACAGGAAATGTGTTTTTTGGGATGCTGTGTTTTGGGCCAATGGATATTCAGACTTTAATATTGGCATTTAACCTGGCCATTAGGACATTGGACATGCCTCTGAGAACACGGGGTTAAAAGCAGAGCTCTCCCTTGGGAGGGTCCTTTTTTTGGGTTTCTGGCGGGAAAGAGTTCGGGTCTCTCCCCCGGCCCAGCTGCTGGCTGGGCAGGGGGAGGGGAAAAGCCATGTGGCCGGGAGAGGTAGGCCTGAGCCCCGGGGTGGAAGGGTGGGAGAGAGAAAGAGAGACACCGGGAGCCATCGGGCAGCCCCCCCTGAGAGACAGAGAGAGAGAGAGGGAGAGCCGCTGCCTGGGACTGTAACCTTGAGACTGGATAAACATGGGCCTGTGCCGGCAGCACGGCTGGGACGGAGAAGGGGGGGGGGGGGTTCAGCCGGCCGCTGGTAGGAGCTTTTAACCCCTTTTTGGAGAATGAGAACTTTACAGATCATTGACCTCTCCTGGAAGATAGAGTGGAAGATGAGGAAGGAAATGTGCAAGTGTGAGAGAGGTCTGGGCGAGCGAGAAATAGTGGAAGAGTAGAGAAGAATCCTAGTGGGAAGAGATGATGGAGTGACTTTTGCTGGACTCTTTTTGTACAGCCATGGACAGAACCATGTTCCTTGTGACACAGAGACTGCATTCTAGGGGGAGGCAATGGCCACAGAACCAAGAGGGTTCAGTGTTGGTGCCCCTTGGCCCCAGGGGGTGAAAAAATATGGGGGGGACAGGTGTCCCAAAGGAGAGATTGTGGGGACAGGTGTCCCAAAGGAGAGACTGTGCCTTTTTTGGATCAGGACAGAGCATCCTTAAAAAAAGACAACCCTAGAAGCAGCTCTGGTCCGTGTTCAGTGGTGAGAGCACTGGACATGAAAGGAAGAGGTCACGACGGCTGATGTACTCCAGGCGGTGCCACGAGTGACACAGAAACACACGAGGCTTCAGCTGTGTTTCCAGGGGAAGCCCATGATGCAAGAAGGACTCCTCTCCTCTTGATGAACTGAGGACTGATTGAAGAGAGGTGCTGGACTAAGAGTTGGTGATTTGAGGAATAGATGTATTGGGTTGGAAATTTGGTGGGGGGAGGAGGAAATGCATTTGTAAGGTTTTCATTTTCCCTGTGTGTGTTCCTTTTTATCCATAGTTGTAGTGTAGTTAATAAAGTTTTGTTTTCTTTCTTCCCTGAGTAGGAGCCTGCTTTGCTTATTCCTGGTCACATCTCACAGCAGAAACAAGGGAGAGGGTATCCTCATGGGGGCACTGGCATTGTGCCAATGTCAAACCATGACAGATAGTAAACAGGAGTTAAATCCAGAGGCTGAGAGCTCTGAAAGCACATTCCCAGATGCCCTCCCAGACACTCAAAACTCTTGTAAGTCCAGACAGTTCACACCTGCTACAGCCTAGAAACACTTAGACATGACATACCCTGTGCGGATTTCCATCAGCATACATTCTTGAGGAAAAAGAAGTCCTAAAAGCATCCATGATGCCCCAAGACAGGACAATTCAGGAAATTTCATAAGATAAACTATCTTGAATAGTTTAGTTTACTATAGTATATATATATATGTGTGTGTGTGTGTGTGTGTGTGTGTGTGTGTATGTATGTATACATAAACTATCTATGAATATTCTTAATGCAGACAAGACACTAATGCAGGAAAAAATGAAGTGAACCTTCATAAATCTGTGAATATTAGTTTACTTACCTTCATATTGTTTGTCATAGCACATGTGGTATGGACAAGTCATAATCAAAACTGCAAAAATACCACACAGTTCTCCCATAAACACCCTGCAGAAATTCTCTACCATTTGGGCACTGCACTGGTGTTCCTCACTTAACACCACAAGACTTTTCTCTGGGAAATATTTAAAGTCCAAATCCTCAAAAATACACCAAAAACAGTCACTGCACTTAGTAGGATGCTAATACAGGAAATAATTGTCCATGACCGGAAGAATATCAGTTTCTTCTAAGTCCCAGGTAGCACTTTTTTCTCAGTAAGGGTTTTAAGACCAATTTATCTCTCAGTTAAAATATTTCAGACATGAGCATTTCACAATCTTTAACAGCAGGAATACAGTAAACTTACAGTAAACTTGTAAAGTTTTATACATAATAGAAGAAGGCATACACAGAGACAAAGGAGAATTATGTTATTAAATAGTCTGATGTTTCTGGGGGTAAATTAAATGTCTAAATTTACTTAGATGCTTAAAAGGCATAGCATCTACTATTCCTTAGCAGCCACAATAAAATTTTGGTCACAAATTTTCATTATGCTGATTCATCCACAGTGGTCTGGCTTAAAATTTTCAGTCTCAGTCTTCTACTGCACACACAAGTGAACACAATAACTGCAATGGGAAGAGAATCCACATCATAGTAGCTAGAGATGGACACACCTAAAACACAGAGGTATGGGGTTTGAACAGGGAAAAATGAATTCTTGAATAAATCAAGTTTACTGAGCTCTAAACCAATGAGCAGCACTTATAGTAGGAAGCAGGCCCTTTTGCTCTGTGCCAGTACTACCATAGCAGCAGTCTCTCCTTTGTGTGTATGATTATTCTGCAAAGAACTCATTTTGTCATATTTTCATAGTGCCTTTAGAAACAGAACTGGCAGCTCTTTGGTGTACAATCTTTGTGTGCTGTCCTGACTTCCATTTCATTCATTCATTCATTCATTCATTCATTCATTCATTCACACATGTACAGGATAAAAATATGTCGTATTCTTTATGTTAGTCAACAGTCACATATTTTTACTAGATTTCTTCTACAAACTACAAGTTCTCTCCTTCTCTTTCTCCAGAAAGATTCAGATTCCCAGCATGTACTTCTGAGTGCATGCCACAGACGTTTCTTGCTGCTGATTTGAGGACAGTGGAATGTCAGTATTTGGGTGGTCCCCTTGCCAATGCAGTCTCCTTGCAATCTCTGGGTGGTCAACTCAGTGCCAAATTTCTCACCTGTGGTGAAAATACTGATTTGCTCCAGGGAAACAGACAACACAGTAAGTCATATAAAGGCTGCCACTGGGAACAATTTTTCTAAAAATTGAGATCCCATAAAATATTTTTTCTTAACGCGCAAATCTCCTAGGCATACCTCCAAGAGTATTTTCCACTGCTTTTCTAAGTACCTTTTTTCCACTTACAAACAGCAGCAACACCAAAATTAATTTTCTGCCCCAGTGACAAATCCAGTACAGTTGCATTTTCCTCTTAGTGGAGGACTTTAAAAAATCCCCAAACTCTAGTGTGCAAACCTGGCCTCAGCAAATGGGTTGGTGGGCTAAGGTCTCCCCCTGCCGGGCCCAGCAAGAGATGATTTTTACCACAGCTTATGAGCTGGTTTTCCTTGTGAATACATTTTTCTCCTCCAGTTGTGTTTACTTCTCCTTAAACCTGAGATAATTGAACAATAGTACCACCTTTATCTTATATCAAGTTCCTAGAACCCAAAAGGCATATTTGGGCAGTGCTGAGTTTTGGTGGTCACAGATTCTTTATGCAGTTTGCCATAGTGGACAAAGCCCTTCAGTGGTCTTTGTAGTCTTTAAGACAAATGTGAGTTTTAAGGCTCTTACACTATGAAGAAGCAGCAAACATGTTCCTAGTTTCATGGTGAGATATGCGGATAGCCCTCATACCATGGCCAGTGAAGTACCCAGATAAAATTTTCCTAGCGCTGGAATAAGCTGGTTTACTACCTTGTGGAAATCTGGCAGTTTGAAGGTTGTGGGGACACGAGCAGTAAAGTGCAGCACAAGAAAACTTAGAACATGTAGGGGCTGACTAGGACAGGGAACATTTCAACAACCTAGATATACACAAGTCCATGGGAACTGACAGGAAGCACCAAGTGGTGCTGAGGGAAGTGAACAATGCCACTCTCTCAGTCATTGCAGCAATTAGAGATGGTGTTCCTAAGCACTGAAAGAAAGAAAGCTATTCTTCCTATTTACAAGAAGAGGAAGAAGGAGGATCTGGAGAACTAAATGCTGATCAGCTTTGCTGTTTCTCCTGGGAAGATGATGGCCTAGACAGACCAAACATATAAAGGACAAGAAGGTTATTTTGGAGCAGTCAGCATGGATTATTGAAGGCGAATCATTAGTGAACAACCTCATAGCCTTCTGTGATGAGATGAGCAGCCTGGTGCATGGAGAGAGAGGAGAATGAGAGAGGTTGCTTCATCTTAACTTTAACAGAGTGTTCCACAATGTCTCACATCCCAGACAAACAGATGAAGTACAGACAAAGTAAGTGGCAAACAAGGTGGACTGAAAACTGACAGATTGACAGGCTCAGAGAACTGCGGTAAGTGTCACAAAAAGCAGCTGAAGGCCAGCTGTCCACAGTGTATTCCAGGCATTGATTCTGGGACCAACACTGCTTGAAATCATCATTAATGCCAGGACTGAATGCACTCTCAGAGAGTTTTCAGGGGACAGAAAATTACAAGAAATAATTGATATTCCTAGTGCTGCCATCCAGAGGGACTTTACAAGCTGGAGAAAAGGGTAGACCTCATGAAATGCAGCAAAGGGAAATTTAAGGTCCTGTTCCTGAGAAGAAATAACTGCAGACACAGAATACGCTGGGGGCTGGACAGCTGGAAAGTAGCTGAAGAAGGATCTCAGTCCTAGGGAACAAGCTGAAAATGAGCAATGTCGTGCATCTTTATGGGAAAGATGGGCAGCAATTTCCTGGGCCGCACCAGCAAGTCAATTTGCCAGCAGGTCAAGCAAATTGTCTCTCCTCTTTTCACAGAGCTGGTAAGATACTTCTGTAGTTCTGGGTGAAGATTTGGGCACTCCAGTACAAGAGACATGGAAATACTAGAGAGAGTCCATTGCAGGACCACAAAAACCTCAAAAGACCGGGGTATCTTTCACAGAACACCAGGCTGAAGGAGCTGGGTCTTCTATAGCATGGTGAAGACAAAGCTCAGAAATATCTTGTGCATTTGTAAAAATACTTGATAGAAGGACGTAAGGATGATAAAGCCAAAATCATCTAAGCAGTGTCCTGTGACAGGATGAGGAGCAATGAGAATAATCCAAAACACGGGAAATTCCCAATAGGTGTAACAAACCCCCCTTTTTATTATAGAGGGGATCAAACACTGTCACAGGTTGCCCAGAGATGATGTGGAATCTCCATCCTTGATGATATCCCACACTCAGCTGGAGATGGCTAGGGGCAACCTGCCTTAGTTGGCCTTTTCCTCATGCTGGAGGATTGTCATAGACAATTTCCAGAGGTGCCTTCCAACATCAGTGACTCTGCACTTTACTGTTTCACACTTCTTTCCTCTATAAAGGATAGGACTCACAGCATGCTCAAACCAGGTGACAGGGAAAAGGGTAGGAAGCTGAGAAGAAAGAAAGTGACAGGATAGATCCTCATTACTAAACCCTTACATAAAATAGCATCAGGCTGGAAGTTCACAAGCAGCAAAGCTTCAGCTAGACCAGAAATTTTCTGCCTTTTTCTAAGGTTTAGAGTGGCATGGTAAAAAAATATGAAAATACACTATTTTTATCCAGTTGAATAGCTCAAAGTTATTTTCACATGTGAACGAAATATTTTCTTTCACACTGCACAATGGATCCTGATTATCTGCTTCCCTTATGGTTACAAAGTCACTTTTATCATTGAAAGTATATCTAAAAGGCTTCCCTGTCCAAGCAGGACTTTTTACACATTCTTCTTTCTAAAAGCTAAGCCCTTTCCCTTTCAAAAGCAAAATCCTTTTACAGAATAATGCAAGGATACAGAGATGATAATTAGTCCCAAAACTTAAAAAAAATATCAGGTGCACATTTTTCAACATTTCTGCAAGTCCAAAACTATGGTCAGCTTTTCCTCACTAATAATTAGGTTCTACTTGAGATTCCTTGTAGTTTTATGCCTAATTCAGTAGAGGGCTAAAAAAAATGAAGAAACTAAACTGAAAAGAGCATTTGGTAAGGGTTGGTGGTCAGCATGGAAGAGACAGGATGCACTTCTGTATCTCTGAATGGTTCTGAAAGCATGAAAAGAGAGCTCTGTCCTTCAGCTGAGAGGAAATATTAAGAAGCTCAGAAAATAATTTCCTGTCAATGTTAGGTAAGATGCAGAGATGTTTCCAGGATCATGCAGACTTGAGGAATTAAAGGCAGTTTATGCTGATTTGAGACAGGCAAAAAAAGTACATGGATTTTGCTAGCAGATAAGAGCAAGATCTAGCATTATTTTTACTCTATTTTTCTGTTTTAGAACAATAGTATATTTCTGAGTGACCCTTCATGAATTGTAAGTGACATCCACTTCAGGTCTTGCTGTAGGTATAATTTTCTTAAATCATCATGATTTAAGAGGTTCTTCACTGTCTTAAGTTTTCCACGCACAGAAGCAATTCTATTCTATATGTGCATAAATTACACAACATGTGAACATTCACAGGATAGTGCTTAAGCTGGTAGAAGGCTTCCTATGACATCTTGACTTGGATATCTCCCTGCAGCTCTAGCACATGTTTTATTACAGAAAAAAATTACTTAATTTAGAAGCTATACTTGGAGCATTTTTCTGGAATGATCTACATTTATAAAACAAAAATGAAGTATGGTTTTGTACTTGACTCATTATCAGCACTCAGTCCGGTAGGAAAACAGTGAAGGACTAAGCTTTTCTGTTGTTAAGATTAACTTGAAAATACATATATATACACAACTATTTACTGGAAAAAGCTTATTGAGGCAGAGTAGATAAAATTTACAGATTTTGGAGAAACAATGTATTCAAGACATAACCAACATCCCAGTAGAGCACAGCTCTTCACAATAAATTGATCTTTACACTAATTCACCTCAAGTGCCAAAAGCTATATCCACCTTTACTTTAACATATTTCTGTATCCCACGATGAAGCTATAATTCCTTTTTGGTATGAACTTCAAATATCTACTTAACATACCAGGAGAAAGTTCTGCAAAAACTACTCCCACACCTGACATTTAGGCTACAGTTTAAATGTAAATCTATTCCCACTTCTCTAGACTGTGTGTAAGCAAGGAATTATTTAATCTCCTCTCTCACATTCGTTGCTTTCCTAAGCCTACTTCACACCAACTATTACATTACACACAAAATCTTCTTATGCCATATTCATAATACACCAAATTACAAACGCAATTCAAAATCTCTATTTATGCAACAGCTGATCCATACCAGCGACTTATTCCTATCTACCTCCCCATTAATTGGAGATAATAACTGTGATCCCAAAGTGCTACCACAGGTTTTATCTGCAGTCCTGAAGGACACTGTTACCTTAGATACTCACTTTGCAGATCACAACTCCTGTCTAAAGCAGTGTTGGAGGAGGGCATGGTTGGTTGTTTTTCTATTCTCTTTTACATCTTTGGAGGCAGCTGCTAACTGACTTGCCTAACAGAACTTTCCATGCAGCTTCCAATTACAGAGAATTACGCAGAAAGAACAAGCAGATGAGAACCTCTATAGATACATAAGAGCAACCAGACTTTCACAAGCCCTGGTCCTTATGGGGAACTTCCAACACCCCAATAGCTGGTGGAGGGAAAATAACTAAACCAGGAAGTCCTTGGAATGCACTGATAATAATTTCCATCTCCAAGTGACAGAGGAGCCAACAAGGAGAAATGCTATGCTGGACCTTGTTCCCACCAACAAAGAAGAGGCTGGTCTGGTATGTGAAGTCCAAATACAGCCTTGGCTGCAGTGACCATTTACCTGTGGAATTCAAGATACTTAGGGCAGCAAGGAGGGCACACAGCAAGCTCACTACCCTTGAGCTCAGGAAAGCAGATATTGACCTCTTCAGGGATCTGCTTGGTAGAATACCATGGGATAATTTCTTCTCCTAGAGAGAAGAGGGGCCTAAGAAAGCCAGTTAAAATTAAAGGACCACCTCCTCTAAGCTCAAGAGTAATGCATCCTGAAAACAGAAAGCCAGGCAAAAACTCTGGGAGGCCTGGATAGATGAAGAAGAAGATTCTGGAAAATCTCAAATGCAAAAAGGAAGGACACAGAGGGTGGAAGCAAGGACAGATAGCCTGGGAGGAGTACAGAGAGATTGTCTGAGGAGCCAGGGATCAGCTTAGTTAAATCTGGCCACAGACATCAAAGACAACAAGAAAATCTTCTACAGATATGTCCATGATAAAAGGATGACCAGGGGAAATGTGGACCTCTCCAGAGGAAAATGGGAGGCCTGGCTATCCAGGATTTGGGTAAGACTGCAGTACTCAAAGACTTTTTTTTCTTCAGTACTGGCGAGTACTCTGTGTCATGACCCACCAGTAAGGAAGGTGATGTTTGTTATAAATTCTCATCAGGCTGTTCAAAGACACCAGTCCACGTGATAGAGAACTCTTATGGTTTTATTATATAGTCATCTCAACTCTGGAAAGTAATCCTCCATTTAGTTTCAAAAGTGCTGGTTAGCAAACTCTTAACTTTTACAACATATTTTCACAAGTTTCTAATTCCTGGAACAAACTCCAATACAGAATAAGTGGTAGAATATGATAGGTGCACTTTGCCCAGACAAAGATAGGAAGGAGAGAAATAAAGACATAAAGGAGACAAAGAGAAGAAATAAGTTTACCAGTAGTTCCACATTGATCCTGCTGCATAGATAGTCAGGATCTGGGATAGCCAGACAAATAGAAAAAGAGGGAAAAGAATTGCAGGCAGGACCAAATTTTTATAGTTAGCCTGCTGTATGCCTCTTATGTAAACTAATTTTTTTGTACCAGTTCGGTCACCCATGAGCATCCAGACCTCTAGGAGGTGAGTCAGGATGGGCATCTCTAGGTGGAAAGGGAAGTTGGCTTAGAACAGGGTTGTCCCTCCTGATCCCACCTCCACAGGATCTTTCTTCCAATCACAACTTTTCTTTCACAACAGTCAGAATCTGAGATGTGTCTGGTCCTCACATCTAGCCACACCAAACTGCAGAAGGCAAAGGTGGGAATGGGCAAATAGAGCAGATCTGATTCAAAACCTCATCTAAGAGGTCTGAAGGTGCAAAAGTCCATGGGACTTGATAAGAAGAATTCATGAATCCTGAGGGAACTGCGAGAAGAAGTGTCTAAGCCACCATCATCATATTTGTGTAGTGACAGTCTGGTGAGGGTATCACAGACTGGAAAAGAAGAAACATAAACCCTCATTTTTAAAAGGGGAACAAAAAGATCCGAGTAACTACAGGCCAGCCAGGCTCACTTCTGTGCCAAGCCAGATCAAGGTGCAGATCCTCTTGGAAACTATGCTAAGGCATATGGAAAACAAGGAGTGGCAGCTAACACAGCTTCACTAAGGGCAAATTGTGCCTGACAAATTTGGTGGCTTTCAATGACAGGGTTACAGCATTGCTGGACAAGGGAAGAGTGACTGACCTTTGAAAAGCATTTGACATTGATCCACACAACATCCTTGTCTCTAAAAAGGATTTGAGAGATTGACCACTCAGTGAATAAGGAATTGGTTGGATGGTCATGCACAAGGACCTCAATGAGCAAGAGGAGACCAGTGGTGAGTGCTGTCCCCAGGGCTTGGCACTGAGACCAGAACTGCTTAACAGAGACATGGATGGCAGGATCAAGGGCACCCTCAGCAAGTTTGCTGGTGACACCAGGCTGTGGGGGGGTGATGCCATCCAGAGGGACCTGGACCAGGAAAGGTGTGGTTGTGTGAATGTCATAAAGTTGAACATGGCCAAGTGTAAGGTCCTCTACCTGGATCAGTGCAAGTCCAAACACAAATACAGTCTGGGTGAAGAACAAATTGAGAGCAGTGCTGAGGAGAAGGACTTGGGGGTATTGAAAAGAAATGGGACCAGCAGGTCAGGGAACATGATTGTCCCTTTCTACTCCTCTTTCATGAGATCCCACTTGGACAACTACATCCAGCTCTGGGGTTCCTGGCATAAGAAGGATGTGACCATGTTGGAGTGAGTACACAGGACGCCACAAAGATGATCAGAGGGGTAGAGCACCTCTCCCGTGAACACAGGCTGAGATACTTGGGGTTGTTCCGCCTGGGAAGAGAAGACTCTGGGAAGATCTCACAGCAGGACTGAAGAATCCAAAGGGGGCTTACAAAAGAGCCGGAGAGGGGCTTTATACAATGGCATGTATGACAGGACAAGGTGGAATGGCTTTAAATTGACAGAGGATAGGTTTTAGATTAGGTATTATGAAGAAATTATTTACTGTGATGTTAGTAAGACACTGGAACAGGTTGCTGAGAGATTTTGTGAATCTTGAAAGTGCTTTCTTGAAAGTGTTCGTAGCCAGGTTGGATGGTGTTTTGAGCATTGGAATTAGAATATTTTTAATGTCCCTTTCAATCCAAACCATTCTATGATTCTGAGATTCTAATATACAGCCAGATTAGCCCTGTTTGTGAATTCTGAAAACATTCCCATTCATAATTTTTCACCTGCTGTCACGTAAACTTATATTAGGAATAGGGGCATTTTATAAATTATAACACTAATTTTATTTATATTGTTATCCATAACTTACCTAAATTGTAATCTGGAAGGAGTAAAAAAAAATTTTCAGGATGTATTAACTAAAATAAAGCACATTTAAGGTATGACATGTCCTGTCTAAATGGCAAGAAAATGCAAAAACTGGATAAGCTATACACCAAATTATTTTGTTGCTATTTATTGTAGCATGCACATCACCATCATCAAATGCAAGGAAATATGAATTGGAAGAGAGATTATCTTTAGCTTGAGAACTCTCAAGGGTGTGTGTAACCTTTTAAATCACAATGACTGAAAACATTAGAGGCTCAGGTCCATGAACTTTGTTCTTTGAATAATTCTAGAGGTAAAAATCCTGCTCATTAAATGAAGAGCACCTTACAAAGAGTAAGTATTATGTTTTCGAGCATCCTGGTTCCAACTTCTGTGATTCTTTCAAATGGTATTCTCAATACTTCTGAATTAGCATAATTTCCTTGGTCTGGATGCTATAACAAAATGGGGGATTTCAGGTGAAAAAATGTTGCTGTTAATACAGTGAAATCATCTTCTAACTGGGCAGCAGAATTTGAGCTACAAAGAAAGCCTTTGTTTCACCTCTAATAGTAAAATACTTATTCAGAAAGCAGATGAGGTATTCTCTCATTCTTCAAAAGGATGATAGGACCTAAAGCAATCATACTGCAAGTGTGCAATCAATCCCTCAGCATCTTGCAGTAGATAAGAGTCATAGGAAGAAGCCAAGGGCAAGTCTTTAGAAACACCCTTAGAAAATGTTGATGTCTCTATCTAGTATTCCCCAAGGTGCTAACAGTACATGCTATTTAAAGCAAAATGAGAAAACAAGACTGCAGTATTCTCCATCTGTTTTGGATATCCAGCTGTGAAACTGGTGCAGGCTGGGGGTTCATGTGAACAAGCTGAATGTGAGACAGATGATGTAAGAGCACAGGATGGATGTTAGGTGGGTGTGTCAGGTCAGCAGCTTCAGCTGGCAGCCCCACCTGCTGATACTGCCCCAGCTCACACCTCAGCCTCAGAGCAACACCAGCCTGGTGTTGACTTCACAGAGTCATAGCAACTGGAGCAAAGCCAGCATCCTATTCCAGAGCTGCCTTATGGGTCATTCATCTGTCTCTCTGCTGGACCTGGTCACAGGAGGATGGGCACTGTAACTAAACCATGAGCTTCATGTCTTATGTACCACATCCAAAGAAGTTTATCTGAAACTCTAATAATGGCTTAAATTGTTTGCTCCAGATAGTGGCAAAAGCCACATAAACACTCACAAATACATATAAAGATATTCAGAACCACTGCCATGTATATATCAATGTGTTAAAAGGGTTCTGCAAAACATCTCCATGTGAACAAACCTGATTCAGGCACATTATTTAAGAAAGGTGTGAGAGGATGATCAAAGAATATTCTAATGTCAGATAACCAGAAAACACTTCAGTTAGGTAGAACAGAACTAGTTATAATCTAAAAATGCTGAAAATTAGAAGGACTTGAGATGGGATGAAATGCAAAAAGGCAGCCAAAATGGAAAAAAACCCAAACCTATAATGACAGACACGCCTGCCTTTTTCTCTCCTTTATGTACTTAAATATAGTTAATCAATTACAGTTATACTCACTTTGGTGTTTAAGTAATATAAGAAGGCCTTCATGCAGCTGTAACTCTCAAACCTTTACATCATTATGTTTAATAGCTCCAGAACTGAATACAAATTTTCTCACTCAGAAAAATTATTTTGAAGGTAATTGGGATTTCCTAGTCTGACCACACACATGCAGCTGGCAGCGGTGTGAGTTAGAAATCCTTGACAGTTTTTCATTGCAAAGATGGCCTTAGCAATGTCCTGCTGTCACTTTCTACCAAATGTTAATTTTTCAATGGTATCTAGAGAGAAATGAGAAAGAATGCATACATATCCTCATATAAAAAAGTATTTCATTTTTTCCCAACACTCTAATACACCCACCCTATGAATGAAAAAGAACCTCATAAGCTCCCATTTTTGGCTGAAGGAGGGGTTGTTTTTGAGACTATGTTCGTCCTCATTATCCATAAGTAAATCCACCTTCCATAAGATAGATTACTGAACACTGTAGTTTAGTATTTATGATACTCCAGCATATGCTCAAAACAAGGAATTTACATGCCCCACACCAAAATCTGCTAAGTTCTTTGCCTCCTCTGCCAACTTACAGGTGTGTGTTGCTGCAGAGCTGAAGTTTCTGGCATAACATACAATCCAGCCAACATAGCTACATTATTCCTTTATTATGCAGTACATCAACAATGCTATATTAACTTTCAAAACTGTCCAAAATGCACTACTTGACCTGGTGTCACAAAAAAATATTATTTTGAAGGAGCCTGTTTCTGTATTTGGTAAGCTGCAATAGAGCTTCAAAATACACTTAAGCACAGGCAAATTCAAACTTAAAGACTGCTTCAATGCACCTCTGTAATAACTACTTTGCTTATTTCAGCCACCTGGGTCTTTGTCTTACCAGGCACAACCAGACAACATATGCTGCACTTAATTCTCTGCCTCCTATCTGCACAGCTAAGTACAGAGGACTTGGGTAGAGCTGCTGCTGCCACCTCAACATTCATGAGAAGGATCAAGGTGGATGAGACCACAGTCTCTCAAAGAAGAAAAGCTGTCTTTCACATCCTCCTCAGCAGCATCCGAAGCAGGAAGCCCAGTTTCTGAGCTCTCAGCTGGCCATTTGTCCCAAATACTTGTTTTGATACAGTTTTTTTGTTGTTTGGTCTTTATTCTTGGTTTGGCCAGATTCACATTGACATTGCTGAGAAGCCTGTAAACAGTCCAGAAAGGTCAAAGTGGAATAGAAGAGAGAACAGGACAAATATATGGCTGCAGCCCATCAAGGGAGCAAGACCACACTGAGTGCCCTGAGTGCTGCTTGTAGAGGAGAAAAAAACACAAGAAGGCAATGGTATTTCTACCCCATTTCTAAATGGCTGCCACTTAATGCCATTTTAATTTTTCAAACCAGCCACCCTATTGTGCAGGTATTAATGCTGTTCATATTCAGTAAGTAAATGTCCAGCAAAGAAAAGTGAGTCAGTACAAGGTGACTCATGTGAGCACTATCTGCAGCCCCAGCAGGTTCCATTAAATAGTCAGGCTTTTATGATATTAATGTGACTATTTGTGAGATGAAACCTAAACTGAGAATGGTTTGAAATTTGATACAGCAGTGCCTCAGCATGTATCTGTCAAATTTAGAGAAAAATTAAAATAGCAAGGGTCACTTAAAAACTGCCAACACCTTTGCATTCCCAAATAAATATCTTTTAAGAACCTCTTTCATCACAACACGTTTAAAAGGTACATAGATTTACAGTACCTTTTAAAAGCCTTAAAAGATATTTTCCCTTTACTGAAAACCCCTCAATTCTTATAACAGTAGTTTGTTTTGTTAGTGTAATGTATTCCCATAGCAGAAGGAATACTTTGCCAAGGCAAACATGCTCATGATTACATTATCCATAAACCTGAAAAGAACTTTCTGCCTAAGATCAAGATTCAGACCCCGCACAAAGCTACTCCAGCTGCACAGATAATTACAAGCTGTGCAGAATTTGCACATGGTAGCTGTCAAAGGATTTACACCAGCAGGAATGCACATGGGCAGACATTTCTGCTAGGGCTTACATGGGCATTCTCTCTACACAGCATTAAGTTCTTAATGCAGCACTTTGGAAATAACAAAAGAAAAACTGCTATTTCTTATCCTATTAAATCCTTGACCCATACTGCTATTATCATTACATCATTCTTTTATGTTCCACTGATATTTCTTCAATTCCAAAACACTTTAGAAGATTAACACAAACTCTGTCCAAGGAAAAAATCACATATCCCCAAAACATTTCAGGAAAAGCCCAAAAATAAATTCTATCAAAAGATGGCAAAAATCAAGAAGAGTAAAATTATCCAAACTAATTACTTGCTGACTTACAACTGCACAGAGATTAATACAAGTTTTGCAAAAAAAATATGGGGATGTTCTTGCCACAGAAAGGTCTTTGAAAACCACTGGAATAAAAAATGTATCCAACAGTGGTAAACCGGCTGTTTTCTTTATTGGATCAGACCAAAAGCACCACAGTATCTGCAGCACTGGTTAACTACTGAGAGAAACTCTTTGCCTTCATGCCCTTTTGCAGCACTAAGCTATAAAATTTTGCAAGTTCTGCCATGCATTTACTTCAGTACCTGAGCACGGCTTAGGTCACTCGATCTGAGTTGATCTCATCACCATCAGGCAGTACTTCACACACTCTCCTCAGCAAATTGGTCCAACCTGCTCCAAGAGCAATCTGGAGGGATTTTTGTAAATTGCATGCCTGTTCATGTGGCACAACATCAAGGAATAAACAAGCCTTCATTTTTTTGCTGGATTTCTTTCAAATAATTTGAAGTGCATTTACTCATGTCATAAATAATAATGCCAAAACAATCTAACTACTTAACAACCCTCTGTGAACACTAAAGGCAACCAATCTTTCTAACAATATTCATTAAACTATTCATAGGTGTGTCAGAGGTTTTGCTCTTCTGTGACAGAAGGCAGGTTTTCCATTAAGTCATTATTTACTTAGAGGTTCTGTAAAATTCCATTTTATAACTGTAATATTTTATAATCTTCAATACAGACTGTATAGATTACAGCTGCAGTTTACTCATATTGATTGTTACATGCAAGGGAAAGGACTGAAATCAGGATGCTCTCTATAACTTCACTATTGAAGATATATGAAGTGGGGAAAAAAGTGCAACTGCAATTTTAAAACCTCCCTACTACCATATATTGGATGGAATCAAGAACTACCACAGCACCTCAGAAATCATATTCCTTTCTGGTTTTCACTATACAGGAACAGCAAAGCTACACCTAAAAAACCCATGCACCTCTTTGTGCCCATTTTCCTAGTCAAATTGTCTGAAGTAATTCCATGCATGGCCTACTGGGAGAGACAATCAATTAATTTGTTTAAGGTTCCTTGTGCTAGTGAAGAGAAGCAGTTCTTAATGGAAAGATTCCTTGGTGACTGCTTCCCTTCTTTTTCATAGATGAACAATCCCTGTGTCCAAACAATACTCCAGCAACTGCAAGTCTTGTATGTAGGAAAATGGTATTAGGAAAGTATTTAAATACTGTTAACTTCTGGGGGCATTTGGCAGCTAGACAATGAAAAGGAGACTGATCAAATTAGTCCTCCAGAGAAGAATATCCCACAGGAGATAGCAATGCTGATATCCCCCTTCTAGTTAACAGGGAAGCATGCTGAAGTTCCATGCATCGAAACCAGGAAACTCTGGTCAGCACACAAGTTTTTTCTTTAGTAACAGCAGTGGAAAGAAGAAACTTTAGCTTCATAAAGATGCTGCAGAAACATAATCCTATTTCAATTTTATATCAATTCAAAAGGCTGAGTTATCTTTCTGAAAGTTTAGCTCCATACTGTGCAGGATCTTCTTTAATGGTAATGTTGCTTCATCTGTCATCTAAATAAGCCAACATTCCATTCTGCAAGAGTACTGTCACAACTGGCATGTACAGGATATTCTTCCATATTCTTCCAAACTATTTTTTCCTCTGCTGTTTTGGACCTGTGTTACATCAGCCACTGTCTTTCTTTGCCCTCTCTCAGGGCTTTTCCTTCTTGCAGTTGCCTGCAATTTGTTCACTACTTAAAAATCTGACACTTTTTGGACTTCTCCTAAAGTTCTTTTCAGGAAAAATAAACCTGTTATATTCAGTTTATAGGAAGCAGATACTGATTCAAAGCTATTTTCAGCAGTGAAGTATATTTCTGTTTATACTTTCATGATCTTGCATTGAAGAGAGATCTCTGAGACACCTCTGCATTCTAAATCATTCAAAACCAAACATATGCTGGCCTGATCAGCTACTTCACTGCAAATCCATAAAGGCAACTTACTTCTACTTATGTATCATCACAATCACAGCACACCATTGTATCGTTAGCAGCATAAATCTCAAGGAGCATAAGTTCACAAATACCAGCAGCAGGTCTATCCCAGTGGCTACCAAGAGAGTCCTAGAGATGCTTTTGATGATAAATCTTGCCAGAAACCTCAGGATTCTGCAGTTGTTTTGTAGAAAGTCTTGAGAGCTGTTTCTAGGAGGTTACTGAATTTCCAGTCACAGAGGGAATATCACTGCCTTGAAAAATCATTAACAGCTGCAGTTAGAACTTACTTTCTTTCTTGAACGAATGCTACTTCGGACACTCAAATGTCTTCATATTTTCTGCTGCATTTCTCAAGTTCACACTCTAATGCACTATAACATCTGCTTTGGAAACATGTGACAATAACCCATATGAAAGCACTCTAAGTTGGTAATTTTAAAGGAAGACTATTTTAAAAATAAAATAGTCCAGATGGGGAATAATGAGCAAGTTTTTTCTTAAAATTAATCTCCAGCTCAGAGGCTCCCAGGCTTCAAAGTCACACATTCTGCCTGAAAGACAGGGGGAGGGATATTTATAACTGTCTCCCAGCTCCTGTTACTTACGCACTCGCTGATATTGGGCATGGGTTTTTCTTATGTTTGGCAGGGTGGTTGATTCAGCATCTCTCCTTGATGCAACCACACCTGCAGGAATGGGTATCAGACTCTGTGCTCCCCAGTCATGCAGTAAATGTGGTCCAAAAGCACAGGGATGCATTGCAAGAGAATACAGAGTATGGTGAGAAAGAGAATGGTAGAAACAAGTAAGTCCTAACTTAGTTTGGCAACGGAGTGTGCACCAAAAAGAGTGGGGAGGCTATTTGGAATACTGGGTTGGGACTGGTATGAGAAAACTGGGACAGTACAGTTCTGTGTCTGACTGCTGAATATTTTCTTTGTTCTCAAGTCATAGATTCTTAAATTTTTCCACACACAAAGTCAGTGAAGACTTGGTTTTCCCTTTGATTTCATACTGAACTTCAGTTGCATTTTGCATTAAAATTCAATAGTGAATGAGTAATTTTAAAGTAAGGACAAAGACAGAAGAAAATCACTTTGATGAGCTAGTCAACATAGTGCCTCAGGAGTCAAGTTATAGAAAATGTGAAATTTTGCACAATACTGCAAAACATCTTTCCTCATTTTTTAATTTCAAGATTACAAGAAAGTAGGATTCTACTTACCCTTTCATTCAAAATTTGCACAATTTGAGAGAAAGATGAAAGAAACCCTCATGAGGTACCCATCATGAGAAAGTGTACATCATTCCTGTATAAATGCATAAGGCACATAACCTTTCCCATTCCAGCATTACCCCACTGAAAATACATACAATTACTTTAAAAGAAAGTTGCTCGCTCTTTTCATCATCTTTTTTCAGAGGAACCTATGTAAACTTAAAAAATAGAACAGATAATAATGTTCCTTTGAGATTTTCAAATTACAGCATTACAGCATTTGTAATATGCAAATTGACATGATCATTTTTTCTGACCAGGAATTCCATACACATAACAACTGTTACAATGTCCTTCTCTGCAAGAAGTCTATTTTTGGGCATATACATGAATGGATTGGTGAGCCTTCTCTATTTTATAATAAACTGTCAAAACACTTGAAAATATTACCCATTAAAAACAAGGACAAAGTTGTATTTTCTTCTTCTACCCAGTATAGTATATTAAATCTTCCAGAGATTGAGTTCATTTTCCCATAGCAGACCTCATAGTGCTGTGCTTTGCATTGGTAGCTAGAAAGGTTTCGATAACACACCAGTGGTTTGGCTACTTAACCTCAGAAGATGGTAAAATGGAAAAAGCTTACTTAGGATTCACAGATGGATCTTTGTGTTTGCAGTGGAAAACCTGCTGGGCAAAATTTAGCCCCTTCATTTTCTGAGTCATTGCAGTAATCATCACTCAGTACTAAATTCCAAAAACATCCCGAATTGGACTGTGAAGGTGCAATGCTTCATGTAACATTTCTATTTTCACAGCATGATGAGGAAACCACTGTGAATTATAATTATTCTTATATTACAATTAAGGAGTAATCATAAAAATGTATTATCCACACTAGTATGAGGCTTTTTGAGGAGAAAGAATAGGCTTGTCTCCTTGTGCTTCATTCAGAGATAAGTATTCTCCTGAATAATTTTAATTTTAAATTTTAGTTTTATTGATTGCATTTATTGTAGAACGGCTGTGTTTGTCAGAATTATGCTCTACAGCTGATATTATCGTAAAATTTAAAGGGCTAAACTATTTTACACTGCTCAAGTACCATGCTTTTTTAAGGCTCCCAGTAAAGCTATTTATTAAAAGAAATCTAGATCATAACTATAGGTTCAGAAAAGGAAAAAATTTAATGCCATTCAAAACCTGGATTACACATACATCTTTACTGGAAGAAAGTGCTCAATCACATAATTTATCAGCAAAGGGAGAAGAGTTGTCAGTACTGTTGGTGATGCAATTGAGAATTTCACAAATTTGTTCAATGCTTGCAATTTTGCCCTACAGGTAGTTCTTCTACAACGATGTATTCTGTATCAAAAGTAGCTGTGGTTTGATATATATTTGTATGATCAGTCAATGCTCTCCACACAATTGCCATACTAAACCTTGTTCTAGAAAATGGTATCTAGAAAAACCAGGACATATGCCCTTGTTTTTCCAACATATATAGAAAGACTATTATGAACATCAAAAAGAGAAAGTCATATTGCATAATGAAGATTACATTAGAAACCTGGATTTCACTCACATGACATATTACTTTTCAGTGCAAAGGAAAATTTAGGGTATTTCAAAGAAGAAAATAAAAAACAGTACTCATTCTAAAATACATATTAAATGCCTTAAGTTATCATTACCCTTTGTATCTCTTGGCTTACACTCATCTGACCTTTATCCTTCTAGAAACAAGCGGCTAAAGGCAAGGACCAAATCCATGTCTCTTGTGGCAGACCTTAAAGAAATTACTAAAATTAATAATAAGATACAGTCAAATATTAAGTATCCCTTGAGGTATCTGCACGGTCTGTAATTTCACTGCCCAAATCTACATTTTTTCAGTGATCTCAGCATTAAAGTAGTCTTAAAAAATACTAAAGATAGTCTAAGGGAGTCTAAAGATAGTTAAAGGTTGCCGCATGTCAGTAGACAACTCAAGGTAAACTTCACTAAGATTTTTTTTCTATCTGCCAAGATACCATAGCAATAAAAACATTCCTAATAATAAGGCAAAAATACATACATATCATTAGCTACCAGACAGATGTTGGTTTACAGTCATTATTACAACTCTCTTTCCAAAATCAGCTAAGAAACATTCACAAGCACAAGCACAGTTTCACTGATAAAAATTCTAAGAGATCTGGTAGTATGCCATTCACAGGTGTTTTCTTTCTTTAACCCATTCATGACTCCTGTTTTTACCACTTTAAATCGTAAATACTCATGACAGGCACAGCAGAACCATCCATACACTAATCTGTTCACTCACTTCACTGAGTCACAGTCTCTAAAGACAAACCAGCTATTTCTCTGCTACTGGTCTGATACAGTGAGCTAAAGAAACCGTTAGGAAACTCCCAAGTTCTCTTCTCCATTTTGGGATATCTTTTCCTTTTGCCCAGTCCCTTCATGGTATGATCTTGTGTCTTAGTAGAAGGCACACTACAGTTCTATATGCTTTTGAGATGGTAAATTTTCATATGCCTATTGGCATGGAAAAATTATTTCATGTCACAATCACAGTGGTAAATGACATACCAAAATAAAGGACCTTTGGGATGGGATCCTTTTCCTGGATGATTTTTTCAGTCACGCTGATATGGCTTCTCATCTTGCTGAAGAAGCCAGTCATTTCTCACTCACCTGTTCCTCCAGCTCCAACAATTATGTCCTTCACTTATGTAAACAAAGAGAGTTTTACTCTCTCTCAAACCCTTATGTCTTATTCCCCCTACATTGTCATGGGTCTTTCCAGTTCCTAAAGCCTGAATACCAGAGCTACACAGCCCTAGTGAAATTGTGGTGCAGACTTCAGCCCAGGAGAGGTAGTGATGAACAGCCTGGAGATAGGAATTGAACACCTCCCTGGACAGCATTTTACCCCAAAGAAACACGTACCCCTCACATGACAAACTGCAAGGGAACGAGTGCCTTAGTCTCCTTGCTTCCAATATTTAGCCCATGGTTTCTTTGTGAGTTTTCCTAGCCACACACCAGTCTCTGTAAATTTAGACATTGAGAGAAACAAGCCACAGGAGGGCATGGATTTGCAAGTCTACATCATCTCATCCAGTACAGGGAATGGGGGTGCTATTATATACACAGACAATAAATGCAGTTTCAGCTGCTATTCACAGGGATTTATGAGATTTATGATAACAAGAGGAGAGTACTTAAGCCTCTGAAAGTTGATTAGGATGTTTCCCTCTCTGTCTGAACCACATTGCTCACCAATCAGATGCTAAAACAGCAGATGGAAAGGCAACCAGAAGTTGAAGTTTACCTGGAAACAAACATCATGCTATGTACACTATAGCAGCTCAAAAACTGTCTTGTACATTCATGCAGCAAGAGCAGAGCTGACTCTGGAGGACAAAAGCCTTTGTTTTCCATAAGAACCTTAGATCAAGCCTGGATCCATGATGTGTTGAATGTTTTTTGGGCCCTTCACAACAAGAAAAACATCGAGGTGCTGAAATAAGTCCAGACAAGTTCAACAGAGCTGGTAAAGGATCTGGAGCACAAATCTTATGAGAACCAGCTGAGGGAGTTGGGGGGTGTTTATTCTGGAGAAAAGGAGACTCAGAAGAGACCTTACCCCTCTCTACAACTATCTGAAAGGAGGTCATAGTGACATGAGGGTTATTCTCTTTTCCTCAGTCACAAGTGACAGGATGAGAGAAAACAGCCTCTAGTTGCACCAGGGGTGTTTAGACTGGAAATTTTTTTTCTTGGAAAGGATTGGCAAGCATCTGATGCTCAAAGACCAGTAAGGAAGAAAAGGCTTTTTTCTTGGAATCCATCTGGTTTCTAGATGTCTAAAGATTAAATAGGCACAAGCAAAAGAAAGGCAATCCTTTAATCCTTTTCTTAGAGTAATTGGAGCTAGACAGCATGCTGAACTCTTTCTGACACAAGGAAGTGCCTGTGATCCCCACACAAGTAGTCCCTTCTCATTTGGAGTTCTTCCTCATGCAACACCTTACCATTTTAAGATCTCTCGTATCTGATAGTGCCTTGGAAACAAAGCAGTACCTCAACAATCAAGAATCCCAGCAGCTTTTGGAAGACAGATGGATCTTGACCAAAACCTCACATGAAAGCACCCATAAGATTTGCAGAAGTTCTGATGTAACCAAAAATATTGCTAAGCTCTACAGAAGCAGGGAAATTTGAACAGTTAATAAAATCAGTAGGAAAACTGGGCATGTAACAGATGATGCATACAAATTTCTGTTTATTACTAAGAAAAAGAACTACCAATTATCTTTACATTTACACTTCAATGAGATTCTACTACTGGTTCACAGGTGCCTGTTAACTTCCAGCCTCATCTTAGGTCTCATGGACATTAATACGTAAGTCACTGCCACCCAAAAGCAAGAGTAAATAGAAAACAGAAGTTTAAAATCATTTCATGTTTTATTTAATGTTACTTTTAAAGATATTTTAAGTTACTATATCAGTTGTATTCACCATCAGCTGCTGGGGTTTGATACCAGCTTAACATAAAACCACGCCACCATTGAGGTTATAACAAAGGGACTTAGCTTACTAAAATCAGAATCGGTGAAAGTTTTGTTATCAAAGCTGATAGATGCATGTATAATTATACACTAATAGCACTGTATTCACCATCATGTAAAGGATTCTTTCAATAGGGAGAATTTCTTGCTTTCCAAATTGTAAGACTAAAAATTCAGTATACATAGGCCCAAAGAAAGACAGTGTTTAGAGAACAAATGCAACTGAAAAATATATTTGGATATTTTGTCTTTGGCAATGAAAAATCCCAGAATCAATGAGATCAAAGGCAGCCTAAATAAATGTCACCCCCTATATGGCATTGTATCTACAGAGTGGTGTCAAAATGTAGAGCCTTCCAACAGAATATTGTTTTACCTGCTATATATATTTCTGTAGCACACCTAAAGAAGACAACCAGGTTATTTTACAGAGATCTCACAGTATACTTGAAAGAGTATTTTTCTTTAGTATTTCTCCACAGCTTTAGAGCCTAGAAGTTAACAGTCAATCCCTGAGACAGACACATGCCTGTCAGGCATATGCATGCTGGCAACTTTCTCCTTACACTTGCCCAAACAACAGGGAATTACTTTACATGCTGAGAGACAGCCAGATTGTACAGCACTTTCTAAAGGCCCTTAAAGGACTTCTGATTTACAGGAAGATGTAATCAACCCAAAAGCAAAGCAGACTCCACAGCTCATGTGTCTTTCCCACTTTGTATCTAGCTGAAGCAGCAGATGTTGTCACTACCTTCTTCAGTAGACACACTTTTTCTTGGAAGACACAGAGAGAAAAAGGGCAGATTTCTGCAGACTAGATAAACATGCAGCTTTTAAGCACAGTAAAGCTTAAGCTAATTTGAGAGTTCTAAAGAATACAGCTGCTTGTTTACAATTATAATGTTTTAAGATCATTAAAAATCAAGTTACTTTGGAGCAGACCAGCATTCTTTGCAGTTGCAAAAAGTAAGAAACATACAGTAGAGAAAATTAAACTGATCCATAGCCATGTATCAATAGATCTATTCTGTATGTAAAATTGTTTTTGAGATATTTAGACTTCTCCTTAAAAAGAAAGTAATTGTCTTTCAATCCCCAAAGATTATTCATTTTGGAAAGTGAGCACCAGAAAATATCAGCTGAAACCCACGCTGAGCAAGAACATTAACTCTAGGTATTAGGAATGTTAATGCCGTTGGGAATTTTGCCAAAAGTTAGTGCTTCCAGGTGCACAGATCTTCTCATGGCTCTTTTTCACAGTTTCCTCTTCCACAGTGATATAGAAATCCTATGAAGGATTTCTATGAAGGATTTCTATATCACTGTGACTATACATGGAGATTGATAAAACACAGGAGTACACATGTCATACTCCAAAGACCTAACATGTAATAAAAGAAAATTGAGCACAGTATTTATAGTATTCTATATTGCAGGTTTTGGATCATAGGAAATAAATGCATTCACACAGACTAAAAAAATGAAATCAGAAAAAGCAATAGCTTATCATAGTGATTTTTCTGTTTCCACACCACTCCCATACAAAACCAGGAAGACTGTCCAACACACTAGGAGCTGACCTAAAGCCAGTTCTGGTTCTGACCTAAAGCCAAACACAGGACTGGACCACCATCCCTGCAACAGGGAAGCAAAATTTACCAGCTTGCATACACACTACCTTTTCTTTCCATAATTATAGTTTCTTGATTTGCAGCAAGAAGCTCCTTCACTTCTACCTAAAGATGAAGCACTACAGTGAATCCAAGATTTTGTGACTCTAAGACACATTTTACATTTTCTAGGTGGTTTTGGTTACCTTTCAGTTGCAGATTGCAACTCTGTAAGTTCACAGCTGGAAGGTCTAAAAGCAAATGAGTCAATGGAAAACCTGCAACTCACTGCAAGCAGTGAAATGAATGGACAAAGCATATAAAGGCCAAACTCAAAAGAACCACTTTGCTGTAGAGTTTAGGTACTAGTGGTAATGTCCCCAAGGACAAGATCTCAGAATTTTACAAAAGCATGCAGTTGAGTATTTAACTTCCTTCATATAAGGGAGGAAAAGCAAATCTTGAACAAATGTAAGAAGCAAATCTTGAACAAATGTAAGAAGTTGCCTAAAGCTGCTTCAACAATTTGGCTACTGCACTTAAATGCATGCAAAGCTTCACTTCATTGTTGTTTCAGTCTTTTACAATTCTTGAATGCAAAAGCATATGTAATGAGAAATGATGCTATACCAATTCACAGCCTTTAATTTGTTTCTTAACCTCTCTCAAAGTCAAAATACAAAGACACAAGTCTGCTAAGTAGATGGTAAAATACCTCTAATAAACAATTAACCCCCCTTGTTAAACTTTTAGAACCTGACACTTTGTAGTTTAATTTGATGCCCTTAGGGTTCTTCATTATGTGAAATAGGTAGTATTCACATCTTTTCATATTAACTCATTATTTTACTGGCCTCTATCTCCCTACCAGCTTTTTACTTTCTTCATGAACAAAAGCAACGCTCTGCCTTTCTTCATCATTGTTGATTTTATTTTTGTGTTGTTCAAATCTTCCCTTTTGTCTCAACTGCGGCTTTCATGATATGGAATCATAATGAAATTATATATTGACATGGTGGTTTTTTATGGTGCTCTCAATAAGTAGAAAAAAAACCATTCTATTTTAGTTTTTTTAAACACTACTAAACAACACACAAAGATAGTTAATATAATTTCAGGACAAAAATCATCACTTAGAAAACAGAAGGAAAAAAGCAATCAGAAAGGAAATGTCATGCTTAATGTAAGATTAATTATGAAGATCTGCAATATGTCTGAAGAGACATTACGTTCAGTAGGTCAAAACATCTTATTCAAGCTTATTGGCTAGTTTTGCAAGTGGAATTTAGGCATTGTAATATCCAGCTCATAGATGGCTAGTGCCCAGTTTCTTTTATGTTCATTTTATGCCATATATAGGTAGAATTTATAGCATAAAACACTATTGAAATCAATACAGGGATTCAATCTGCTCCTTAAATGTGTTGGACATGCTAAGAAAGAGACTGTAATCCCACTCAGAAAGAAATTTCACAGGTCTAGCCATAGACTAGAGAGAGGTATTGTCTTCTGTTTGGGATTAATGGCTGCAAATCCATGTGTCTGGGACAAGTTATATAGTCTCTTTCCTCTCTCAGGAATACACTGCTGCAAAATGTTGTGGATAGCTGAGGCATATTAAAATCCAAAAAGAAATTGGACAAATATATTGGAAGAACAGTTTAAGTGGAGATAAAGAGCCCAAACTCATACTTGTTCTGGGCCAGAAAGTCTATGCTGGAAAAATATATAAAGGAAGTATCACTACAGCTCTCCTTCCCTTCCTTTATGTTTTCACAAGCATTGACCACCTTCAGAGGCAGAATACACTGAATAACAGACTATTCCAATATTTGAAACTATAAATGTATCCTGAAAAGCTTTATGGGCTTCTTGGCTGAAGAAATGGCACTAGGAAAGAACAATCCCAAGAAAGATGGAAAAAAGATGACCTTACACACTCAATTCTTAGATGTGTTCAGGATACCTAGGCAATTTGTTAAGAAAAGTTTAATGATTGCAGTTTCCCAAAAAAATTGGGCAAGATCAGAGCACAGAAGACATTCTGTGTTGACTTCAGATGGGATAGAGTTAATTTTCATACAATGACTGGTATGGGGCAGTTTTGGATTTGTGCTGAACACAGGGTTGATAATAGAGAGATGTTTTTGTTATTGCTGAGCAGGGCTTGCAGAGCTGAAGCCTTTTCTTCACTGCCACAATGGCAAAAAGGTGGGGGTGCCTGGGAGGTTTGGAAGAGACACAGCTAGGACAGGTGACCCAAACTGACCAAGGGGACATTCCAGACCATGTGGCATCATGCTCAGTACATAAAGTAGAGGCAAGAAGGCAGAAGTGGGAATATTTGAAGTTTGTCTTCCCAAGTAATCCTTACTTATGATGGGGCCCTGCTCTCCTAGAGATGGCTAAACACCTGCCTGCCCACAGGAGGCACTGAATTAATTCCTTGGTTTGCTTTGCCTAAGTGTGCAGCTTTTTTTTTATCCTTGTTAAACTAAACTGTCTTTATCTCAACCAATGAGTTTTCCAGATTCTACCCTTCTGTGTCTCTCCCCCATCCTGCAGGTAAGGAAGTGAGCAAGCAGTTCATGCTAATTGGTTCATTAGTGGTTAAACCATGACATAACCTGAAGAGCTGCTGTAATATTCGAAGAAAACATTTATAGGAATGGAGATCAGGAAGGTGTCATTGAAATCTCAAATGGTCTATTAGAAAATAAAGCAAGAGAACCCAGTCTGGTTCACATTTAAGTCAGACATTTCAAGACACTGAGGTCAAATTGGTTTTATTCATATTTTTTTCATAAAAATAATGAGTCATGTACATATACGAATCTGAACTTGTGAAATATCCTTTCAGAAAAACAGGCACAACACAGAGATCAGAAAAGGGGTTTTTTTTTTCTGTTACTGTTCTTTTCTGTTTGATGTTTGCTAGGCATCTGGAATTCATACTAATTTGTTTTTACACCTGCAGAAGTTGTTTAATTAGCTATCTAAAAGCATTGAGCTATTGAGTCTCTTACTTGAAGTGTCCTCCAGTGCAACTTGCTGGCTGCAGACTAATTAGTATGTATGTCAGCACATCAGCAGCATGGATGAGAAGGGCACACTGACCTGAGTTGCAAGCCAGCATCACCATACAGATGTGTCCAGGGAAACAAAGCTCAGGTCACCTACCCCTCATAAAATTAACACCCCTTTGTCTCTGCCCGCAAATAGTCTGCCTATTCCATAAGGCAGAGAGAACAGGTAACAAGCATCTTATTCTTGCTCATTTTGCATTTCTGACAACACACAGGAGTCAATTAACATGCAATTCATTAGTGAGCCAGAACTATCTCAACAGAAAACAGGCAGAGCCACTGCAGTTCTCTCCCTGCCAAATTCCCTCTGTGGGAAAGGCAAACCTCATATATTCCCTGTCTCCTATTGAATCTGGTCCCCAAAGAAGTTGCAGAGCATTGGGCTGAATTTATAGTCTCCTAGATAAATTATAATGAATATTGTGCAGGATATAGGAACAACTTGTGGAGTTGTGTAAATTACTGTGACTTTTACAGCCTTATTTTTTATAGTTCGATGTCGAGACTAGCAACAATATAGTATATCACTAGAAATAGAAAAACTGTAATTAAAATTTGCTGGTGACTATTTGTCCACAAATGCAGCTATGTTGCACAGGAAGGTACTGTTAGCTCTATCACAGGTTGCATTGCTGCATCTACATATAACAAAAACACTCTTTTCCTCTCTTTACAAATGCATGTAAGGTGTGTCCATCATCAGTTCTCAAAACAAATCCTCAAAAAGGACCTTTGTCTTTGTGCCTTTATTATTGTATTTGAAAGACAACACCAGAATATCACTTCAAATGGCCAGGCAGTAGTTCTCAGTGAGAAGTCAGAAAATCATTTACTCTTTTCAACCTTTGCTTTGTTAACCTTGTCCACACAAAACTACTTATCCTAAAGTCAAATTTTTCCACATGTGTAGAGACACCAGTGAAAATCAAGCTTATTAGGGCTATCTTTGCAAGGATGTCAGGAAGCCAGAAAGAAGATTACATCTTCCTCACACTTATTCAGCAATTCTCATTTTCAATTAGAAAGTATAGCAAGCACAATATGTCTCCAGCATTATGCTCTTTGTAAAATATCTTAACTTCTCTTCCCTCCTTTCTAGCCTCTAAAAATTTTGGTTTCTGCATTTCTGCCCATCGTCCACCAAAATAAGGTCAAGTATGGAAGACATCCTGCTCATTTCAGCTGAGGGCACAACACCTAAGACTGTTCCATGTGTCAAATGAAAATCAGAATTTTTCTTTTATGCAATATGCTTTTAAAAAGGTTTGTCTTCATTCAGAAATTAGCTCCAAGGAGCTACAACAATATTAAGAATCTACCTTGATTTAGCACATTTCTTTCTTTTTGAATATTAGCTTTATTACTGCAGCTGGCTACTGAGACACTTTTCATTTATATGTGGTTCGACCCCATCTTGCATCAGGCAAACTAGTGATCTAGAACAAATTCTGACAGGCAAGACATAATCTCAAGATGTACAGTATATTACATTATTACTCCCCGAGGGACAAAAGGAAAAAAGGCTAAGTGACACATTCTTTCGCACTGCCAAATGAAAGCAAAAATGTTCATAATTATGGAACTACCACAGAAATCTGCACTTTAGATCTACTCAGAAGTTCCTAGAGGTCTTTGGAAAATAAAATTATCTTTTTCTTTTTTAAGCATAAGGGTTTCTGAAGTAAAACTGCTCTGACATTTAAAGCTTCAAAACAGAAAGGCATTTCTTTCCTTTTAAGTGCAATTTGCCCCTGGTTTAGGAAATACACAATTAGTTGGATATGCACATGGATGCCACAGTCAGTTCTCCTCAATGGAAAGCACAGTTCACTAGTTCTTCCAGATCTCTAAAGGAAAAAAAACAGTGAAAGGACTTCCATCTTAAATAAGGTAAGTAAGAACAGATGGGGCTCAAGAAAATAACCAAAGCTATTGAAATGAAAAAAGGAAATAAGGTAGAGTATTACCCAGATGCAGTCCCTATGATCGATCTTGCATTGAAATATTTTACAAGGGATTAAGATTTCAATCTAACCTGAACACTAGCACTACTTCACCAGTCATCATCTAGTCAAATAGTGACTGAGTCTCTAAGAAGCAACCAGGTATTCATAATGGCAATGTGTACAGACAGACAGACAGATACCATCACCGTCTTTCACTGCACACCATACAAATGTATGAAGAGAGATAGGCCCTGCTAAGATGGAGTTAAGTCCAAACCACTATGGCTAGAGATGGTACACAAAAAGGATGGTGCAAATTAGTCAAAATCCCATACAAAACAAAAGGAGAATATTAGGTCAACTCTAGTTTACCCAGCCATGTGCCCTGATCTATCAGACAACAGTGCCTCTGTCCCGACTCTTATCAGATTAAAGTTTTCACTTTCTTCAGAAAAAAAAACAAGGAACCAGGAAGCTGATATAATTCTTCCGCCTCCCATTCTGCTATCATCCAAAAGGTAATTCACTTAATGACAGGCACAGTGACAATGAATATACAAAACAAAAAATAAGTCTGAAAGGAATCCACAGCCTATGAGTAGCCCAACTGACGGAATCATAATGCACTGAATCTGGCATTATGAAAACATTGTCAACTTAAAACAAGATTGTCCAAGTGCTCTACAGAGGTACTTGGACAAACTCAAGAACTGGGTCCATGGGAAACTCATGAGGTTTTAACAAGGCCAAGTGCAAGGTGCTGCATCTGGGTCACAGCAACCCCTGGTACCAACAAACGCTGGGGCAGAGCAGCCCTGGGGAGAAGGACTTGGGGGCTGGACACGACCCAGCCCAGAAAGCCAGACATGCCCTGGGCTGCATCCAGAGCAGCGTGGGCAGCAGGGGAGGGAGGGGATTCTGCCCCTCTGCTCTGCTTTGGTGAGAGCCCACCTGCATCCAGCTCTGGGGTTCCAGCACAGGAAGGACATGGAACTGTTGGAGCGAGTGCAGAGGATGTCACCAAGCTCATCAAAGGGATGAAGTACCTTTTCTATGAGGACAGGCTGAGAGAATTGGGATTATTCACTCTTGAAAAGAAAAAGCTTCAGGATTATCTAATTGCAGCCTTCCAGCACCTGAAAGGTGAAGAGAGATGAAGAGACTGTTTACAAGGACATGCAGTGACAGGACAAGGGGCAATGACTTCCAACAGAATGAGAGTAGGTTTAGATTAGGTACTAGTAAGAAAATTCTTTACTCTTAGGGTGGTGAGGCACTGGAAAAGGTTGCACAGAGATGCCATGGATGCTCTGACCCTGGAAGTGTTCAAGGCCAAGCTGGATGGAGCTCTGAGCAGCCTTGTTTAGTGACAGGTGTTTTTGTCCACAGCCAGGTAGTTGGAACCATATGATCTTAATGTCCCTTCCAACCCAATCCATTTTATGATTCTATGAAACCTTTTCATGAACAACTAGAGAACAGATGAAAAATAGGCTATAATTTGTCATCTTGACATTGCTTTACCAATAACATATCATTTCATGAGTCTTAATGGTCCTATCTCACTCACAGTATTTGTAGTTTTTACAGAAATAGGATATTACATGGGCTTATATAAGATGTATTACTTATTGTCTACACTTCGGGCAAAAGTAGCAGTATGGTGCCACAAGAGTCTCAGACATTTAAAATCCTGGAAGCTCCCCTCTTCACCCATCATCTGACCTTCTCTTCTGCACTGGCTCTGTGTGGTGAAGATATTGCAGGAAGCAACTAGGGTAAAAAACATACATTTTAGTGCTGGCAATAGCAAAATATTTTACCCTAGTCACCTCCTAGTTCACTGTGCAATGGAAACAATGTAGTTACTAGAAAAAGAACAAGAAGGCACAAAGAGGGGCAGGTAAAATTTGTGACAGTTCAGATAGGCAACAGGCTTAAATTGCTCTGGACTTGTACTCTTAGCTGTACCAGCACAACTGAGGTACCCAGCACATGACATGGGGCACATGAACTGTTGGTTTTGGCTAAAATCAAATTTCATAGCTGTACCTCTAGAGTGTGTGGTTTTCCCTAAGGAACACAGAAAATCTAAGTCAAACTTCGAATGGCCGTCTCAGAGACTAGACACCAGCTCATTAGAGCTTTTTTTACAGAACAAAAGCCAAACAAACAAAAAAGCCCAACCAAAACCAAACCAACAAACAAATAAGAACACAATCCCTAAACATCCCTTACCTTCTTCTGCATGATTGTCCCACTTAAAAGACTCATCAGCACTAGTCCAGGCACTAAGTTACACACTGAGAAGATCAGTGAAATATGGACATGGCAGATCCACAGAAAATGAGGGTTAATGTAACACAAACTGGGATGTCTTGGAAAATACCTGGAAGAAACATATATGACTGTAGCACTTAAAATTAGGAAGCAAATAAAATGTTTACAATAATTGCTTACAACAAACTGAATTCTCAAGTGTGCCCCATTGTTTCCCAAATCTCACCTAATTCACTACTATGTGGAGGTACGCAACATCTTTTAGAATATTTGAGTGGGATAGTGTTTTAGCTCTCTTCAAGTATTTGTCATTGGGAACATTTAAAACACAAGCAGCAGTTACATTGTCATCAGCGGTATGAAAGCATCTGTGAGTAAGGCTAGGGTGCAAGCTTTTTTGGCTCCACTAATGAAAACAAAGCACAGGAAGTCTTACGACTCTACCACTCCTTAAAAGTCACCATGCCATTTCCTGTGTTGGAACACTATGTCAAAGTAACCATGAACATCAGTCCTTGCCTGAGTTCCTAACATTTCTGACTGATGTTTCTCAAAAATGGCTCATACCCCTCCATTTGACAGGAAGACCACAGAGCCATGTTAGGCTCACTGAATAAATGTGAAAGAATGATTCTTAAGGTGACTGTGTTCTGAATGAGTATTTCTTTCTCTCTTGGGAGAAGATGCTGTTGGATATTACAGATGCACCTTAAAATCTCATCAGTTTGAGTAGGATGAGGTTAATGTTACAAAGAATCATCCCTCAACCCAACATCCTCTTACTTTCTTTTGCACAATTGTCTTTCTTAAAAGACTAATTTCATTTTTGTGTTAATTGGATAACTTGCAACATCTCATGAAACACCAGATTTTCCTAAGTTGGAAAATGTGGACCAGTTTACAAAATATATATATATATATCTAATTCATAAAAAATCTAAGCTCACATTCTGAATTCAGTTTATGCATAAGACACATTCAAATATATAATAAGATAGTTTATTATTTGTGCTCATTTTAGAGTTTCTATTTTAAGAGGATTTCAAGTAATTTTAAATGTGTCACTGTATGTTAGACCACTTCATGATATAAAAAATTATCAGCAATTAAAAAAAAGTTACTTCTGAGTTTGGTCTCCTAATTGTGAGCAAAAAGACTGTCCTCATGGAAGTAAAATAGTAAAATATGCAAAACATAATGCAGTCAAACTCTCATATTTATAGTAAGAATAATGCACTGAAAGGAATATCTGACACATTTCTGATAGAAGAGTCATGGTAACATTCTCAAGATGCTTATATAACTGAATTATTTATTAACTATCTATCACTTATTAACTATCTATCTATCCTAACCACTTATTTCCATTTTACAAATACTCAGTTTAAAGGCACAAACTAATTACAGAACTCAGGTGATGGTTATCTCTTTTTTGTGAAGGATGCAAAATTTTCCATAGAGGAAAACCAGGATATGAGCTGAAATTACCTTGTGTCAGTGGAGGCTGACTCTGTTCCTGATGTTAACAACATACAGCCTTACAAGGGGAAATAATCCAGAGGCAACAAAACAATCATCAGGGCATCAAATCTATTTAGCACAACAAACCAATAAACATAACTCTTACAATTACGCATTGGAAGCCAGGGGGACTGCTTCAACACCTTAACTAACAGAAGGAAACAATAACAAAAAACATTTGCAGAATTCTAGTGTATACTGCTCACAGAATTGGACCACAAAACCAAGGCAGTTCATTATAGTGGGTTCAGTACAAACAAATAACCATAGTCCATGGAGCCCTCAAAGTAACATGCCAGAGGGATGAAGCCACCTTTTGTCTAACAGTGAATTTCAGTCTCAGGATGGTAGGAGTATAGCTGAAATACTGATAAACATATTTTACTCTTATTCCCTTAACACTAAACGTTGTCTAATTATTTTGTTTATTTCCACCTTGAGATTGCACTATGTATGAGCAATCTAGAATCAGCTCTGCTTCCTGTGTATTAATTAATTTTCAGGAAATACTACTAACAAATTTTCATATCAGAATGATACAGTAAACCTGAGCTTTAATGTTTTATTCATCACCTTTGCCTAGTGCTTTCACTTGTGTCTGTAGAAAAGCACCTGTCATGGTCTATCATACAGATAGGAAGAATATTTCCCTCAATTATGGAACTCTTTCATTTCTGCCAGCATAAAAAGGGAATAAATTTCTTCCCCAGATTAGAAAATGCAGTTGCCATTAGACTTCCTGGAATATCTCAGTCACCATCTCTTTTCTTATTATCACTGGACTTCATTTACAGAAATGTGGTTTCAGAAACTTGCTGTCAAAACAATGATAACTCAGGCAGATACAGGGTGACCTTAGAAAGAGAGCAAGATGAAGCTCAGCTCCTCTACAGCATGATGCAGAATTGTCCAAAATGTAACAAAATACACTGAGAAAGGATGTTAAAATTACCTGAGAGCACTTTGCAACCTTCTGGTTCTCTGCTATTCACCAGGGATTAACAAGGACCTCCACGAATTATACAGCCCTTGTTCTCAAATTAGTACCACCAAGCTGCTCTAACGGCTGGTTTTTAGATCAGAGTCTGCTCATGACATATGTTCCCAACTCCCAATCCCACCTCTGGTTCATACCGAATATTACTAGATGGGATACCTGCATAAACTACCTTACAAGGACATTTTTCAGTCTGACACAGGCCTCTACATGCTGCCCTGAGCCTTCCAATCACTACATTGAAGTCCAGAGGAATTTGCTCTTTCTTTTCCTACTTTTTTAGTGGCAACATCTCTAAACAGATAGCCAAAAACAACTCACCTCTATCAAACAGACTGGCAAATTTTATCACTGACACTACATCACCAGTGGTAGTACACAGGTTGAGAATTGAAGCATTGACTAACTATTCCCTCTAATGCTCAGGTATATCAGGAAACAGCGTAGAGAAGCCCACATAAATATATTTTTTACATCTAGCTAACCAAAATCTTTCAGTTAAGCTCAATATTCTGGCCAGTATCTTTAAAATACTCCCAACTAATTCCAATTATATAAACAGAAATTAGCAGTGAAGCAAGTAATATTACCTTACGTCCCTGAATTTCACAGTAATGTCCGATACTTTCGTGAATAAGGATACACTAATGCTCACAATAAAGCAGCAAAAGAATAAATAGAAAATAACCCATAGCTTTCATGTGTGTTTAAGAGTCCTATTTAAAAAAGCTATTTACTCTTTTCTGGAAAAAGCAGCAATAGTTGCTGGTAGTTGTAATAGGCAAAATGGCGTAACCTTGCTAACAATCTTGTTATTACAAGTCTCTAACTTTCACTTAGAAGCAAGACAAACACCTTATTAAGCTAATTCTGCCTCCTTTCTGATCTCATTTCCCTGTGAGGAGCTGGTGTTATTAGGGTGTTGGGTATTTTCATGTATTATCAGAGCTACATTCTGAATATCCTACAAAGAACTTTTCTAAGCTCAAATCACTTTTCTGCTGGTAAGTGCACATTTTCTGTGACACTTTTACAGATGTAGCCTCATAAAAGCTGGCAACAGGATATGAAGGAAGAATAAAGCCTATTTTATCACAGAAGCACTCTGCCGTATATTGCCAATAGCTAGATATCAAAATTACCTCAAAGGATAAGAAGAACCTACAAGGATAAGAAAAAGTATTTTATTTATTAAATATATACTGAACCCAAAGGCTGCCTAGTGAAAAACTGATTCCTGAAATTACCAGTCAGTGATAAAAGCTCACCAGAAATACTTCCACTTTAAAATAATTTTAATCAGATTATAGGAAACAGGTTCCTATAAGGGAGTAAGGCTTAATACAATCCAAGTTCCTTGATTCAGAGCACACTTAAAAGAACATCAAGCAGTGGTGGAAGTCTGGGGAAAGAAAAGGAAGTCTGGTGTCTTTAAGTTTTAGCTATGAACTCTTGAAACCACTAGAGCACAGACGAAGTCAGGGCTTTTCAAAAATGAGACAGAAATGTGCAACAACATGGAAGCTTACACATTTCAGAAAGATAGAAAATACATCTGTGACTTTCTGACTTACTTTTTTCATGGGAGAAAAGCAAGAACTTTAAGCAATCCTTCTTCAGGTCAACATACAGAGGCACTGCCTCTTATGACTCCTTTTTTCCCCAGATTGCCAGGCATCTCAAAGCTACAGTGTATTTCCCCAGGGATTCAGTGCCCTTATAATGCTTTAAGAAGTCCTACAAAAATTAAAAGTGACTGTTCCCAGATTAATTTTCCACTTCCCATCTCTCATCCATTCTCTTCTCTGTAAAAACATAAAAATAAACTGAGCTGCAGCTGAACAATAATGTCTCTATTAGAGGGGTCAAAAGTGCCAAAGCTAAACCAGTGCATTGTTTGGGTTTGTTTGTTTTTATTTTTTTTCCGGCAGCTTGCATTTAGTCAATCTGAAGTAAAAATCTAAGGAAGAAAATACAAACAACACATTATATTTGCAGTTAAGCAGTTTATTAAAAAATATGTTCCTTAGTCACTTCTAATACATTGACTTCATTCTAGTACTACTACAAAGCTGAGGACACCTGAGTTGACACTTTTCCAGCTAAGGCAATCACATCCCAGATGTACTGAGCAATATGGTGGGAATATTAGTACATTTACATTTTTGCTAATTCTGACGCATGCTTGATTCTGTCAGGTTGACTTTCCATACATTATTAATTTAAGGATTAAACTCTACTCCCATAAATGTTCATAGAAGGCTGATCTTTGCTGTATGGGTGATAAAATCATGTAAGCATCTAACCTAGCCTGTGAGAAAAGAATAATCTACTGAAGCACAGTCATATTCCAAGATGACTTGCATATTCTAATGAGAAAAAGCAAGTACAGTCTTGTACCATTTCAGATGGGCGATCACAAGCTACAGGTACGAAACGAATTGTTCCCAGCAAATAACACAAAATCATAGTCTGGGTAGCTGTTAGCATTAGTAGGGACCTTAATATCTCATTTAGTCCAACCCCCAAGCCCAAGGCAAGGACATCTTTCACCAGATTAAGCTGTTTAAAGCTGTCCTTATATCCAATCTAAATCTACCCTCTTTCAATTTCAGAAAGCCTTTTTCTGTCTTTCTGCTAACTCATCTTCTTCATATATTGAAAAACTGCCATAAGTTCTCTCTGCAGCATTCTCTATTCCAGGCTTAAACAACTCCAGCTCTCTCAGCCTTTCTTCACAGGAGAGATGCTCCAGCTCTCTGATTCTTTTTGTGGCTGTCATCTGGACACACTCCAAACAGGTCCATGTCTTTCTTGTACTAGGGACCCCAGAATTGGACACAGTACTCCAAGTGAGGTTACACAAAAGTAGAAGGCAAGAATCACCCCTGTACCTGCTGACCATGCTCAATTTGCTCTCACAAGTGCAAATTGAGAGCTTACACATCTAATTTTTCATCTACCAATACGGCCTAGTCTTTCTCTGAGGGTTACCATCAATCCAGTCACCTCCCAACAAATACTGATATTGGTCACTGCCCTAAACCAGGTACAGGACCTTGCAGTTGGCCTTTTCTCCATCTCTATCTGCAAACTTTCTGAGGATGTACTCACTCCCACTGTCTATGTTGATAGGAAGGTACTGAATAGTATTGGTCCCAGTATGGACTCTTGAGGGACAGCATTCAGTATTTCTACTTGGACATTGAGCTTTTGGATTAGCAATTACATCTGCTAGTTGCCTCAGGACTCTTTCAGAATGCATCTCATTCTGCCCCATATTTTTAGGTATTCTGTCCCATATTTTTAGGTTTTTAGATGGTCTTGAGCCTGATCTCTTATGGTAGATGCAACTACATTCCTCCGGCTCCTCCCTTGACATGCAGGGACTTGAAAGCAGCAGGAAGAGAATTATCAGCAAAAACTCTTGAACTCTTCAGTGTCTACATGTCAGTTGTCTCATTTATTGGGGTGTGTGGAGTGGTGTCTTTCTTTTCTAATGTACCTGTGGAAGCCCTTAGTACTTCTCACACACTTTATAAAATTAAGCTCCAGCTGGGCCTTAGCTTTCCTGATCCCAGGCATCTACTTGCTCTGGCACAGGGCTCCTCCATGCGCGGTAGACAGACCTCTGCATCTCCATGGACCTCCAAGGGCTGCAGGGGCACAGCTGCTTCACCATGGGCTCCAGGGAAATCTCAGCTCTGGTGCCTGGAGCACCTCCTTCCTCTCCTGCTGCCCTGACCTTGGTGTCTGCAGGGCTCTTGATCCTCTCACTCTGCTCTTCTCTGGCCACAACTGTACAATAACCCTTTTTTTTTCTTTTTCTTAAAGAAGTTATCAAGGAGGTGTTACCATCACTTCTAACTGGTAGAAGTGCCCATCTTGGCCAGTGGCATATCCATCTTGGAGCTGCCTGGGATGGCTCTGCTGAACACAAGGAAGCTTCTGGCAGCTTCTCACAGAAGCCACCCCCGTAGGACCCCCACAAACAGCCCCACTACCAAAACCTGGCATGCAACCCAATAAAAGGGCCGTACTATACCTACCAGTTTTCACTACCTTTGCTTTCCATTTTTTAATAACAAAACCCTTAGAAAAATGTACATTTTGAAAGAGGTATTCCTAAAATATTTGCAATTACATATCATGAGTCTTTAAAACAATTTACTCCTTGAAAGTCGTGTTCTCAAAATTATTTTGAATTGGATATTAAGATTCAAAAAATATATACTTCTCTACTTCATTTTCACATTTTCAGATCACTATCAGCCTAAAGCCTGAAATGAGATTCATACTGTGTAAAGGGTTTCATCTGGTTTATGTTTAAATGAGTAAGTCCTACATTGTTGGTTTCCCTGTTCTAACAACAGCAATGTACAGACATGCACATACATGCAGCTGCTAGGAAAAAAACACTGAGAAAACAGATGTTTTTCTTGTAGACTGAAAAGGATATTTATAGGTGATGAAGCAGGGTAACTTGAAGTAAAAGCCTTCTCATTTATTACTACAACTACTTTAGAATTGCAATGCACATTTTATTGTGCTTTCTATTCCAACATAGTTCTGCAGCTAACCAAAAGATAGTGCTACTGGATTATTTTTTCCCCTAATCTGGATTGATTTATTCAGCACAACATATGCTCATTATGCTCTTGCAAACAAACAGGTGCCTCTGACTATAAGAATATTCAAGGACCTCATCTTGTGAGATGTCTGGTGTTTGTCCATGACATACACAGGATTCGTTCCTGCTTCAGTAAGTTTTTGAGGCATGCATGGCATCAGTTGCAGCTTAAATGAAAACATATGGAAGGAGAGAATCGGTGAATGAGATACAAGAATCCCACTTACAGGGGAAAAAGTATTACAGAAAAACCAAAAAAAACCCCAAAAACAAAACAAAACCAAGAAAAGCAAGCAAGCAAGCAACCAAAACAACAACAACAACAAAAAAAAAACCACCACACAAAAAAAACTAAAACAAAAAAAACCCCATCAAAATGAAAGAACCAGTGAGATTCAGAATACTCTTGACATTTGGTATTTGGCATTGCAGTCCCCATTTTGTACCTTAATGCTCCTACAAACTGAAATGCAATTCACCTGAAGAGTGATTTTTAAAAAGTGGTGTTTTCAGTCAATGTTAAGTGACTACAGCATTTTTCAGTAGGGGCATTTATAGTATTGTGCATAAATCCAAAGCATTTCTGAAAAAAAGATTGCCTTGTTATATAATTGCAGCTAAGTGGCTGTTAAGTTATTTTGAATTATTACTCAGAGATTTTTCAATGACCCTTTTCCGCTAAAGGTTCTCATATAGTTTTAGAAATGTAATGATACACTGCAACAATCCAGTACTTGTCTGAATCATGAGACAACAAAGATAGAATTTCTATTGTAAAGAGTTATGCAACCACCTATGTTTTATATCCCTGCAGTGACTATATAATAGATGTAAAGATAAGTTTTTACACATGCCATCTTCAAAATATGAAATGTGTATCATCTTTGTAGCACTTACATTAATAATTTTTGAAAAGGATCCTCCAGAAACATCAAGTTTGTATAAACATGAGTGTACGTAATGAATTCTCAAGGGCAATCAATGCCTGATGCACAAGGACACCAGCAAGACTTTTTCGTAAACTAACATACTGCAGCTCCTAAGACTGTATTCAGCTAATTAGAAGCTAAAACTCTGAAAAAAGGCAGTCTAAACCACGCTGAAGTGACAAATGCTGTTTTGCAAACCAGAAGCAGTGCGCATCAGAGGAGAAGCCATTTAAAAGCCCGCAGCACCTCTCTTTGTTACAACTTTTGCCATCAGCATGCAGGCGCCGTCGCGCCGAAGGGCAGAGCCCACGCGCGCTCCTGGGCTGCCCCCGCGTGGCCGCGGCCGGGCAGCACAGCACGGAGCTGGGCTCGGCCATCTCACCCGCCGCTCCACGGCAGCAGGAGCCCGGGCGCCCCGGGAAACACGGCCTGCCGCTTGCAACAAAGAGACAACGGCGCTTCGCCGCCGATACCTGGGGGTGGCATTTTTCACGGCGCCCGCCTACAAAGCCCATGTCATTTTCAGTTACAGAACGCACACTAGAATCAGGAAGTCTTTTATTGGAAAACAGTATTTCTCACTACTGGAATGATTTTTCACACATTTTAATATTTTAATATGCCCTGGTGTAGGCAGACAGGACATGAGGAATTTTTAGAAGTGCTCAGGAAGGGCTGAATGGATCCCACAGAAATCAGTGCAAATTACAAATGCAAATGTCTGTTAAGAGCATTTGAAAAACACTTCAATAAAATACACATTAAAACTATACTTACTGCAATACCTGGACCTGAAGTCATGTTCAGTAACCCATATTTATTTAATTTTCTCTCAGCATCCCATTATCCTGTTACCTGTCTTGAGATTCACCTTCTTCCTTTCCATTACACTTCGTAATTATTAAACTTGTGATTGTCATAGTCTTTCTCATTCTATTTTGTTCAGTTACTCATTGTTCCATTTACAATGGATCAAATTCTCAAAATTCCATTTTGTAACCTCATTTTGTCATATCACTTTTGAAACACATCAGATGCAGTATATTTCATAACGGTCTAGAAGTCGAAGATAAAAAATAAAAAATGTCCTTGTGAAAGCCTAATTTAGAGTTATTTTGTTTAAATCCATCCCAGTGTTTTTCAAATGGGAGCTACAAAAACTTCAGACTGATCACAGCAAGTAAAAAAAATGTAGTGCTAGCAGTCAGTAACTTATTTTGCTTAGGGAAAAAAAAGAGGATGGATTTTAATGTCTGGCAACCACAAGTACCTAGATTAGCCAGCCAACTGCTGCAGGTCACTTCTTTCAGGGCTGTGAAGATGGTTTTCAACATTTGTGCTCACAAAATACTGTCATTTTTCTATTCCTCGATCCTCATCTATTATTATTTCAAAAGATAGAAAAATCTAGTTCACAGAGGATACTTTTTCCTGTTTGATTACATCACAGTACCAACTAAACAAAGTAACTTCATAAATCTTCGCAAGATTTACAATATTGGCAAGTATGTAACAAGTACAACTTTTCACTTTATTTTTTACAAGTTTTCACTGTTTCTTATGAAGACAGAAGAGGACTAAGATCCAACCAAAAGTTCGGGGATTGGAGCTTCAGAACTCCTACAGAACAGCTTTTTGTTTGTCTGTAACCACTACCAGACAGTTTATTAATATAATATCAAATTAATCTGCTTTTTCTGAGTTCACATGGGAATTAACAGGGGCTGACTAGCATCCCAAGATAGCTGCAAATCCACAAGGGAATGCAAGGGGGGTAGGAACGCATTCTTCAGGCTTCTTTTAAAATTTATATCCTATAAAACAAGAAACAATCATGCATCTTTCAATACAGAATATCCAGTCTGCTCATAACTGCATAAGAGCTCTAATTCTCCTTTGTTCCATTTTTTTGTGTTCTCTTTTCTTTTTTTTGTGCTTGCAATAAATGTGTTCCACATTCTGATTATTTCCAGACATTGATTTACAATTAATTGTGGCTAACAATGAGCAGCTTAATATGGCTTTTCTCTCTGCCTCAAGACAGAAGATATTGCATAAATTCTATACAAATATATAAAGTGTCATTGCATTTAAATTTCAAAATTACAGGATTTCAGATACAACCAACTCTTCTTCCTCACATGTTTTTTATTTCAGTTCTGTAATTTTGACTGGGTTTTTTGCCTTATGACTTTCTTTCCATCACTTTATTTTTACTCTTTGTACAAGATTATGCTGCTGCTAATGGAACCACACAACAATTTTGGAAGAGATCTTTAGTGACTCTCTAGTCCACATTTCTGCTCAGATGAGAGACAACTTTTAAGTCAGATAACATTGCTGAGTTTTGTCAAGCTTTGAGCATCATCTCCACTCTCCACAGTCTCTCTAAGCAATCTTCTCCCGCATTTAACCTTTCTCACCATTAGGAAATCTTTCCTAATATTCCTACTCAGAACTTCACCTGCTGCAACATCAGCCCATTGATTCTTACCCTTTCCCTCTACACCTCCAAAAACCTGAATTCTCTACAACCATCCATTAAAAAGCTGCAGAGATATAGCCCCCTTCAAACCATTCCCTCTTCAAAACAAAACAACACAATTTCTCGGACTCTCTTCGAGAGCCTGAATATTTGAGAGTCTGAGAGTTTTGAATATTGTGCACTTCAGCAACTGTCTCAGTGGCTCACCACTGAACTCCTTCCTGTATGTCTGCATCTTTCTCATATTAATGAGCCCAAGCTGCACAAAGCACTCCAGGCAATACCTCATAAATGCTGAATTTAGAGGATTAATGAATTCCCTCAATTTAACTGTTCCTAATGCTGCACAGGGTGGGCTCAGCTTTCATGGGTGCAAAGGGAATCCTGCTGACTTTTCTTACACTTTTTGTTCACCAGAGATTCTGCTTTGCAAGAAAGCTTTGCAGCCAGTCAATCCCCAGTGTACCTGCTGTATGAGACTGATCCCTTCCAAATGCAGGGCTCAGAACCTTTGTTGAACTTGAAAAGGTCCCAATCAGTCTGTTCTTTCAACCTCTCATGCCTCTGAGTACCAACCCTGACATCCAGCTTATCAATCATTCCCATTCCCAATTTTATGTCACCTGTGAATGTCCTGAGGGTGTACTCCATCCCGTTCTCTAGGTGACTGATGAAGACAGTAAATGTTAGCAATTCAAAACCCTGAGGAATGCCATGCCTAACCAGCTACTATTTGAACCCTTACCCTTTGAACCAGTAAGTCCAGCCAGTTTTCCACCCACCTGGAATTGTACCAATCCAGTCATGTTTGTCCCCTTCAGATACAAAGAGGCTGTGTTCTCTTTTGTTCTCTCCACACTCTCACTGTTAATCACATCATTGTATGAGGCAATCAGGTTGGTCAGGCACAATCTGAACAGGTAACTCTGTGCTTGCTTTTCTTGATCACCTTTTTCTGATGGGTCTAGAAATTATTTCCAGGAAGACTGGCTCGATGATCTACTGGAGACTTCAATTAGGCTTGAAATTCCCCAAATCCATCTTATTTTTCTTCAGGCTAGCTGTGATGTGTGCCTTCTTCTAATCATAATGTAGTTCACCCTGGCATTGTAACTGTTTGAATGTCACAGAGAAAGGTTTCATAGTGACATTGACCAGTATCCTTAGTAGCACTAGATGCACTTCATTCAGTCCCATGACCTTCTCCATAAGCCTAGTTTAAGAAGTCTTTAACTCAACTTTCTTTACCATAGTCCAAACTTGGCCTCTGTGTACAGAGTCTTAGGAGACCTGACAGCAGAAATTATCAATAAAGAAAGAGTGAAAATGCTACTCAGCCATTTCTATTTCCTATTGTGGCACTAGGTCTACCACCTCTTCATCAGGTCTACATGTTCCTTAGACTGCTCTTGCTGCTTAGGCAGCCCTAACAGTCCTTGCTGCCCTTCTCATCTATCACAGATTTCAGTTCCAGCTGCACTGGGCTCTTCAACAACACATGAGAAATGACCCTTCCTCCCTCCATTTCTTCCCTCCTATCCCTCCCTTCCACTGGTACAGAAGTGGTTTTTGCACTTGAGTTCAGAGTTGCTCATTCAACCATGTGGACCCCCTGACACATCCCCTCAGTCTGTGAATTTCAAAACATGCTGTTACTATGCCCAAAGGAGGCTGTTCTTGGCAATCAAAAAGCTGTCTTAAGACTTCTCCACAGCTACTTCTCATGGGATCTCACCTCCAAGCTGACTCAAGAAGTCTCTTCTTTTAAAGACAAGGATGGTTATTCTGCTACATTTCTTCTTTTCCAGCAATAATACATGGATAAACTCAGGAAACCACTTTCTTAACATACTGATGAAGAAGTAGTACCACTAATCATAACCAGTCTAAGCTGAAACCTCTTACAAAGATGAATGTGCTGCTGTAAAGGTCTGGAAGAATGTCATAAATATTTTTTATTTCTCTCCAATAAAAATGACACTTCTACTTATGCAGATGGTTTGTGTAACACACATGGCCTCTCTTTCAAGTCTGAAGATAATGATAGTAAAGATGACAGAGATGTGTAGCTCAGCCAGATCCAAAAACCTCAGACAGAACACTATCCTTGACACACAAGTGCTTTAATGTCCAAGGAACCAATTTGTTTGGTCTGGTTACCTCCAGAAAGGTCTGTGTTTACCTGTATTTTTTCAAAGAGGACAAGTTTGATTACAGCGTAACTCACACACAAAGTAAGATGTTACATACTATCACCTCAGCAATATCAGGACACATGTCACAGAGCCAGAACTTTTTCTTCTTTTAATTGAAAAGCAGTCTGAAGTAAAACACTAATTATTAAAAAATGTCCACCCCTGCATCCTATGTTTAGCACTTAAAGCAGTCACATATTCTATCCCAAATGCTGTTACTATGAGATAGACGACTTGAGCTTCAAATACAGGAATATCATTCTACCCTCTTTTTGTTCCCATCTTCCTTTGCAAAACATTAGCCTGATCCTCATGTTAGTGTTCAACACATCTAGACCAGAGCGATAGTATTTTCCACATTTCTCCAAGCTAAGCTTCACTGAATATAAATAAGCATTCTAACTACTGGATACAGTCCAATGGATCTTGTTTGGCCATGAAGCTGAAATTCCATTCTGTTTGTGCAGAAATAACAGAGGAAGGCCCTAGGCTAGCTTATGACTTAAAGATAAGTGGAGTCTCCAGGGAGACCAAGATGAAATCAACAAGGTGCCTCAGAGCGGAAAGTGAACTGTACCATGACTCTCACTTCACATCTTCTGATTCAAAACTTGAATGTTGTCATGTCACAGCTGGAAAAGCAAATGCATGTTTTTTCTCTACTGTGAATAAAAACAGAAGTAATTTTGTGGATGCTGCCGTGCTGCTAAATGACAGAAAACCCCACAATATTAAGAATCAAATGAGGTTTTTCTAACTACAAAAAAGGCAGTAATGAGCTGATTAATTCCATCAAGCATAAACCAAACAGTTCTAAATAAACTAAACTAAGACCCAAACACAACTTACAGGATATTGCTTTAGGACTAAAAGTTAAATCAAGTTAAATCCTTTTCCAGAAAATATAATGAAGATAAAATAAATAATATTATTAGCAGTACGACTTGCAACTTAATGACTGAATGCATTCCAAGTATTGTGATGTTAGGTTTGTCCATAGCTCACTGGAACCTCAGGTCTGTGCAAGAGATCATAAATGTTATGGACAGGTGGATAAGTTTTGATGCAAATCAAGCCACTGAGCTTCCCTTGGCTTGCCAAAAAAGTTATCTGACAGGGGGACACCCTACCTAGCATGGAGCTATACCATGAAAGAGCAACCATGCTCAGGAGCTTCACTTCCAGATTCCTACACCTGAGCCCTTAGCAAAGTACCCAGAGAGAAAAACCAGAAATATACTATGCCATGCAATAAAATAAAGAGGATTTTTCCTATAACCTCTCCTTCTCCTTTTCCCCATAACCTCTCCTTCTCCTTTTCCCCACAGATATTTTCTTTCTGAAATTGTGCTTCTGGAATTGCTATTCTGTACATGCCACACATCTAAACTGTAGTTTATATCTTACTCTAAGAATAAAACAGAAGCATAGGGATATAAAGCAGTATCTCCACTCTGCAAGGATAAATGACCTTGTAAGAGACTAAAGCCTGTAGGTCCAACTCAGAAAGTGCTAGCTGACGTTGTCTAAAATACTGATCATACTTCCTTACATAAAACAGCACTTAAAGACTGGCACTCTCTGAGAAGAAAAATAAAGCACCTGAAGCAGATGCATATTTCATGAATGAACTGACAGACCTGTTCCTATTTTGCAAGAGGATACAACTCTGGGGGCGTTTAGAGCTTTCTACAAAATACAAGCCACAAAGCAAGGCAGTATGCTCTCCTTCTCATCTATGACCCAAAAGGATGGGAATTTTCTACATATAGTGTAGATCTTTCAAATATCAGTATGATGTTTCATTAAGTTTCTAGAAAATTTATTATCTTCTCCACAATAACAGAATTTTTACACTGACAAAATTCAACAGGCCTACTTCTCTTCAACATCTTCATAAATATCTTGGACAGAGGACTCAAAGGAATATTAAGTTAGCCAACAACACTAAATTGGGAGAAGCTGTCAAGTCCCTCAAGTACAGAGAGGGAGGCTCTGCAGAGACTTTGACAAATCAGAGGGCTGGGCAATCAGCAACCCCAACCCTATGAAGTTTTACAAGGGCAAGTTCCACATTCTGCCCCTGGGATGGGCCAACCCTGGGTGTTTGGACAAACCTCGGAACAAGAGGCTGGAGTGCAGTGCTGCACAAAGGGTCCTGGGGGTCCTGGTCGAGGGTGAGTTGAACACAAGTCAGCAGTGCCCTGGCAGCCTGGAGGGTCAACTGTGTCCTGGGGTGCATCAGGCCCAGCATCAGGAGCCAGGCAAGAGAGGGGATTGTGCCACTCTGCTCTGCACTGGCGAGGCCTCACCTTGAGTGCTGGGGGCAGTTATAAGTGCCACGATATGAAAAAGACATGAAGCTGCTGGAGAGCATCCAAAGCAGGGCCACAAGGATGGTGAAGCGTCTGGAGGGGAAGCGGTATGAGGAGCAGCTGAGGTAACTTGGTCTGTTCAGCCTGGAGGAGAGGGACTAAGGGGAGACCTCACTGGGGTCTTCAACATCTACAAAGGGCAAAACAGAGGGGCAGGGATCAATCTCTTCACTCTTATGACCAGTGACTGGTCCTGAGGATATGGCATGAAGCTGAGCCAGAAAAGATTTAGGTTGGATATCAGGAAAAGATCTTTCACCAAGTGGGTGGCTTGGCACTGGTAAAGTAGTCACAGCACCAAGCCTGTCTAGTTCAAGAAGCCTTTTGACAATGTTCTCAGGCACAGGGGGAGATTCTTGGGGTGTCCTGCACAGCACAACGAGTCCATGATCCTGATGGGTCCTTTCAAACTCAGGATATTCTATGATTCTGCTCTATGAAAATCTGACAGAAGTACAGATATCATGGCAACAAAACAAAAATACCTGATTGTTTTGGAGTACAATTATTCTCAACTGTCTTCTCTGATACTGAAGTCTGTTGTAAGAGACTGACCAGTCCTTGATCTTCAAACAAACCAACACTATAAATCCTTCACAAAAAAGGGGTCAGCAACTACAGCTCCAGCCTCAGTTTTTGTCCCTTTATCCTTCACATCCTAAGAGCATTCTCTCCAGTGAGACTGTGTTTTGAGCAAGTTTAGCAAGACTAAATTAACCATGTTCACATCTACACTGTAACATGTCAGAATCACAGAATCAAGATTGGAAATGACCTCCAAGACCATCATGTACAACAATCTTCATAGGTGTTGCTGGGTTTCCAACATACAGAACCACCCGCACTGGCCAATACTTACGGTTTTTATCCCTTGCACGCAGAATTGCCGGTTCTTTTTCACTTTTACCACAAATAGAGAAGAGGTGGTCTCTTTCTTCTGGAATCTCTACATATTTTTTCTCTCAAGATCTTCTGTTTCTCAGGACAATTTGCAGTCTTGAAGCTTCCCAATCAAAAGGAGTATTTCTCAACTTTCCTATCACCAAAGAATCATGGTCCTAACCCAGTTACTAAAGCAGTGACTTCTCCTTAAATCATCACTCCCTCTTCAACTTCTACCTAAAAGACTGGATTTTAGTTCAGACTTCACCTTAAATTATCACTCCCTCTTCAACTTCTACATAAAAGACTGAATTTTAATTCAGACTCAAGTTTTTTCTCCCACCTGTCAGCCCTGTAATTACCTAAATGTTGTGTGTAACCACATCACAGTGCAATGAAAAACCACATTTCCTCTTCAAATCCATGATGACAGACAGGTATAGGGCACATACCTAATGGGCAAAACTGACAAACAGCTCTGCACAACACCATTAGCCTAGATTTTGATTTTCCCCCAGTTCTTTCAAGCTCAGCTGTGAACTAGCTGGAGTACCCATAGTTTCTCAAAAAGAAAGAAATTATTAACTGGAAGTCACGATAAAACAAGATAAAATTTCGCCAGTTTACCAGATATTTCCTATCTGTTAAGAAGTAAAAAGAATTGTTGCAATGCTGGTTTTCCCCCCTATAACTGGAGCAGAAAATAAATCAAGACAGAACTTTGTATTTAAATCCAGAGCAAACATAAACACAATCAACTAAAATATCAACACACTGCTCCTGAGAGAAATGCCACAAAAATTGAGTGTGGTCCACAAAAATGAGTTCTAACACACAAGAAAACAGCAAACAGAAAGGTAAAAATAAGACAAATGTAGCCTCAGTCAGGATGACTTTCCAAACCTGCAATTGTTACTGTCATGGGATTTTCAAGAACTCCGTGGGTCCATGTGGACAGCTTGGCACAACAAAACTGGACAGTTCAATACTCAAAAGAATGCAAATTTTTATACCTAGGAAGTGTTATTTCAAACTCAGTATCTGACATTTTAAAAACTGACATAAATTTCACACATGCAGTGTAGCTCTCAGATAGTCAGGTGGTCTCTGATTAACAGTGATGTAACAGATTATCTGGAAGATTAGACATAAATTCCACCAGAAACCACTACAGCTTACAGTAATAATGCAGTCTCCCTGAAATGACAAGCCACATTAAAACTCCCTGCTGCTTCCAAACACATTCTCTACTGCATTCCTATCTCTGATAAACCGGAACAACCTCCTGATACATCAGGGAGTTTACAGAGATTAATGTTACATGTTGCCTAGCTCAATCATTCCATTAAGTGGACACAGATTATACATCAGCCTGTACTTAAGTCAGGTAAATTGTTTCTACCTTCAGCCTATAAAGAAGATTATATACAGGTGAAATCCTTGGATTGCTCACAGGCTTTTGTCATTCAACAACATTTGACTACTTGAGAGATCAAGGTCTTCCACTGGGTGTTTCAGATCTATCACTAATGTAGAGTAAAAGGACATGTAGTTTAATTACTTTCTTATGCCCATTGCCCTGGTTTTTCCTAAGATGAAGTTTGCTGTCTCCCTGTGATGCAGTTAACACATCTCTTTGTTAAGAGCCCTCAGAAATCACAGACTAGCGGTACTAGAGTCATCACCTTGCCACAAAAGTAAAAGCAATGCAAGCAGAAGAAAACCGATGACAAGGAGGTTGGTCTTGGACTGTGGAAAGAGGAAAGTGATTTTGAGGCAGAAGGTTTCAGCTAATGCCTAGTTTTCCCACTTCCTACATGCACAAATTAGGGAAGAGTTTTCCTTTGATTTTATTTTTCCCACATGAGTACACCATGGTCTGAACTCAGAATCATTTGAGCATCGTCCAGAAGGTACTCATCTGAAACCTAAGCACAATTAAATTGGTTAGCAAGCTGGCCTCATGACTATCTTTGCAAGATTCGTGGTTCTGCCCTCACTTCAAAGTCTTTTTACCTTCCCAAAGCACATATCTGCATAGATCTGCAAACATATCTCCCAAGATTCCAAGTAAAGTAACAGAAGTTTTACAAAGTTACTTTCATACAGTGTTCCACTGTGAAAACTTCACCAGTACGCTTCAAATCACATATGCCAGTGTTGGTAAAAAGGACACATACAACAGAAATTAGGGAAGTCAAAGCAGTACACATATGTCACATGCCCTTTCCCATATGTGGATGCCAACAGTTCATCTCACCATCCTTAAGGGCCTTCCATGAACTCATTCTGATAGCCAGTTTGCCAGCCACAAACCTTTACTGCACCCCCACTGTGACTGCTTGTGATACTTCATTCTTGTGATATGCATTCAGTTTCTACTCAGGGATGCTGTACCTCTGGGGTTTGGGTGGTTTTCTTCTTTACTTCTATGCAAGTTAAACAAGAGAAGAGCCATTATGCTACCACTACAGAACCATGTGTTTATTCCTAACTCAACTATAGACCAACCTTCTTCAGAAGCACCAGCTGATTTTCCTGTTTAAGTCACATCTTAGGGTAAAACTCTGAAAGCTCAGAACATTCTGAAGTACTTACAGAGTATTTTCTGGTTGAATGAACTCAAATGGCTTTACCAAACTTTCAAGTTATATCTGAAAAGAAAATAAAATTCACTGCTTTTACCTGTACAGTCTTTACATACACTCCCACATTTCTTTAACATTTTAGATGCTCACAAGCAACCAGCTTTTATCAAGGCATCTGAGGCTTATAGGTTATCTTGATCATAAAAACTAGTCAGTTGTGACTTAATTTTATTAGAAAGAACAGGTGCTCTATTTTTACACTGGCAGACACATCTGTACTCCTAACTTCAAGAAAATTTGTCTTGGAGATCTGATGACCATGTTGCATGAACAACTGTATGCAGCAACAGAGAAAGTACTATTAACGGAAAGGTTTGCTCACTAAAATCTGGAATCTAAAAGATACATATATACATTTTATATCATGCTGCTTACATGCCAAGAAATGCCTTGAACATCTTATAACAGTTCAGTATTTTAATTTCAAGTCCTCAGTTTGATCAAAATCACCCATGCACTACAGAACTATAGCAGCTGCCATTAAGACTATCATTTTACCCATTCTCAGTGGAAAAATGGAGCCTTAGAATGTCTGCTCCCAACATACTGTACTGACGCAGCCCTTGAACAGCATGTTTGGAATTTCACTTTTTAGAAGTTTCAGCAGCAGCCTACACTGGCTTTACAAATATTTACATACCACATTCTAAAAGCTTAGATTTCTTCCCAGAGGACATGAAAGTCTGATAAGTGTTTGCACCTTCAGATTTTGAATGCCTTGGCAAATCAGTACCTATAGAAGACTTGTTAGCAGACTGAAACATGTTTTGTGCTTTAAACTTCAGAGAACATAATTTCAACTTCAGAAGTGTTTCCATCAGTAAGGCACACCAGACAGAGATGATTCCCACATGCTTAATCTTTATTGTGCGAATGTTATTCAGAGCATTTATTACCCTGTGTAGACACACATTAAAAAAAAAAACAATACACTAACAGTGGCCAGATTGATGGACGACATATTAAATCTATTTGGTGGTAACTTGTATGCATGCAGTTAACTCCTGTGGTGTACAAATCTTAGCCAGGAGGCCAGCCCAACTGGCGACCACCCAGAACATGGAGATGTACGTGATAGACAGACTGCCCACCCTCAGGCCCTTCATTCACAACCATCCGGAATCCATTGGTCAGGCCCAGGTTAGCAGCACACTTCTTGCCAACAATCATTAAATGCCCGAGAAGCTGGAGGAGAAAGAAAAAAAAAAAAAGAAAGAAACAACCAACAGAAAACACACAAAAAAGGGGAAAGGGCAGGAAGGGAAGGAATGAGAGCAGAGAACCAATAAGCCAGTAAGTTAATTCTCAGAAACTCAGCCACTGCTCTTCAAATTGTTGCCTGCCTGCAACTGACACTTTCCAAGAAAACTATGAAGACTGCCTATACATAATATAGGGGGAAAATAGAACTTTTGATCTTTCTCAAGCCAGGCAGTAACAGACAACAAAAGTGTCATAGAAGCTACATTTACTTCATGGTTAAAGCCCCCACTACTTCTTCTGAACACATATATAATTCTGGTGGAAAAGAAACTTTATCTTCCCATGTAAAGCTTACAAAATCTTTGAGCTTGATGGTTTTAGTTACAAATGAAATATTCAGCACCTCTCAGCTAACCTTCCTTTTCTTCACCTCTGACCTGCTAAAAACCCCCAAGCCTATATTAGAGTAAGTACTGTTGCATGCAAACAATGAAAACAGACATCAGGATTGTTAAATAACAAATACCAATTCATTTTGCATGGAAAATACATGCACAGATATATTTTGCTTTCTCTGGCTAATTTTACTGAAAAACCTTTATCTTTTAAGCTAGAGGACAAGCATTAGACTATCAGAAAACTACTTTGCCTCTTTGAAATGTCAAGAGGAAAAGGGGGACAGCCTAGTACATTATGGAATAATGAGAAGCACAGTTTGCTGTACAGAAAACCTTTAGAGTACTTACAGATTCATCAGAATCTTCCGCTTCAGACAATCTGACAATTGGCTTCTTAGGAATCACTAAGAAATGTGTTGGAGCTTGGGGTGAAATATCATGGAACGCAAGGCACTGGAGGAACAGAAAGCAGATAAAATACAGTTTGTTTTGGAGAAAGGTAAGAGTTTCAGTAAATCAATATGCCCCACTAAATACATACTTCAGCCAGATATCCCATACCAGATATCTCAAATATAAGCAGTGAGGTTAAATTTTCTTGAGTGATATATTATTCTACATCCTTTAATTTCTAAACACAAAACACTACTTTACCAAGACCCACTGAAAAAAAAATCACTGCTTTGTAAAGTACTGTTTAAAAGCAACAGCCTTCTCAGTAAAGCAATATGGAATCAGGTTCAAGATTTTTTACTGCAACACATGCATAACAACTCATAGAGCTGTTGGCATGCATGCCTATAAAAAGTACATTAATGCTTTTTTAAATTTTATTTTATTTTTTATTTTATTTTATTTTTTAATAAAATAAATGGCAAAGAGTTGCTAATCAACTTCCAGTTATGCCTGAATATTTCCTTGGTCAAAGACAGCAAGGCAATTCCAAAGATCCTGAAGTTATGTGATTGAGACCATATTAGACTTCTGTTCTCAACAGCACCATGTATTTCAGAGTAATGCATTAAAACCAGCTTTGCTTCAGACATGCTTAAATCAAAAGAAAGGCATCACTTTTGAAATACAAACATCTGTCTGTAGTGACTAGCTGAACCTTGACTAAATACCAAAACTACAATCAATCATACACAGCATGAATCACCTAAATATCAAATTAGGAACTGCCAGTAGACAAGAGAAAATTAAGCTGTGTCTCCTTGTACAAATGGCCAACCATAGAACTGGGACTTCCAACTGGAACCTCGACAGAGTGCAGATGCAGATGCACAGGAGGTACTCTGCCAGCATTAGTCCAAGGATATCTCTGACTTTCCCATCACGTTCAACAGCATAACACCTGGTAGCAACTGGTTATGTCACAGGCAGTGGATACTTAAAAATACATACCTACATTCTTCAAAATGCTTATTTCCTAGATACTTTTTTTTGTGAATCAATAAAGTTAATTTTCTGTGCAAATATACTTTTTTTTTATTCTGAAAAGAAATGTGCCTTTAATCGAGAGTAAAGTTGGTGAAAAGCCGAACTCAACTTGCATCAATCTTTTATGCAACTTATCTTCTATATCAAATCTATCTGGTTTTAAGTTATGTTTAAGAAGATAACATCCAGTTTGAATTTCTGATAAACTACTCATTTCTTCCAAACAGGGAAGGGCAGTAAGTCTATAAGTGATGAATAAAACTGTTTGCACCAAATTAAATAAATCATACTTAGAGCTGACCATTTTGTAATCAGCTTTTCTATTATATGTAGTCACATAGAGGCAGAATGCAAATGGCCAAACTGCCTCAAAGAATTTAAAGAGCAAAAGATTGGAAGTAAATAGTTTTCTATGATACAGAAAGCCAAAGTAGCATTAAGGAAAAAACACAATCACAGAAATTCATGAGTGCATGGGAAACCAAACTTCATCTCAGGAAGTTTAGATTCAACTGGAAAAACAGTGATAAGGCATAATTCCACAGAGACCTTGTACTTTTCAGTGGTTCCCTTTCTCTGAAGGTCAATTATTAATTACTTTCCTTACCTTTCTCCTTTTAACACTTCCAGCCACCTCTAAAAAGACCTCCAGAAAGCCAACAAAACTAATTCAAGATCATCCACCAGTCAACTGAAATCTAGAAGTTCTACATTTCCGTGCACTTTGAAGTAAAAACCAAGTGGTGCACTGCAGGTAATGACACTTCCAGAAAATACTCCACACAAATGGCTGTCAAAGCAGTTTATACTCAGCGAAGTCAATGGCCTGATTCCTAATCAAGCACTGCGCAGCTTACTCTGCTGCAACCATCGCAGCTGATGAAAAAGCTCACAGGTTTGACCCGGCTAAGGAAAGAACACACACCTTCACATAAACACAGAGCAGCAACATAAGCACGATTTTCAGAAAGCAGTGAACATTTCTAATATTCTTCAGAGCATAAGGCAATTGCAACAATTCTGCCATCTATTAAGAAAACTCTGTTTTAAGCTATCCATGATTTTTAGGCACATAAATCTGACAAACTGCATCCTTAGCGAGTCTCTACTGAACACTGAGAATAATCCCTATATTTCAAAAGCAAAAGCCCCTCTTAATGGGGCTCCAGTATTTCAATCTGAAGAGCGGGGAAATCAAAGAGCAGGAGATCTTACACTAAATACCAGTTGGATACTGGGAATAACCGCTGCATTTCTTCTTAAGCTAATTATTTAATTTCGGCCCTAACGTGCTGCGATGCACCAGCAATCCCTCTCGGAGGTTCTCTGCCAAAGCCCAGCAGGCAGAGCTGCATAACCTCTGTGAGGCTATTGAGAGGCACATCGGGACCTGCAAAAGCAGCCAGCTGGGGTGCTCTGCCCCGAACACGCAAGGGTAAAGGTTTCACCACTACCCTCCCACACCAGCTGCGAGAACCCTCGACCCTTGGCAAGGAGCCCAATGCAGCTCCGGGGAGGGCGCAGGGAAGGGCGGGGACGCACCGCCTGCCCCACCGCTTTTCCGAGCGCCTCCACGGCGCTCCCGGCCCCTGCACAGCGCGCACCTGCTCGTCCTCGTAGATTATGTTGGCGGGGATCTCCTTGCGGATGATCTTCCCGAAGATGGTGTCCCCGCCGGGACGCGCCGCCTGCGCCTTGCTGATCTCGTCAGCCATGGCGGCGGCTCCCGCGCGGCTCCCGCCGGCCTTCAGCCCCGCCTTCCCCCACGGCCACGCCCCCTCGGCACTCATTGGGCCAACGCCGGCCCCTGGCCGTGTCCGCCCGTCTGATTGGCGGTTTCGCCTGTCATTGTCCCGCTGGTCCCCGCCCACCGCTCTGCCGCGCCCTCGCTGACCCGGGAATCGCGGAGGGATCCGGGGGAAAGAACTATTGCATGCTCCGCGCAGGGATCACCGCTGCGAAGTGAAAGGCGACTCTACAAAAGTAGTGCAGTCCCGGGAGAGGCTGTTCTGCTCTGGGCAGAAGTATTATTTATCTAATCCAACCAAACATCTGTGTGATTTCTTGGGACAAACTCCTGCAGACTGCACCAGGCTGGGCTGGGTTAGCTTTTCCACCAAAGTTTGCAGGTGTTTGGTGCTCCTGGAATCAGGGTCCTGCAGAAGGGCAGTTTCATGTGCCAGCCCTTCGGTACATAAGTAATTTCGTAACTATGAAACAAACTAATCAGTATAGCCAAGCAGTAATTCAGAGAGCAACACAAAGTTACACAGCTGTACATCTAGTTGTAAATGGTTTTTGTATATATATCTATAGCACCAGTCATTAAATGGGAGAAATGAAAAAGCAGGGGGGAAAAAGCCAACACAAACCTTAAAGAGTATCAACAAAGCTTAATTTTCAAGGCCAAGTAAGAGGTCCTGCACCAGAGTCAGGGCCACCCCTGCTATCAGCACAGGCTGGGAGATTGAGAGCAGCCCTGTGAGAAGGACTTGGGGGTGCTGGTGGCTGAGAGGCTGCACATGACCCAGCCATGGGCACTCCCAGCCCAGAGAGCCAAACGTGTCCTGGGCTGCATCCAGAGCAGCGTGGGCAGCAGGGGAAGGAGGGGATTCTGCCCCTCTGCTCTGCTCTGCTGAGAGCCCACCTGGAACCCTGCAACCAGCTCTGGGGTCCCAGCACAGGGAGGACATGGAACCGTTGGAAAGAGCCCAGAAGAGGCCACAAAAATAATCAGAGTGACAGAGCACCTTTTCTATGAGGACAGGCTGAGAGAATTGGAATTGTTCACCCTTGAAAAGAAAAGACTTCAGAGTGACCTAACTGCATCTTTGCAGTACCTGAAAGCAGCCTACAATAAAGATGGAGGGAGATTTTTTACAAGGGCGTGCAGTGACAGGACAAGGAGGAATGGCTTTAAACTCCAATACTGGAGGTTTAAATTGGATGTGAGGAAGAAATTCTTTACTGTGAGCATGGTGAGGCACTGGAACAGGCTGCCCAGAGAAGCTGTGGGTGCCCAATCCCTGGAAGTGTTCAAGGCCAGGCTGGATGGAGCTCTGAGCGACCCAGTCTAGTGAAAGGTGTCCCTGCCCATCGCAGAGGCATTGGAACTAGATGACCTTTAATGTCCCTTCCAACCCAGACAATTCTAGATTCTATGATTTTCTAAACTTCACCAAAAAAAAATAGATTGATTTCTCTGAAGATTTGTCTAGGTGCATATTAACAGAGATATTTATATATATTTGTCGCTAGACAAAAGTGTTACAGGAAAGCATTTTGGAGGGAGGCAGAGAATAAATATTGCTAAGTGGCTTAAACCTAATATGGTTCTGCAGCTGATTACATGAACATGTTACGAAAAGAGCAGAATTTGTCATATATTTCTGGTAGTAACTCTGAAATAATTTATCATTAAATACCCTGAAAAAAAAACCTCTGAAAAAGTACATTAAACAATGAAATTTTATTCTCTTCCTTAGATGATGTTCTGGGATTAAGGTATTTTGATATGTATGTGTCCTACAGATGGTATTGGAGCTTTATGACAATTAAAAGAAGTGCTTCAGGGATAAACTTCTTTGAATTATATTGTTGTCCAACCAAGGTTATTCAGCAAATATATGAACAATTCGTGTGAACACTGCTGTGGATTTAATTAGAAAGTATATTTCTATGTTAAAAGAAGACATAAAGAGACAAGTTTTAGAAGTTTTTCCAAAAAAAGCAAAATCATTTTTTTTCATATAGTTGACTTCAGCACATATTTTTGTCTCACCATGAAAATAGCAAATTTTATTATTTTGAATAAAATAATGAATGAATTAGACCCTCGTTTCAAAGATCTAATTAATTCACATCTGCAATAATTATTCTTGGAAATAAATTATGAATAAACATCACTTCTGCTAACATCAAGTTTCTTTCTGAGTTACATAGTAAAAAAAAAAGTATTTAATAGATGCTTACAAGTAAGTATTAATAATAAAAATATTAAAATTATTGAGTAATAGTTTAGTGTTCCCATATTTTAATTGGCTTACAATGTACCTGCTGTTAAATGATTAAATAGACTGTGTATTGCTGCTAGAGGTCTAGTGAGTAGTAAAGATGATTGCACAAAAAATCCTTATGCTGCTTTTAGCTAATGCTGAATGATATGTTAGTGAACTATAAGCTTGTTTGTTTTTCAAGAGAATGGTAATTCAGTTTTATAGATGTACCCAGCGTGGCCATGATGTGGCCAGGCCCAGGCTGGGTTGGTCAGGGTGTGAGTAAGACAAGCCAGGGCTGTGAGGAGCTTAATGTGAGCAGCTGAGAAAGTGACCTGCCTAGAGAGGGGAAATGACTGAACAAAAGTATATGCCTGTTGGATAATACCAGTGGAAAAAAAGCCTGCCAGCTTAGCAGCAGTGATCCTGAGAACCAAAAGTTTCCTTGAAAAGTGCAACTGGCCTCTTCTAAGTACAGCTGGATACCTAGAAACTGGAGACATCCTGAGATACTACTGATAAGCACAGAAACAAGGAATTGTAATCACAACTTTTCTTCTGAAATGGTGAAAAAATAGACTGGAAAAGAAGATAAGGAAGGATTCCGAACTGCTGTTGGTTGTTCTAACTGCAAGAGAAAGGGAAGTCTGGCAAAATAAAAACTGAATTGAAGAAACAGCAAACATCATCATTTATTGGCCATTCTAGGTGTCACACAGAAAATGATGGCTGTCCAGTTACCCATTTAAAACAATTATAATTTTCTTCAGAAGAAGAAGTATAACACACTGGCTTTTGTGCCATCCTGGCACCATGTGCAGCCCCTGGCAGGGGGTGCTGGGCAGGGAGCAGCCTCTCATCCCCACTGTGGCTCCCCCTGGAGGGCAGGAGTCCCTGGGCCATTGACCACTCCAGTGGAATGAGGAGCCTGTGGGCGGCACTGCCTGCCTGCTATGGACCCTGTTCAGCTCCTCCTGCAGGCAGTGGCAGCCTCCTGCCAGACCTTCGCACACCGAGGATGGGCACTGTCTGGGTAGCCCAGAAGGCCAATGGGACCCTGGGGTGCATTAGGGAGAGCATTGCCAGCAGCTCAAGGGAGGTGATCCTGCCCCTCTGCTGTGCCCTGGTGAGGCACATCTGGAGTGCTGTGTGCAGTTCTGGACTCCTCAGGACAAGAGAGACATGGAGTTCCTGGAGTGGGTCCAGAGGAGGACTGTGAAGATGGCACTGGAGCGTCTCTCTTTTGAGGAAAGGCTGTGGGAGCTGGGCCCGATCAGCTTCGAGACAGCTGGGAGGGACCTCATCAATGTCTATGAGTATTTAAAGGAAAGGGGTCAGAGGAGGATCCAGGCTGTTCTCAGCCATGCCCAGCAACAGATCAAGGGACAGTGGACAGAAATGGATGTTTCTGAAACAGGAAGTTTCTCTGAACACGAGGAAGAACTTCTTTACTCTGCAGGTGAGCGGGTACAGGAGCAGATTGTCCAGATAATTTGTGGAGTCTTCCCCAGTGGGGATGGAACTGTCTGGATACAATCGTGTGCCATGTGCTCTGGGCTGTCTCTGCCTGAGCAGGGACGTTGGACCAGATGGGCCCGTGTGGTCCGTTCCAGGCTGGGCTGGAAGTCCCTAAAGTGAGTCCGTGAAGGCCGCCTCAGCCCCGCCGGCCATGGTAGCGCCGCAGGGGCACAAGGGCTGCTCGGAACGGCGGCGGCGGCGGCGGGCGGCCCCCGGGGGGCAGCATTGGCGGTGGCACCGGCGCAGCGCGGGAGGGTGCGACTCATCCCTGATGGGCACTTCCGGCGGCGGGGTACTTCCGGCGCGGGACGGTGCTGGCGGCGGGCGCCATGGGGAGCCGGGGGCAGGCGAGTGACACACACACAAACACACACACGTACTCTGTCTGTGCCGGGAGGTTGCAGCTTTGTAGCTTTTGTCGAGCCAAAAAACATTGACTTTCAGGACAAGAAAGATAAAAAACTAGGTAAAGGAATGTAGCGGTTTGCGCGCAAAGGCTATTGCGGGAAAAGAAAGCGAGAAGTGTGATAAGCAGAGGGTAAAATACATCCAGATGCACGCGAGAATAAGCCAGGGAAAAACAGGGACCTAAGAATTAATAAGCCCTTTCATTATTGCGGTGTAATTTCCTGTCAGTGCCTCTTTCGGAAATGTCTTGAAGCCTAGTTTTGGGAGTGCAGTCGACAGGTATTAGCGGAGCTCTCTGTTAATGCAGGTGGCTGTAGAGGTCAGAGGTGTCTGCATTAATACATCCTGATCAAGACCATCTAATTCAGCTTTTCACCATTGTGGCTGGCGTAGTGAAAAGTTTCCAGGAGGGGTTTGGAGTAGTTGAACCAGAGAATATCCCTGGTTGGAAGGGAGCCACAGAAATGATGAAGTCCAGCCCCTGGTCTTGCATGGGACCATCTCCAGGACGGTGCACACACCGTGTGCCTGAGGGAGCTGTGCAAAAGCCTCCTGAACTCTTGTCAGGCTGGTGCTGTGACCACTGACCTGGGGAGCTTGTTCAGTGCCCAGTCACCTTTTGGGTGAAGAACCTTCTCCTGATACCCAGCCTGAGTGTTCCCTGACACAACTTCAGGCCGTTCCCTTGAATCCTGTCACAGGATACCAGAGAGGAGATTGGTGCCTGCCCCTCCTTCTTCCCTTGTGAAGAACCTATAGACTCCTCTATGCGTAGGAAGATGCCTGAAAATGGCTCACAAATTCTTGAAAAGAACCATAAAAAGTTTTAGGTTTTGCCGTATATGTGTTGAACATAAAACCCCATGTAATATTAATCTGCTGTTTGAAAAGATGGCAAATATACTGTGGGGAATAGAAATTTTAGGATATTAGAATATCTGCAAAACAAGAAGTTTATTTGTTGAGTTTTAATTCTGTGGGTTTACCTTCCACAGATTCATCCATCTAGGGAATGGTGCAGTTAAAGGCAACATGGCTCTGTTCATTTGCTGGGTTTTTTCTGAGTTACAGCCCTGTGCTTCTTCCTTGTCCTTCTAAAAAATACTTGGAATACTAATTGTGAGAGAAGTATTATGAAGTACTTGGAACTGTGCTCTCTAGAGATGCCACAACATGATAGGAAGTACTAGAAGGAGCTTCAAAAGGCATATTGTTTTCAAGATTATGTTTTTCTGGTGCTTGTCAGAGATTCTTTTCAGTCTCTGGCAGACACCAAAAAAGTCTCGTAAGGATTTGAGAGTTTCTGTGATTCATTGCAGTCTGTATGAATGATCAACCACATGACTGTGAGCTGTGATTCTCTGGGGGTTTTATTTTCATACATATTCAGGTGTGTCTTCTCTGCACTGTAAATCCTAGCTTTCTGAGTGTTTGCTTTTACTGAAGTGTTCGTTTGCTGACCTGGAATTGTATTTAGGGGAAGGACTTTGCTTTGATTTTGCCACACCACCTGTAGAAGAATTTTATGTGAGAATACTTCAGCCATTTCTTTTTCTATCTTTTTCAATAGCTAGAGAGTATGCACTGATAGAACCTTGATAATTCCTTCAAGTAATTTGACCTTTAGAGTTATTCCAGTTCTGTTGGGTTTATTTGACATTGGCACATTAAAAAATGCTTATGTCAATGTATTTTCAGGATTTTATTTCCATCATGCCAAATAATTATTTAGGATGTGGTGCCAGCATTTTAGGGTAAATTGAAATATCTAGACCTAAGATTTTGATGACATCACATCAGCTTTGGCTGCAAGTGTTTTAATCAGGAATTTAAGTAAAACCTCTTAGATACTGATTCTGTATCTAATTCTGTACTGAATGGAAATAACATGAAATTTAAACCAAAACATTTTCAATTGTAACATGTTCATTTTAACTAACAATCCTGCTAGCAAATAAGTTAATTCTATTGATGTTGTATTGGCAGGTTTTGAAGCTTTTTAAGTTGTTACACAGAACACGGCAAGAAGTTTTTAAAAATGATATCAAAGCCCTCGAAGGTGAGATACTTGTTTTGTGTGGTGTGTGCTTATCTGTATTTCATGGAACTTTCTTCTTGGAATACAGAGAAAGATAATTCTTAACATAATCTTTCTTCAAATTTCTCCCATAATTTTCAAGTAATAATTGGGAAAATTTGTATGTCCATAACGAGATACCCTTTATTTTGAAACAAAAAATAGTCCTTATATTCAAGCACTCAACACATATTTTGGAAGGGAAACATTTCTACATTTCTTTTTAAAATGTTCCTGATCTTCTTGGGAGATATTTTTCTTTCTTTTTTTTTTTTTTTTTAACTTCTCTTCAGTCCAGCCAGAGCATAGTTAGCTGCACTAATTAATTCTCTATGTGTGGTTTTTCCTCAAGGGATTAATCCTGCTTTTTTAGTACCTTGTGTATGCAATACAAAATGCTAAATTGGGAATCTTATTTTATTTGTATACCAGTCAACTTAAAATATGACAGCATGTGAATTATATGGAGGTCTTTCATTTAAATACTTTGATCAGGGTGCCCCAGGACTATGCCATAAAGGACTTAAGATTCTTAACTTTGGGGCAGTGACAAATTCAAAATACAATTTTTGTCCACTCTTTAGTTTTTTGTTTGCTTTATTTAGCTGCAAGACAAAAGATAAATGAAGAATTCAGAAATAACCGAGACGAGACATCTGAAGAGAAGATTAATGAGGTATTTTATTGCTTTCTGTTGTTTGGGGTTTTTTCCCACTTCACATATGAATATTTAGAAATTAGTTTTTTGCTTAAAGGATCTCTAAACCACTGTAAACAGATTGAGACATCATGAAAGCCAGGTTGGTTTAGAAAGACTTCTACATGGATCTTTGTTTATAAATATATAGATACCGCCAATAGTATCAATACTGTGTTATAGAATCTTGTACATAGAAAAGTACATAAGTAGAAAGTGTGTTCTGATAGTTCAATATGATTATTTCGAAGTTTATAATAAAATTTTATGGGATAATGTTTGAAGTAGCAATTTTCATGTAAATATTTTATACTTTGCTCATAATATCTGTACTGTGGTCACTTAAATGTACCTGCTCACTGTTGTTTGGGCAAACAGAAACAAACAGACAAATTAAACAACATGCTGACTTACTATCACAAATGACTCAGTGTCTTTGTGGAAGGCAAAAACCAGCAAAATTAATATGATTTATTGTAGTATAGTATAGATGTAGCATATCTTAATTATATTAAAGGGATTTTTTTGCTTCTTCTTTCCTTACCATCCATTAAAAGTGGAGCATTCTGTTAATTCACTAAGTTGGTTACCTTTGCCTTAACACTTTTTACTGAGTCAGTTTTTTCTGACAATTACTCTGAACTGAAAGGGAACTTCTGTGTTTTAGATAATTTTAGCTATTAACATCCGTACAGACTGAATAACTTAGTCCTTATTGTTCAGCCTTTTATCAGACTGTCCTTACATTGTAACTGGGCACTGGTTGGAAGAAAGTGCCTACATCTGTTCCCTTGAAGAAATAAAATGTAAACCTTTTCCTCATGCCAGCCACAGAACAGTAATGTAAATAGTTCTGACCTTTTAGTTAGGAGTTCCTGAATTTCAGCTTGTTATCAGCCTCCTGTAATAATACTCAGTGTTTGTGTTACCACTGTCTGATTAGCTATGTTATGTGTTCAGGGTTGTTTTTTTTTTTTTATAGATGTACAGGAAAAAGATTTGCTGCAATTCTGAAATCTGTATTTGTTTTCTAGGCAACCTAAAAATTACACATATGTGACTTTTTAATATGGGATAGTTGATATTTGATTAACTGTGTCAGTGAAAGAAATACTAGACTTCCATCCCAGCTACACACTCCTAGAACATCACAGAATCTGTCATATTTATTACATGTACACACTGAAAAGAATTAGTTGCAGAGGAACTGAACCAAGTTTTATAGAGGACTTGAGAATGTTTGAGCACTTGCTTGCATGAATGTGATGCTGTTAATGTTCTGCTTTGGACAGCAACTAAAAAATGGAGTATTGACCAGCCAGAATAGAAAACTACAGTGTATTCTAATATGACAATAAGTACTTGTATGTACTTGTACATGTCAAGCTTGCAGTGACATAAGGAGATTGAGGTAACTGTCTACAGTATCAGAATGAAAAATGTGGTAGCTAAATCTAATGCACCAGTTTTTGTTCAGATCAGGAGTGCACTTAGGAAGTTACCTTGGTTAGTTCCACTTCCTGTGGCTTTGTTTGTTATGTAAAGTGTCAGACCAGCTAGCAGAATTCCCTTAAGAGGAATTCTTCCCTTCCTCTGAAGAGGAAGCTGTGCTTGAGGAGCATGCAGCCCAGCTGCTAATGGGCTCTAAGCAGGGGGAACTGAAGGGTACCTGCTCCAAGCCCTTAAAAGGGAAGAGCATGAGAAATGCAGTGTGGATGGCAAGTATTGAGCCCTAGCCTTTGCAAAGATCCACTTCTGTTGGTACACGCTGCTTCCTAGTGTGAGCATGTCTCCTGAAATGTCTCACTTGAGCAATTTCATTACTTCTGACACAGATATCAGGCAAACAAGTATTAGGCTTCTCTTAATGGTGCAGCAAAGCTAGCAAGGGTGCTGCAGCTTATCCTCTTAGTGAGAGAAGGAATTCTAGGCCTTTTGCTAAATACTAATACCTCCTGTAGTCTTTAGGTAGTGCCTTGTTTCTGCACAGTTCTGCTGTGAAAACTCAGAATTCTTAATTCTTGTCATGTTTTGCGCTTGTTTTTGTCTCCTTATTTCAGGAGCGGTAGTGTTGAAAGAATGAGATTGCCCTTTCACTATGGGAAGTCGAATGTTATTGAGGCATGAGTGAGTGTCTTTGATCATTGGAAACTAGTTAATTGGTTTTGTAGTTGCATTTCACCTTACTCGTTTGCAGTTTTAATTGGGTACATAGATGTATGTACTGGTGTATGTTACTGAGCCAGAGTTTCCCTCACTATGTGCTCCATGTCAAACACGTCAACCTGTAAGTTATTCCAGGATCCCCAAGGCAAAAGCAATGTATACATTGTACATAAGTAACTGAGTAGTAAAACCGAATGATTTTATTATTTGAATAGCTGTCTGGTATGGAGAATATCTTCAGAAACAGTTACATATAATTCAAATTGCTCTCTTGTTCCTCTCTTCTTATTCCTTATTACTAGCTTCTTAAAATTGCTTCAGATGTTGAAGTGATTCTCAGAACTTCTGTTATTCAGGCGGTTCACACAGATTCTGACAAAATAGGTGAGTAAGCCTGCATGCTAAAAACATCATTAAATATGTTACAGTTTAGAAAATAAATATAGAATGTGAAACTAAGGAAAGGGATAGTGAGGCAAATAGCCTGTCTGTTATTCTGTGGCAAAATTCTTAATATAAGCTATTCATTAATGTCACTACCTAGGACAGGTGAAGGTTTCCAAGGTACAAAGTTTCCATACAAATATTTTGAGGTATGGAGGCTGGTAGGAAAGAGGCAGTGATTACTTTTAATGTCCCTTAACTAGCTGTAAGTATTAGGAGAGTCAGCAGTTAGATAGCTAGTCAGCATGCATGTACAGGCTGATCAGTCAGCATATGTCCAAAGGCAGTAGCCACTGTACCTGTCTGGAGGTGTTTGCTCTACCAAACAGGGAGGAGCTGCCTGAGGAGCATTAACAAGTGCAGTATATACAGTGACCGTAGAAAAGCTTTTTCTTTGAGGATTGAGTGTTCATTTCCAAAACTTTTTTCCAACAATTTCATTTTCAGGTTATACTGTGTAAGATTTGTGACATAGTGATTACCTCAATGCAAAGTCTATCAAATTTTGAAATCCTGATTCCTGGTTTAGAAGTTCTTTTATCTTGCAGTCAAAAAGAGAAGTAGTAGGTAGGCTCAGCATACAGCTGTGTGGTAAGAGAATACAAGAAATCTTCAGCTGTGTACATTGTTTCCTTTTACTCTGTTTAGTGTTGTCTGGAAAGTGTTGTACCAATTTTCAGTTCTAGGTTTGGTAAAACATTTAACTTTAAAACAGCCATTATAATCAAGGCCAAAGATAAGTCTGGACCAGTGTCAAGTCTTCCACGATGATTCCAGGCAGATAATAGTTGAAGAATAGGAACAGACAAAGTGAATTTGCACCTCTTTCAGCTGTTCACACCTGCCAGTGCTTCCTGAGTCAGGGATGTTTTCTGGTTTAATTATCTTCAATGGGCTTCTCTTCAATTACTTCTCATTTTCATCAAGCTGTTAATGAATTTTTAAGTCCTTTATTGCATCCTTTTTGTTCACTTCCCCCATGAAACAGCTCTCAGAAACAACAGGTGAAAGCCTGTGATTATTCTTGCTATTCACTGCACACTGTGGGCAAGGAGGCATTTTATACACACAACGATGGCACAATAATGTTTTCTCTCTCGTTTTCAACTGGATTCCTGCTAATAGTCACTGCTAATTCTAAATTTAATTTTTGGCTGCCAAGCATACATATTATGTACTTATTTTTACAAAATTGTACTCATTAAACTCATCAGAGTGGTCATAATTGTTAAATTGTTAAAGTTATAATTGTTAAAAACAATGGGGATGTCCCCGATCTTCCAGATGGAGCGGCACCAGTTCAGTGGGTCAGATGCCCCCTGTTGTCCTGTTTTTTGTCCCTTTGGATTGGTTTCTTTTTGGATCCTTCATTTGCATGAAAGTTAAGGCGCCTGATTGGCCCATTACAGTTCTGTCCAGGCTGGCTCGTTTCCCCTGGGGGGTGGTGCTCTTTACATAGGTGTATTATGGTACCGTTGAGTACTGTATGTCTTGTAACTACCCTTTTAACCCATAACCAAACTAACAGTACGTGCTTAACAATTATGGCTTCTTAATATCAAAATTTTCAATGCTTATAAAAGAAGATGGGAAAACATTATTTTAGCCAGCTGAAAGTAAAATCTTAGTATGATTTTGTCTTAGATATCTAGATGCTAGATAGATGCTCCTTACCACAAGTTCAGATCCTCATTTTAGTAACCGAATATTTTGTTTGTAAATGTAAAAACACCTTTAGAATTTGAAATAGTATTTTCCCAGTATTTTCCATAAGATTGTAGTCTTACTCTTTTGTTGTTTTTTTTTTCTATTTCAGTACTCATACCCAGGAAAGATCTGCTACAGGACAACACTCCCTACTTAGATAAACCAACAAAAAAGCAAGAATCCTGAGGAAATATTGTTACCAGGGAAAAAGAGACTGAAATCAACTTACTGATTTTATTGCGTGCTGGGATATCATCATGCACTTGTTCTGTGGAAGATAGTAATACTTTCACAGAATTTAAAAGTACACTCATGAATTGTGTTACTTCAGCCAGGAATGTTTCTGATTATGACAGCTCTCAGACAGAGATTGTTTCCCAGCAATCCAGAGTTTTTCGAAGCTATATAAAAATTAAATTGAGTACTGAATACTGATAATATTTATTTTTAAGTTTATTGTCAATCATAAGCTTCCTTGAAGTAATGAAAAATCATCTTGTGGTATTTAATGTTAAATTTATGCTTTGTACCAAAAGCATGATTTCTGAAGTTGTCATTAATTGTACACTAGTATACTGTGATACTTGAGAGCATTCTTAAAGGTTTATCTGAATAAATTATTTGTGTTTTTCAGAGGGGAGAGCATGTTTAGTGTATTTTTTCTCCCAGACACTTTGGAATGAGTCAGAATGTTAGGGTTTGAGTTCTCAGGTGACAGCAGAAGAGAACCTAGATACAGCATAACCTAAGGATGTTGGTTTATGAATTTGTGGTTTGTGTTTCAACTGGTAATCATTGAGTGACTGAGACATTTTCCAAAGAAAACTCACTGGCCTTGCTGTTTAGTTGCAAGTGAACTTGTCTAGAGTGAATATATGAAAAGTATGATTAGTAAGCCCTAATAATTTGCATTTTTTAAAGGATACTTCCTTGTTTCTTGTGGAATTCACTGCAATGATCCATTCGCTTCCATTTTAGTTGGAAGGAGGTACAACTGCAGTGATACATAGAATCTTTTCTTCATGAAATTGATAGCAGGCACAACCCTTGGATCTAAGTACCTCACACAGGGGTGAGGCAGTCTGACAATACGTCTCACCTCATGAGTCCTGCTGTACCTGTTAATCTCAGTCTCCAAGATGTCAGAATTGCCTATCTCTATGTGTACTGATTAGGCTTGACTGGCTGAATAAATCAGAAAACTAGTGCCTTCATCCAGTCTCTTTTTCTCACAAAGCATGTCAATGTGACAAGTACTCCTTTCTTTAAAACTGTTGCCTCTGGCTGCAATGGCCAGGGCAGCCAACAGGAAATACAGCTGTCAGTAACCCTCTTTGAATTGCACTGATACTCCCGGCACTGTAGCTAAAAGGCACCAGGCACATGATGGGAGATAGAATTAAATGACTGAAGTTCTTGCCATTTGTTGTATTCTAGTGGCTACCACTACAAAACAAATGTCTGTCTGTAGGGGATATCCTGTTCTAGGCCCCTGGTATTGTTTACTTCCCTAAGGACTATGTTCTATGTCTGGTTTCCCATCCTTCTGCAGCCTGCCTACGATGACTTTTTTTTTTTCCTATAAGGGGCATAAGAGAGTCATATGCCAGAAAGAGAAAATACAAGGTAGTGGCAACTGTAAAGAGAAAGGAGAGCATTGCCTCAGGTGAAATGACTAACTTTTAAGCAGAAGTAATTAAACAGGGGTCTGGCAAGACTGGGAAATTTTATAACCATGAAGGTTGACATCCCATGGCATGTTGGAATTGGGGGGAATTCACCTCTTATAGCCACTGCCTTTGGCTGTGGGTATAATCTTGGAGATTTTATCCTTCAGATTGATTTTATAGAACTGATGCCTGGTAAGTCTTCACTCTTTCACTACAAATGTAAAACCGTATTGCCCATTACCATGCAAAATAGGTAGTAAAAGACTTCACTGATACCAATGGTAGATGGTGGTCTTCTATATGCTCTTCAAAGAAGCTACAAGTGGAGCGATTTGTCATATGACTATTGTTTTGGTATTGTTCTGCTGTCATGTGTTCCAGGGTTTTATTTTTAGTAAGAATACATCAGTAGAAATACAGTAGGGAAGTGTCAACTTACAGGATCAGGCTTGCGATTCAACAGGCATTTGTGTCCCTCATCTTACATATATCTTGAATACTCAAAAATACAGAATGAGTCACTTGAATACCATACACAACTGGTGAAAATAAATTACCTTGTAAAAATAGGTGGTACAGTTTATTGGTCTTCAGAATTATTGTTTTTACACTCCTGTGCAGTATCTCTATGGTGTGTGCATTAACATTCCGTGTTTCTGCTGTCTTTGTGCATTCCTGGCAGCAAAGACAAACCAAATTCTGTAGTGTTGAGATGAGGAAAATCAAGATGATACAAAAAAGTCTATTGACATAAGAGGCTGACAGGCCTATTCCTTGCTCTTATTCGATGTGATCTTAAATAGGAATCCAGGGGATATCTAGACCAGGATCTTCCCAGATCCATGGGAATCCAAATATGTTACTGAGCCTAAAAGTATCTCAGATTTGGTTGCTGTCTTGGCCCCATAGGTGTTCGCTTTCTTCAAATTTAACTTTTCAGTCTTGAAAAAATCTCACAAACCTGCATAATGAGCAGCTGCTTATTAGGGTAATTAAAGGCTTCTTCATGCTAGTTGGTCGTAGTGACTATTCCTCTTCCCCTTATTTCATGCTTACCTGCTGGTTAGCATTCCAGAATCCAGCCATCACTCCAGTTTTCATTTCCCTTTTTAATTTCACTCTGGGTATGAATCTGTTCTTGATATTGCTAGGATTGTGTTCATATATATATTTTTTTTTTTTATTAATACAAATAATCAAAAATAAAAAGGAACTATTGTTGCAATCTCTCTTTGCAAAGGTTCAAGTCTTAGCTGAAACTTTTCAAGTCATTACAGGGTTTTCACTTAATGGCTTAGGAGGGGAAAAGGGTTTTCTGTTTACAACAGAAACTGTAGTTGAATAGGCTCACAATAACACAATTCAATCACACTTAAGTTTTTTAGGTTTACTGGAACAGCAGAATTTTTAAAGCAAATGCATGTGCCTTTCCTTCTAGAGTATATATCATGAATCATAAAAGATATGCCTTAAAGGTAAACAGTTCTTTAAACTGTAGTTTTATTATGTGTGTATTAAAAAAAAAACCAACATAGAGCCCTTCTGCAGGCAGACAGGAGGTGCTCTTGCAAGAGCCTTAGTGCTGGTTCAGATCTGCTAGAGCCAAGCTGCCAGAGCCAAGAGGTCAGTGTGGTCTGACCAGCACACGTTGCTGTGCAGGGGTGTGCCCATCACCTGCACAGAGACACCAGAAGTGCTGCTTAGCAAGACCTGGGCTTGTACAGGCGAGTTTCACGTCTCCTCAAGGTAGTCACATGTGTGCAGAGTTTGGCAGAACAGATGCCACCTTGGTGATTCCATGTAGCACAATTCTTTTGTGCTTCAGCTTTTGGCTTCAGCTACCAGAGATGTAGCTGTTGGAGCCTTCTGCCTTGGTATTCTCTTTTACAAAGTGTTGACTTCATATACACTGTAGCTTTATTGAAGGGATGAAATACATCCAAAGAGTATTTCCAATTTAAACAGTAAGTTCTGCTCTTGTGCTAAGCACCTTTCCCTCTTCTTTATTTAATAGTTTCAAAATAAAAGGTTTCTTCAGTCTTGTTTTTCTGCAAGGTTAGGATAGGGATCAATCATGGTGTTAGTATGTTTTCTATAGCCTGATGTTCATAAAACACAGGTGACAGATTTAATCTATTAATTGATTTGGTTTGTGTGGGTAGGATTTGTGTTGAACTCTTAACGGTTTCAGGTGAAACAAGGTGTTTGTTCTAACATAGCAGGGGAAAATTAATCCCCTTCTCTGCTCCTGTGCACTTTGGTAAAGGAAGCATTTAGTTGCTAATTTTACAAGGGAGTGCTTTTAAACCACAATGTGATTTTACAAAGACTTGATCTGGAAGTAGCATTAAAAATTTAATATGGAAAGGTGGCTTGTACCTTCCCTAAGGAGCTGAGTTCTCAATTTTTCAGCTAACATGAGATCAGCAAACCTATGGCAACTTCAGTGACATAAGCATTTAGTCTTTTCCTTAGAGGTCCTGCCAGCTGAAGGAGCTGAAGTAGTCTGAATGCTGCATAAAATTATCAGCCCTGTTTGTATCACACTGGACTTGGAAATACAGCTTCAAGAACTGGCAGTACTTTAAACTTCCTTTACAAAAGGAAAAGAAATATTGACAACTGAAAACTAAAAATAAAGGCTGACAGCTTACAGGAAGAGCTGAGACCTAATACTTCCCAGCTTCAGATAACTCTTTCCAAACTACTTGCAAAATTCAGTCCTACGTTTGAAGTTTGGCAGGCTGTCAAATATTTGATTTTTAGTTTTATGGGAAGATAATTATTTTAAACAAAGCACAAATAGGAATACAAATTGAGTATTAAGGTTGGTATTTGGTATTAAGGATATTGAGGTGCTGGAGTGTGGCCAGTGCAGGGCAGCAAGGCTTGTGAAGGGTCTAGGAAACTTGTCTTATGAGGAGCTGCTGAGGTAGCTGGGTTTGTTTAGTCATGAAGGGGCCCAGGGGAGACCACATTGCTCTCCACAAATCCCTGAAAGGAGGCTGTGGAGGTTGGTCACTTCTACTGTCCCTGCAGTGAAAGGACCAGAGGAAATGGCCTTCAGCTGAGACAGAAGAATCAGATTAGATGTTAGAAAAAAAAAATCACTGTTAGGACTTGTCAGGCATTGGAATAGATTGCCCTGGGAGTTACCATCCCAAGTGGAGTCACCATCTCTGGAGGTGTTTAAGAGGCATCTGGATTTGGTGCTGGGTGATATGGGTTAGTGGTTTAGGGCTTACAATGGAAGTGCTGCATTGATGGTTGGACTTGGCAATCCTAGAGGTTTCTTCCAACCTTGATTCCATGATTTTACAGTTTTACATGTTTGATATTTTGATAGTCCAAATCCAGTCATCTTTGAGGGTAAAGTATATTTAGCTTCTTTGAGGGCAAATCTGTGGCATAGATATCTAAATACCTAATTCTGTTGAAAGACTTCACTAGTGAAGCTTGTGTGTCTTGGCTTTTTTTTTTTTTTTTCTGCCAGCAAGAATAAGTCTGCAGAGAGGAAAAGAAAGGAAGGTCATGTCTTTATACTTTGAAAAATAGCAATAAGTTTAAATAATTTGCTCTTTCTAGAAGCAAATATTTCCATTTAGTTAGAGCTTCAGTAATCGGGTTTGCCTCAAGATGGTGGAGTAAAAGCACCTACTTTTCAAGTTATGCTTTCCTTTTGCTTGTGGTATGTCCTTCAGGTTTTTCATCTCATCTACACAAAAGGCCGTGGCTTGAGTGCAGGATTAGTCAGGATTAAATAAACATCTGGTGAAATGATGGCCTCTTGAACCTGGGGGAGAGGATGGCATGCTTTGTGTTGGGCCATAAAAATGGGAAGATTCCTGCTGTCACACCTGCCACTGTAGCAGTGGCTGCCCTGTTCTCTGAGGCCAGTGGCCATGGATGAAGGTTGACTCAGCTGCCCTGAACCACCCTTTCCAGCTGAAAGTCATCTCCGTAACCGAGCATGGGGATTTTGTCACTCTGCTCACTGTACACCAGAAATGTGCTAGTCAAAACAAGCAGAGACCTGTACAATGCTCTACACTTTCCCCTGTCAGTTTGTAAAGGAAAAAAACCAAAAAGGTCATTGCAATGCTTCCTAACTGTTCCAAGTGTGCATTTATTAAGTGTTCTGTTGCTGTCCACCTGCACATGAGCCAGCACTGCTGTTGCCTTGTGGATTTTTTATCTGTCCATTTGTGTGTTTTGTCCTTGGGAAGACCAGAATCCTTTGCTTCAGATTTTCTCCTGATGCTCAGAGATATAGTCTGAAGTCAGTTTCTTGGAGGGTTTTTGGCAACTCAGCACAAACTACCCATGAAAAAAAAGTGCTTTTAAGGACAAGGGAGGAACAAACCTGCATTTTTCTCACATAGCTGTGTCTATCCGTGTCACAAGGGGAAGAGCTTGTGGCTTTCAGGCTGTAATGTCCCTGGATAATATTTCAAAGGCTACATAATATATGTAGTAACCTGTGTAGCAGTTTGCCTTGTAATTCTGTAACATGTTACACTGTATTGGCGGAAGAGATCTCCGATATAGTACTGAGAACGAATGAAGAAGGAATTCCTACATACCTGAAAATAGCCCCTGAAGGAATTTCCCTTTAATATTAAGAATATGCCAGATTTTTAATTTTTTGATCCCTATTATTTGACTATGCATGTGGTTTCCTCAGTAATTTTTCCTCCAAACATCCTTTGTGGAAATACAAGTAGTCAAGTGGTCTCATGGACCCTGCAGCACTGTCCAATAGCAGCTGAGGTAAGTCTGGCTTTTGTCAAACCAATAAATACAGTCCAAAATGACTGATCACAGGAATGGGAGCAAGAGCATTAAAATGCACAGAAGGAAGAGTAAATGGAATAAAGGAATACTAAAGACTAATTCTGCATGAGTGAAAAAAAAAATTCCATGTACTAAGGGGTTCTTTAAACAATTTCCCTCTATAGATAAATGTCAGATTTTCATTGTTTAATTATAGTCTGCAGTGCAGGCTGGAGATGGAAAGAAGGCTGATTATGTTCAGATTAAAGAGAAACACAGGACTGAGTATAGAAATAGTAAAGGCAAAGAGTATATTAATTTGTGCTTGGTCTTATAACTTCATTGCAGTCATAATTAGAACTGCAGCATGTTCAGAAAGTAATTTCTTTGAGTAGAAAGGTTTAGGGCCAATTACCTGTTTTGCAGTCAATTTTTCTGCGTAATATTGCCTATTTCTTCTTTATTTCAGGTGCATTCAGTGGAACTTAGATAAACAATTACTTAGTTGCAAAGACTTGCAGAGATTTCTGGCTGTATATTTTATTCCTTCTGGAGAATGAAGGAAGAAAATTTCCCCTCTAAGAGAAAGAGGACTATAAACTTCTTATATGTTACAATGAGGAAGATCATATCAAATCTTTACCCATATTACTTTCTGATAATATTGTAGATGTCCACACATTAGGTAGGAAGCTCTCAGCTTCTCACAATTTAATCAAAAATATGGAATTAAATCATTGTAAGCTTTTTAGGTGTGAGAAAATGAAACATGTTAATTTATGTCAGACTAACAGTACAAACAAAAAAAGGTAAAAAAGAGGACTCTAGAAATTGTGAAGTTTCTTTTGCAATGCCTTTAATGTGTGTTCAGAGGAAAAGCCATGTAGCAAGGCCTCAGGTGGGCAGAACTGTGACAGGTGTGCTTCTCAGTATTGCTTTGCTTTAGCTGCTGTGCAAAAGGCAAAATTGAGGGAACCTGTGGCTGTGGCTCCAGTGACAAAACACTTGACACATAGCTGTAAAGGGTGCATTACCCGCCTTTGTCAGATGGAAAACATGTTATGATGCATCAGCTACATCAAATGATGAATCATACTTTAAAGCATGCTCTTTGATGTACTTCCCATTGCCCTAAGAGAGATTTGTTTGAAATTCTATTTTAAGATGCAAGTTGCAATTTCTTTCAGTATTTTCTAAACCACATTTCAATGAGTATTTCAAACTACAAACACTTAAAATAGAGAACAAACATGCAAATGTCGGCACATGGTTTTTATCCATTTCAGGGCAGAACACCAAATATGCAGGACAAAAGGAGTGCAAAAACGCCCCCAAAAACCTGAGTAAAAAGAGTAAACAACACTGTGTCTGTGATAAAGACATCCAGTAAAGCTTGCTGCAGATTTCATAATTTTGTTCTTGTATAATTCCATTCATTTAAAACTCACTTTTCTAGAGGTGAAGTAATTTATCAAATATACAGTAACGAAACCCAAAAAAGTTAAGTCATATGGTCTCTCAGGGATTTCTCCTTCTGCTATGTTCTCTATTCCATGTCAAAGAAGGAAAATAATTAGAGAAAGACAAAAGTTTAAAGACACAAACAAAAAAAACCTGCAATATCCAGCACTTGAACTGGATAGCCTTGGACCAGATGTAATATCTGGAACAGATTTGAAACTAAAATCACATTGAATCCTAAAAAAAACCTACCTTTTTGGAAGTAACGGGGCTCTGCAAATTCTAGCAACAAGAAAAAAAATTAAGAACTTTTGTGTTTATTTTATTTATGTATTTATTTTTGTTTTATTTAGAGGACTGTTTCATATATAGAAATTGCTAAGGGCTACTAAATAGAGGTGGAAAAGCTATCTTAAAAGTTATTAAACAGGTGAAGAAACAATGTTTTGTGTTCATTCAAATCTGAACTTAGGAATAAACTAAGATAAACTAAACAGTTTAAATAAATCTCCAAGACAGTATCCATACACATAAGGAAATTAAGAAGAATGAGCTGTAGTGCTGGCTGATATAAAATAGCACACTTATGTGCCATGATTACTCTGCAAATATAAGCCCTCAGAAGGTAAGGTGAGGCTGGGACAATTCAACAGCTATAACCAGAAGAAAAGAGGAAAATACAGAATATCGAGAAGAGCATGAAATGCAGCTCTCACTGATGTCAATTAGATTGTGATCAGTGACTTCTCATAGTGAAGTATTGTCTCCTGTAAAGCAGACACCCTTTTTGTTAGGATGTTTGAAATCTTAACACCCACAGTATCAGAGCATGTTCAATAGAAACATTAGAATGAGTAGGAATGAAGATTCAGCTGGAGGCTTGGAAAATAATGAGTTACACCAGATATATATTTGTTAATGTAATTTAGAAGCAATGTGCTCAACCACACTGAGGGCAGCAGAAGCTGAAAGGGAAGGAGATTCCTACATCTCCACCACTGCTTATAAGAAAATGAGGAGACAAGGAGAAAGAGAGAACAAAAAGAGATGTTGTGCTGCACTCGGTGGGAGTATACCTATACCCCTCTAGTCCATGATCTCTACAGTAAGAAGTTTTCCTGCCAGGTGAAAAAGGTGAAAATCCAGTGAGATGCTGGTCTTCTTTTTTTGTCTTAATGGTTTTTATATAAGCATTGCACACTGGACTTCTACCTGTGTGTGGTGGGTTGACACTGGTTAGATGCCAGGTACCCAGAAAAACTGCTCTACCCATCCTATCCTCAGATGGACAGGGGAGAGAAAATATAACAAAAGGCTTGTAGGATAAGGACAGGGAGGCACCACTCACCTGTTACCATCCTGGGTAAAACAGGATCCATGTCCAGAAAGTAGTTGTATTTATTATAAATAAGATCAGATTAAGATAATGAGAAAACAAAACCAAATCTTAAAATACCTTCCCCACACCCTTCCCTTCTTTCCAGACTTGTCTCTTGGTTTTCTCTGCCCCTTCCCAATGGTGCAGAGGGGTAAAGAATAGGTTCTCTTCATGCTTTACTGCTCACACTCTTCCCTAGCTCCATTGTGGGATCCCTCCTATGGGACACAGCCCTCCACAAACTTCTCCAACATGAGTTTTTCTCACAGACTTCCGAATTACTCCAGCATGAATCCCTTCCACAGCGTACCATCCTTCAGGATCAGGCTGCTCTGTAGTGGGTCTCCTGTGGGGTCACAAGTCCTGCCAGCAAACCTGCTCCTGTCTGGGCTCCTCTCTTCACAGGTCCTGCCAAGAGCCTGCTCCAGCACAGGTTTCCCACAGGGTCATGGTCTCCTTCAGGCACATTTATCTTCTCCAGAGTGGGGTCCTCCATGTGCTGCAGGTGGATCTCTGCTCTACTGTGGAACCACATGGGCTGCAGGGGCACAGCTGCTTCACCTTGGTCTGCACCAGGGGCTGCAGGGGAATCCCAGCTCCAGCCCTGGAGCACCTCCTGCCCCTCCTTCTCACTGACTTTGGTGTCTGCAGGGCTCTTGCTGTCATGTGTACTCATTCACTCCTCTGTTCTCTGGCTGTGACTGCTGCTGCACATGTTTTTTCCCCCTTCGTAAGTACATTGTTCTGGAGGCACTGCCACCATTGCTGATGGGCTTGACCCTGGCCACAGGTTGGACCATCCTGGAGCCAACTGGCATTGGATCTTCTTTTCACAGAAGTCCCCCAGCCACCAAAATCTTACTGTGCTAAACCAATGCAGCACACTCTTTATGAACTCCATGCAGAGCCAGTTTCACAGACATTGTAGAGTTACTGGCTGTTAACACTGTATTAGCATGAGTTATTTAATCCCTACCCAGCAGATGGATTCTGAGCATACTACTCCTGAAATGATAATGGCTAAAAATTATTTGCAGGGACTTTCCTGGTATTTCCACAAAGTTAAACATGAGAAAACTCAATCTACATGAATCAGTGGGATTCCACTGCTCCCATTCCACATTTCAGGTTCATTCAAAAGCTATTTAGGAATGTGAGAGGAATTTCTTGTTAGTATGAAGTTCTAGTTCTGCTTACCTATGTAATGTTGGCCACAGCAGACTCTGATTTGGGTACAAGAGTCAGAACAGACTTAGACTATGTACAGAAAAGAGTGTTTTTTCTCTATCTTTTCTGTCTGTTGGCCACTATCTGTCTTGTCTTTTTTCCATCATGATTTTTATCATTTCTTGCTGAGAACTAAAATTATTCTTTTTTTTCAATATATAGGGATGCTAACCATGTACCAAATACCTCAGATGATTCTTTTTGAGTGATTAATGTTTCTGCTACCCCTGAATTATAAGAAGAGTTAAAAGCAGCCTACTCCATGTCAGATAGCTGTATATGCAACATGTAAAGCACCCTGGATATCCTGAGTCCATTAAAACCAGTAAGGCTGGTCCTTCTTGTTGCCTTATCTTTGCTCATCAATCTCACAAGGAAGAAGAAAGGTGCTGTATGGAAATACAATTGTAAAGCCCCCAGTTGTGTGGCCCTCACCCACACCATTACTGCCATAGCAGTGGGAGAGGGCTTTCAGTAAGGAGTCTGTTACTTCCTAAAAGCATGCCTTCATACAAAAATTTCAGCTGTGGCATAGAATTTGAACTGGGCAGCATTTGAACAAATACATGCTTCTGCTTATATAAACAGCCTAATTAAATCCACTGCTTAAAAGCTTGCAGAACTGGCAGCATGCTTTATAAGGACAGTTTGCCAAGGAAATGAGGAACTTTGGAATAACTTTTTTGTGTCTTTTGTACAGGAGCAATGTCATTGATTTCATCTTCTTGCATAAAGCATGCAGAATTTGGCATAATCTTCAAAGCATACCAAGCTCCTGTGTGCACTGCTGCCTTTGGGTATGCAGTGGTGTAAAAGCAATACAGAAATCAATAGAAAGAATGCATAACCTCTCATTTTATTTCTGAAGCTATTTTAAATTTTACCGTGGAAAATATCTGTATAGATCTTCAACATGGTGATTGATTTACTTTCAGAGAAAGTAGCTCTGTGCTTCATGTCTTGTCTGTTTTATGTCTACTGACAATGTGGCTGTTATCTAAGAAGTATATCTAGTACAGTTAAATATATACATATGTGTGTGTAATGTATCAGTCTGAAAAGATAAGTCATAGAACCAACTGCAGAGAGCACCAACAAAGCCTTTTTCAGACCTTCTAACCTGTGTTTGCCCATGGCATTTCAGTATGGAGCAAAAAAATTGTCCAAGAAACTTGACAAAGCTTCACACTACAGAATGCTTCCACAGCTGTGCAGCTGTGGACATGCTGCTTCAAAGGCAAGTTAGACACTGTAATTTCCCTCATTTGTTATGCTCATCTTTATGCCTTTACATATTGCATATTAATGCTTTAACAGGTAGCACCTGACTGAAAGGGTATTTTGAACAATGTGTTTGATTTTATGAACTGTACATTTGACACAATAAAGTATTCTAGTTTTCTGCCCATCTGTGTCTCTGAACAGCCTTAGATGGACACAAACACTAGCACAGTTGTTTTATAGCTTTCACCTGTGCTCTTGGCTCCTTTACTAAATGTAAAAATGTGTCCTTGCAGGAAAAACAGGAAAGCTAGAGATGTGAATGGAGAACTGATTGCTGGCATTTTAGGTAAAAGCCTGATTCCATAAGAAGTGCCTTCTCAGAGTTCCAAATGGCAGACAGTACTCTGGCCTATTTCCAGCTGACCCTAAGGAGCCCAGTGAATGAAACCAGGTGAGGGACAGTTGAGGCAGTCCCCATGGCACTGCCCAGGGAAGTGCATGGTATGGGGAACAGGGAGGGATAGTTGTACCCACACTCAGCCCGCAGCTGCTGTTACTGGCACTTGGGTGTGGGTTGTGCAGGACTTGGGAGTGCTGCACTTTTCAGAGTCCTAACCTCCTTGCAGAGTCATCTCCAGACTTTCAGTATCCCAAACAGTGCTGCTGTCATGATAGCCTGTCTCACAGTGCAATGGGCAGGACTGGATCCTGCCAGCATCACCTAGCACCTTGGTCAGTAGCTGGCCCCTAGCTCTGTTAGGCAGGAGTGGTTAGCAGTGACCAGCCCCAGGGTCACTGGCCACTCCCAGTGTCTGAGCATGAGCAGAGGGAGGAGCTACTGGGGAAGGCATGGGAGGTGACTGGTGTTTTGTGGGAGATGGACATCGCCCCAACATGAAGAGCTGGGTATGACAACATTGCAGAGGATTTCTGGAAAGATCATGATGCTTCTCAACGGCTGCCTCCAGACCCCTGGTAATCCACAGGGTTTTTTTAGTTCCTTTCAGTAGCATAACAGCTTCCTGCCTGAAATTTCCTTATCAGCTAGGCCAGGTGAATGCAACAACCAGAGGAAGAGCTAAGAAAAGCAATTTATATTGGCCACAGAAACTCTTCCCTTTGGCTAAAATTTTTCTTCCTTTAGCCAAAGAATTCAATGTGATCCAACAGCTTCTGGGCCTACAGAGCCCTCTCTTGTTGAACAATCTGTCAGCAGCAGGTACTGCCTGTAGCTGGACTGTTTGCAAGCCACAATAAGCTCAGAAGCTCAGATTTGTCCCTGTTATTTCATTAGGTGTAGACATGTATTGGTTTTAGGTTGCAAATACTTTATAACAATGCAGATTACATTTGCATTTTGATTCCAGGATAGAGGCTGAGGACTAGTTGCAGTTCTAGAATACTGAAAATTTCTTCATTCTTCCATCTTGCTAGGAACAGTACTCTAAGATAGACACTCCTTTGGTTTATTTCTTTTCTTTTCTTTTCTTTTCTTTTCTTTTCTTTTCTTTTCTTTTCTTTTCTTTTCTTTTCTTTTCTTTTCTTTTCTTTTCTTTTCTTTCCTTTCCTTTCCTTTTCCTTTTCCTTTTCCTTTTCCTTTTTCCTCATCTCTTCTCTCCGGTACCCAGGGACAGAACCCAAGGGAATGGCCTAAAGTTGTGTCAGGGGAGGTTTAGGTTGGATATTAGAGAAAGGTTGTTCACCCACAGGGTGGCTGGGCACTGTAACAGGCTGCCCAGGGAAGTGGTCACAGCACCAGCCTGACAGTGTTCAGGAAGCATTTGAATAATGCTCTTGGGCACATGGTGTGATTCTTGGGAACATCCTGTGCAAGACAAGCAGTTGGACATTATGATCCTTGTGGGTCCCTTCCAACTTCATATACTCTGTGATTCTGTGTGATTCCATGATTTTAATGAAGAAAAGAACCCAGAGATGTTCAGAAAGAGACTGAGGGCACCTCCAGAGAGAGAAAACCATGATGTGAGCGTAGCAGCCTGGTTGCGTAGAGGGTGAGATGCATCAGAGGCTGAATTCCTAGAGGGGAATTCTCAAGGGTTCTCACTTTACTGGGAGATCAGAACAGCAGCCTTGAGCTAAAGGTAATGAAGAAGTTTGACAAGGCCAGGTTTATACAAGTTGAACAGTTCTAAGATCTGCTTTATAGATTAAATGGCAATGAGAAGCCAAAGAGAAAGAAGTTTTAATAATCACGGTAGTAGGTTGTGGGAATACTCACAGCTGGGTTACCAAAACAGCAGAAAGAGAGCAGGTCAAAATCTTTTGTAGAAAAAAAATATTTTGTGTGTTGTTTTTTCTTTATATTCTGATCATAGCAATCAGTACTGTTTAGTATAAAATCTCCCTGACCTAGCAAGGATAGAAATACTGCTCTGGTTGTAACATAGGACTGTTCTGAACAGAAAACAGGAAATTAAGCTCTGATTGAGATCTGTTTCTTATCACTCTTGTCCTACTTTGAAGTTCCCGTGTCCAAAGTATTTTCCCTGCAAGCACAATATTGTTTTCATAGTAATAACTCCCCTCCTTTCCTCCCTTCATGAAATTAGCTGTTGATTCCTTTACTTACATATCCTGTCTGAAGAAAACATCTGGAGCCAAGGCAGGAGTGAGGTATCCACGTCAGGGTCTGGAGTGTCCAACTGTGTGGCAACATAAAGGCAGCAGGGAGTGTAATGAAACCAGCCCACGCTGCCTGGTCCAGAGTGAAGAAGAGGTCAAATGCCGCTGAGCTCCAGATGTCTGGCTGAGTGAGCGGATGAATGTTGGCTATGTATCCACAGTGCATTAATGGCCCATGCATTAAAGGCAGCTGAGGGAAAAAAAAAAGATGCTGTCAGCAGAAAGGACTAGAGCAGGTTATAGCTCCCAAAGGCAGAGAAAGCTAGAAAGTCACAGTCAGGTTCTGCTGTCTGCATGACACCACAGTTGCTTTTCAGAGTGACTGTGTCTCTCTTTTGTCTTCTGCATTTAGCTGCAGGAACAGGGCCACTGCAAAATTCAGCAGCGTTGGGCGTGTGTTTGCATGCACAGCACAGAAGCAGCAGGGTGATGAGTGTGCACCACAGTGACTGTACAGAATAACCAGAGATTGCTCTGGTTTTCACCCAAATGCCCTGTACAATGTCAGGACACACAGGCAGGATTGGGTGAGAGATAGTCCCAGGAAAAGTGAGTATGAGTGATCAGCATCTATGCACATAATCACAACAAAGAGGACACTCCTTCAACTGGAACAGAATATGAATAGCACCACCTTGCAGCTGGCCACAAGCAGACCTGTGAAAGAGGGCTAGGAAAAAGAGAAATGTTATTGTGGCATTGCAGAGTTTCCTTAGGGGGAAATGTCTCCTCCATATTAATGGAATCAAGAGCTTGGTCCTCCAGGGCACCGGAATAAGGGTATCTATTTAAAAGTGCTGGTTTTCATTATGCAATCCAGGACCTGCTCATGTGCCTGGGTGGCCTTCTCTGCACAGCTTTGTGAAGACATATCAGCAGAGGCAGTTCTCATTTCTCATCTTTAAATTCATTTGCCCCCAAAGAGGAAGGTGTGTGAAAAAACATGGGGGGGGGTTTCACTAGTTTGGTAAGAAGAAAACACCTGCCTTTGCCTCTTTAACCTGGTTTTCCATGACATGTTAGCAGACCTAAAACTAGCATAAAAAGGCCTGGAGGAGAGGCAAAGGCCTGTGGCTTTGGGTAGTGTCGTGGAGGTCAAGTCCTTTTTTTCACAGTGTGTGTCCCAGATGAATGTAACAATACTGTTGGGGGAGAAAGGTCCTGCTTGTACAGGTTATGTCTGTGTTATTTTAGTCTACTTACTGTCCAAGTAATTGTACCTTGTCTTATTCATCTTGTAGTGCCCAGTTTTAGAACCCTCTTCCCTTATATGAGGAGACTGATACCTATGCATGTGATTTGCATGTTTGTGTATGGACTCACAAACACATACATGAAAAGATTTGATAGCCCTTATTGTCATCTTGTCATAGGTCAGGCTTGATAGGGTTGAGAACTTACTTTCTACTGTTTTTTACAGTGAAACAGTAGTAGTTTTTAGGCTTTGTATCTGGAATGGGAAATCTGGGATCTGAAGAATACATCTGCAGGGACCAATACTGCTCCAATTTTTCTGCTTCTCACAGCAGGAATTTTCATCAGAAGTCACTCCTTAAAGTCAATCCCAGGAGATATGGTGCAATGCTACAATTCTCTGATGAATTACATACAGCATCACTGGCTACAAAATATTTTTCATGGAATGTATTTTCTGAGCAATAATTATCTGTCAGACATGCACTATCCAGAATAAAGTTGGGGAAAATTTGCTGGTGCCCACAACAAGATGGAAAGATTATAGAAAATTGCTGGAAGTTTATAAATCACTGTAATAATTGTTGTGTGTGCTTGTGTTTGATATTATACACTTCTACAACATATGGAAAAAAGACAGCCTGATTGCCTTTAGTTTGTTCTAGAAGAAGCTCTGAAAAGTATGATTATGTGATTAATAAAATGCCTGGATTATGGTGCATGATCTTGTGTGCTTGCATGTTTATATATAGGTAGTGCTTGAATGTCTTGAGCCATCAGGTGAGACTTAGGTCATGAGGCTCTGACACTGGGCAGCTGCCCTTGTCAATGCTGAACTCAGCTGAAGGTGTGAACTATGTCTGTGGGTTTCCTGCTCGACAGCACAAACTGGACATTGCCTAAGTATAGGGTTAGTGCTCTTGCAAGGGCACAAGGACAAAGCCAAACACCTCCTGCTGCCACATGCAGGTTTCTCATGCACCTGTAATGGTTGTGTTTGAAGCTGGCTTAACCAGATGCTGACACTGGCAGGCTGTGTTTGACAAAATTACACTTCAACACCCAAAATGCTAAAGGAATTTGCATAAGGAAACACTGAAGACATAAAACCAATTGGTTCTGGTCATGCAAAATGTGTTCAAGACACTTTCTTAGCTTGGGTTAAGCTTCTGATGGAATTGCACTGAAAAGGGGGATTGTGCCTTGGTCTCAGGAACATGTTCTCTTTCCTGTCAAAATTAGAAAATTTTTGGTAAATGAGATAGGCTTGTAGATCTGGTTGAAAACTGTGCCTTCAAGAAAGAAATATTGGCCTTCAGTAAGATCAGAGAGTTGATGTCTCATAGCTGAGGGACCCCTACAAACATGCAAACATATAGCAAGCTTGAGCAGCTGGATAGCACAGGGGAAGCAGATTTGCTTCTTTTAACAGCAACAGGGAATAAGATAGCTCAGGGTGGCTCTGAAACCACACCCTCACTCAGGATCAACTCAGTGCCACTCCTGACTCTTGGGGAATAACAGAGCACCTGGAAAAAAACAGCTACTGGCCTGTTTCGTAAGGAATCTCTGCTTTGCATTGAAAAAGGTCTTAAAGAAGCCACAGACATTTTCTACCTCTGCATTTCCTAGAGGATTTCCAATTGGATTGACTCTCATTAATTAAATGTTTTTTGGTTTGGGTTGTTTTTACTTTCAGTTATAGCTGGGGACATTTGCAGACTGGCTTCAAGTCCTCTAAGGTACTAGTAGTCTTTATGGAAATTTTCACTCACTGGTACTGCTGCATGCTCGTTATTGAAGGAAAAAAAGGAGGAAAAATAAATGAAAATTAGATCTAGGCCCTCTCAGCAGCTGTCACAGCTCACACTCCTATTTAAAATTATCTGAGCATATATTTTTGTGGAGCTGATGTCTTGTTTTATGACCTCTGCCTGTCTGGTCCCAGAGAGTTATTATGGATATCTATCACACAAAATTTCTTCATTTACCTTGTGGTGAACAGCATTGAACAAAAATAACCTTGTCTCTGCCTTAGTAACAATATGAACCAGTTTTTATTTTTTTCACTGTAGACAAGCTTGTTAAAAACATTAAGTTTTATATTATTAGCACATTTTTAGAACCTAAAACACCTTGGGAAAGGAAGGATTTCATGGCTTTCTAAAAGCTGTACTCAGAACAGTTGTCAAAAGTAAACTGATTCATAATCAATGTTGCCAGGAAGGCATGCTTGAGGCAAAGGAAGTATGTGGGCAGAGGAGTAAAATAAGCACATTAAAGGAAATAACAGCTGCCTCCATATATAGAAGTTGCTGGTAATATATACCAATAATATGAAATTTAGATCAATTATAAAAATGAAATTTATTACTCTGATGACTGATACATTATTCTTTTTTTCCTCCTTTCTCCCTTCCCTACCATAAGGTACCCAAATAAAGCCTAGATTGTGCTATGGAGATATTCCAGCTATTGCCACTTGTGAAAAAAACTAGAGGCATCTAGACAGAAGGACAAAGCCTTTGCACCTCTGAATCTTGTACCCTTATGTTTTTGATGTCTAATTTAGTGGTGGAATTGAGTTTGTACCCTGGGATTTCTCATCACTGCTTCAGATAAACTATGTTCTCAGAAGTGGGGCTCATAAAGGCCATCATTAGTAAGCTCTCAGCACAGAATTACATAAGGAGAAATCTAGTGCCAAGGTTAGCCTATTCCTTTCAGCTAGGTGACTTTCTCTCTTTTACTGTACCCCCAAGGAACTAGCTATCTCTCCTGACTCCTTTCCATAAAACAGCCCTCTTGTGAACCATTTTTTTTTTGGTTTAAAAATCTGGTGAAATTTAGATGCATCCTTTATTCAACAGCTGTTACTCCCCTAGTGTTGCAGCACAATGTTATAACATAGCTCACAACAGCTGACACTAATTGCTAGTGTCAGGAAGACTGGCAGTGTTTTAGCAAAAGGGAACTGTACCATCAGTTAAAAAGCTCTTGAGAAAGAGCCTTGGGAGGGAAAGAGAAAGGGAAAGAGAAGAAAGGAAAAGAGAAAAGTGAGTCAGGAGAACAAGTCAGATTGGCAGAGTAACAACTACCCCTTTTCAAGATCATTTTCCACTTTTCCCAAATGCTCCATGTATTTATCGACTTCAGAAAATCTTCAAATTGAGAGTCAAATTGTATACATACTAAAAATTATGTTCATTTTCAAGATGCACAAAAAAAAAAAAAAAAGCCAGACAATTTTAATAGATTAAAACCCTTGGGGGGAGAAAAATTGCCAATATTTTTACTTTGGGGTTTCTAAACAATTCTCTGTCAGATTAGTATAGGAATAGGACATCTGCTAACAAATTTACCTGTAAAATAACCCCTAGACCTACAAACCTATGAGGTAAATTCTGCAATAAAGTGATTGTAGGCCTCCACTATAGTATTGACCTGCAAAGTAGCCATGGTCAGCCAGCTGCACAAACCCCCAGCTCAGACCAGGGTTATGTCTGTCCCTCCTACTGTGCCAAGTCCATCAAGGCCTGGGCAGTAACACCTGGCTCTTGAGAGATGTTCTGTACTCATGAGTTGCAAAAATTGCTTGATAGTAAAATGTAACTGGCAAGCTTGGAAAGTGTTGCCATTCTCCTTTGACAGGTGGAGTAACAGATGTGGAGAGATTAGGTGGTTTATTGAAGGTCTCAGATAAAGTTGGTGGCAGAGCTGAGAGTATTTCAAGAAGACTAATTCTCATGACCTCGATCCAAATGACTGTCTTTGGAAGGCATCTCATTATTCACACATGTTTTTTTTGCATAATAGAGATACTTAATTATAGGAAAGGAGAATTATAAGAAATGGTAAATTATAAGAACAAGGCTAAAATCATTAATAAAACAGAGGAGGACATTCAGCACTGAGAGACTGCTATGTTGAATAAACTGGGAGCATGAACACTACTAGTTCTGACTTCTGCAAATAGAATTTGTTGAATTAAAAACTTGCACAAGTGATCTTTTGCTGCATTTCCAGATATGGGCTTAGTTTCCCCAGGGCTGTCCTCCATGTATTCATGTTTTAAATCATATAAACTATGACTTCCTGGAAATAAAAATAGCTTTGTTAAACTTAGACTTTTAATAAAGTACGTCAGCTGACATGAGGCAGGAAAACTATTTCTTTGTATAATAAAAGCTTCTGGCTAGTAACAAGACATTTTAAGACTTAAAACATTTGCAACATCCTGAGCCTCGTCTCATGTTCACCAGTTCAACTCTGAATGGAGTAAATGCTTCTTCTCTCCACAATTAATTTTCCCCTCATACTGAAGTCTAAAACAAAAATAAAACCCTAAACTCTTAATCTGAATTGTTCTATCAGACAGAGAAGTGAAAAAGCATAGAGCAATATCAGCATTTTGTATTTTCTTCTCCATGAACAGCAGGACATCAATTTACATTCAAATTTGTGAACAGTCTTACTGAAGGCTATTCCCATACTAGGGGATAAAGAAGAAAAATATGCATTTTTAGTTTGTGAGGCAGATTGCCATTCCAGAGTTATACACAGGCAATCTGTAAGGCAAAATTGCAGCTTCTGGAGGCGGACTACCAGGTCATGTCAGCAGCATTTAACTGCTGGGCTACCTGCACTCCCTTCAGAACAGGCACATGGTGAGTGCAAGCAGCACAAAGCTAGAGGAGCACAGTGACAGGAAGTGTCAGACACGAGTGGCTTAGCACTTTCAGACTTGTTAAATGAATGAGACAACTTGTCTGTATGAAGTTTGACATGGATGTGTGAAGGGCCAAGGCCTTAGCAATGTATTAGAGCTATTGCAATTATATTTTCAGGGAAAATCTAAAAGAGAAAGCTAAATCCTACAAATATCTCCTGAGACTCAAAGATAAGCAATGTACTATACCATCTTTCTGAGTTTGTTTGCAGGCCTGAATCACAGACGCTTGCATTGCATTTTGTCTGTTTACAGTGTTTCAAGCAATTTAGGGAATTTGGTTGTTATTCTTTTTCTCTGGTTAACAGATATGGGGACCCTTTGCATCATCAAAGAATGGATGTTCGTGCAGTCTAACACAGTAAAAATCACAAGCCAAGGAGATTATTCCCTTGCTGAAGAGGATCCTGAGGAAAGGGCCCTTCATCCACAGGCACTTTGATTCCTTCCTGCCAGTAGCTCTCTTTCTTTCATTTCTGCATTGCTGCAAGAGGTTTATGACTGTTGGCAATTGCAAACCCACTTCACCGAAGACAGCAGAGAGAAGTGATACCTGGGAAAGATGTGTAGGAGAAGCAGCAGCTAAGAACACAGCTTTCTATAGCACCCTGCTGCCAGCCTGAGGAGACATTACTTAGCTATTCACAACATTTTCTGCAGTCGTTATTTTATCTGGGATAATAGAAGCACAAAATGGTAAAAAGTCAGCTTACAGAATTAGCAGCCTTGCAGTATTGGCATATTGTGACTATATAAAGACAGCAATCACTGAAGTTGCTTCAGTTTTTTCTCTCCAGATAGCAGCATTGGCAGTGACTCAAAAATACAATATGAATTGCAGCAGAACCACTGATCCAAAAGGGAATAACCAAGAACAATGGGGACACTTTTAATCAACCACTTGCTCTTTTACAGGCAGTTTTAAAAGTTATTTTTATGATTACTTTGTATTTCTACACTGTTATTTGCAAATGTGCTCCTACTAGTACATACTCAGTTTGGAAGGCACATCTCTATTTTTTTATATTCTCCCATACAGCAGTATGGGGTTGTTGAAGCCTCATGGAAATGGTTCTTTCTCTCTGTCAACCATGCATGCATGCACGTGGATTTGATCTAAATATTTATTAATTCTCCATAGAGAATATAAATACAACAATCAAACAGTCCTTGTATGGCCAGAGTGACAGCAGTCTAAAATTTCTGAGCAATATTGAAGTGAAATATTCTATGCATAGCTGTTCAATTTACATCTTTTATTGTACATCAGTGAATTCAAGTGGTCTAAGTCAGTTTTTAGGGCACTCTACTATATTTTGAGATCTCTGTATCATAACAGGTTTATCTGAAACTTAAACAAGTATATTAAAAGAGGTTTATTTTTGTACTGACAAATGAGGATCTAGCACTAGTTGCCTTTTTCAAACATTTTCTGAAACTGAATCTGTCTTGTTCCTGGATTATAAATTTACATGTTTAATGCAGAGGTAGTTTTGGGAAGGGAGGGATGAATTTTATAGCTTCAAGAGGAGGGTTTGGGGTTGTGTGTGTGTATGTGTTTGTATTCTTTTTAAGTCTCATTTGAGAGAATTGGTAGTAGGAAATTTGTAACGGAAGACCAGAGCATATTTAGTTACTCTGTTCCTGCACCAGATTGTCTGGGCATAATAAATGGACAATAAAATAAATATAACGCCATGTCTCTTAATTTGATACTTTGAAAGTCCCCCACTCTCTTTTTGCCTAAGGTAGATCACTATTCTGCTATTAAAGTTCCTTTAACACTACTTAAGCTTAACCCAGATCCCACTGAAGTAAATGGGAATTGTTAAATTTATTTCACTGGGGACAGAAATAGGCCTTTAGGATATATCCTTCCATTGCTACTTATTTTCTTTTATTTCATCACGTTATGTCATCATAAGCACATCTGCCTTCTTGAGGAAGTGGCATGGAAGATAAAGAATTTCATTTCCCAGGAAAGGTCACATTATTTTCCAAATCTAGAATGAGCTGGGGGAAAAAACTTGGAGGAGCCCTCCAAACCTGTCTTGTAACCCAAATTACAAATTAGTACTTGTTTTTGTTTGAACACCCATTAACACATGCCTAGATATTAAATGTGATTTGCCCTTGCAAATATCTTATAAAGTTTCTTGCAATACCAATCTGTAAACTTTTGCTAGAGGTTAGAAATATTTTTTTGTCAAAAAATTCCAACCTTTTCTGAGTGGTGTGAATCTGCTGGTGTAACATTACATGGAAAGCTCTGGCAACTATGTGGAACAGGTTTGAGCAGCACTGGTTGCCAGCAACATGTCTTTGCTGTTGCTCCCACTCGTTTTCCACATTACTGAAGTTGCTCTAGCACTGGCAGCATTCAGGTTAAAAAACATCTTTAAAAAGAAGCTCAGTGCCTGAGAGGATTTAAATAGTTTTTAAACATGATCCTACTCGGCATGGGTAAATTGGGCTATTTTCCAGCAAGATTGTGATTTAAACAGAGATCTGGCTATCCGCACTTGAAGTGCCATGGGGACAGGGCCTCAAAATGAAACTACAATATATAACCAGCTGCTGGCAAATCTGTGAACACTGGGGGTAGCACTTATGAAGCAGAATATCATTCCCAGTCTTACTCCCACAACTCCCTTGCTTTTGGTGTCCTACATATTCTCTTCTACCCAATAAAGTCCATAACAGCCTGTGTGATACTCCTTGATGTTTTGAATTCCTTGCTCCTGGACAGGGCAATGCAGTGTGTCAACAACGAGGATGCCACAGCCAGTTCTGGTTTTGTCCCACAAGTTGGCTGCAATACCCTTGGTGAAGCAAGCAGTGATTAACTTGTTTCCAAGTGTGCATTTGGACCAGCAGGATTAGAGACACAAAAACCAAAAGGGAAGCAATCACATGGCGGAGACAAAGCACCAGAGTACATACTTGCCAAAATGACACATCCTTATATCCTCCAGGACACAGTCCTATTTAGATATCATTGCCACAGGCAGCTGAGCTGCGGGCTGATTGAGGAAAAGACCTTTTACACTTTCAGTCAGGTATTCAGCACAGAAATCTTTGGAATGCTTTCCTAAATATATAAATGAGTGGGATATTTTATATAGTTGTTCTCTGCTGCTGTCCTGAACATTTTCATTATAACTCTTCTTATTTATTTTTGTTTGGTTTTGGTTTCTTATGTGCACTGCAATCAGTCTCTCTGCCAGGGATTTTTAAACTGGAACACAATTCATCAAGAATTTGCTCGGACTGGTTTTGGGAGATTTAAAAAAGTATCATTTGTGCTATTTAGCAAAGGATAGCCTGTCAAACTGCTGACCTGGTCTGATAGAATACCTAACTGGTTCATACACTAGTGTTCTGTGTTTACAAAATGAACCATACAGGATTGAGTAGCTGAAATCTACTCAGACACAATAAAAATTCTATTGCATTTTAATATGAGATGTTCCTGAAGTTCAATATCTGGAGAACATCCAGATCTAATTTAGAACCTGAATTATATTTACTATCCATTTAAAGCATAGATTGTTTTTAAATTTGTTCACCCAATCTTATCATGCTGTGCCTGTTTTTCCTTTGCAGTTACTCAGAGTCCACCAAGCTCTACTCAAATTGCTAATTAGCAAGAGCTGAATGCTTCTATTTAAAGGAGAAAATCAGGTGTGCATTCCTTCACTTTTTTTTCCCACAGAAACTTAATTGTATGAGTTAGTGTGGTTGTTTCATTACTTTCACCTCAAATATTTTCTTTAAACAGTTCCAGAACAAGATGGAGGTAAGACCTCTGTAAGACAAGTTGTGAAGTCTGAATGTTCCAAGATTTCTGTGAGTGAATGGAAGGGAAGTGACACTGCAATCACTTCCTGGTGTGCTACTGTTGATGTCCCACAAAAAAAGGAGGTTCCGGGAATACTTGCAATACAACAGAGAGCAATAAATATCAGTTAAAATAACTTTTGTGCCGTTTGAAATGTTTGTTATCATAATAAAATTTATTTAAAGTCTTGTCTCACTGAAGGAACACCTGATACAAATTCCACGGCAGAAGGAAGGAAGCTTTGCTCATCTCACTCTCATTACACCAGTAGCAGTCTACTGCACTGCACCTGCTGCTGGCTGCCAGGGAGAGCCCTGAAGGCACAGCAGCAAACTGCTTCCACTGAGTGCTCACACTACTGAAACCCACTTCCTTTGACACTTCTCAGGAAGGCATAATTGATTATCTTTTAGTTTGCAATGTACCATTTAACTCAAACAGCTGAACTGTTTTTCTTCCAGCACAATTTCCGAGGCATTAAATCCCCTTAGTTTAGAAATATGTTTGTATTTTCTTTTGTTTTTCAAAATAGTAAGATGGTACTTAATTCAGGTTAAATATCATGATGCTCTGATATGTTAGACAGAAATGTTGCTACTGAGAAATCAGCAGTTACATCTGAGGAAAGCTTCCCACATTTTGCATGGTTTTCTGACAAAAGGAAATAAATTAACTATATAGAAATGGGAAAGAAATTAGTTGATTAAATGATGCCTTCTTAACTTTGTGCCACGGGGGAGAAAAGGCAGTTGTTCAAAACACAGAGGAAATAGAGTTTAACAGAATGTTTGGATTACAGTATGATTAGATGGCAGATCTTATTGCCACTATATATTGCTATAGGTATAAAGTTGGAAAAAATGTACTCCGGCTGCCTATGGCAGGTGTGATTTTCATCCTATCAGTTGAGTAATTGGATAGACCCATTTTCTAGGCCAATCTCCCAAATGCATAAATGTGAAAATAGAGATTTCTCTACAGCTATTTTCCTCTTATTTTATTTGCTCTCTTTCTCATTTTTGTGCTAGAGTTCTTCTTCTCCTTTTTTTTTTTTTCTTTTTTGTGTGTCTGGATAAGTAAGGCTCTTATTACCTCAGTTCAAATTGTACATGCTGTACCTATCTGTGCATTTATCATACACAGGTAAATTCCCAGATTTGTAGACTACAAGTTGAGCAAAAGAGGTAGCCCAAAATATAAGAGAAATACTGTCCAGGAGATGGAAACCAACACAATCTTGTTTCCCTTTATTATACTGTGCAGAAATTACATAGTAGGGACTTACTGAATGTCTCCTCTGCAAGAAATACTTCAGCCATTTGACATTTTACCACACACTGGGGAATCAATCGCATGATAGAAAGTCTAAGAAACTAGAATACATGGGTTACAGAATTAATGGAACTACTGTTCTCCTATTGATAGTCCATCTTAGTCGTATTTCAGCCTATATGCATACTTTTGTCTTCTTTTGTACTTTTGGTGCAGACCAAGATATCTCTTCCCTTTGCAAATTGGAGACTAGCATTCAGAATGGATACTAACATCCATTTCAGCTTCAGAAAAATGTTCTCTTACACCATTGTCAATGTTATTTGCTATCAGTGGGCTTATTTGGTTTAGGAATGAAAAGGCAGGTGTTTGGGTGCAGGCCTGTGCAGACACCCATGCCCTGTTGTGGCAAATTCTGTCTGTCTGGCAGTGCAGCTGGACGTGCAGAACTGCACCTTCCCCAAGAATGAATCAGGTAGGCTGATGGCAAATGATAAAAAAACCTCTGTAACTTCACACACACATTTTCTGGGGCATGAACAGCAGTTGAATTTAATTTTTGGGGTGACTTCTCTGGCTTGACCTGAGATTTTCTGAAAAACTCACAATTCTGCTAGCAGTTTGTAGGATTCTTGTTATAGGAAAATCTAAGCATGGTTTTCCAAGGACATCAACTATTTCTGTTGTGAGCCCCACCTCTTTTGACCAGTACTGTGGACATGAAATAAACACCTCTACTCATCACTGTCTGACATCTCAGTTGCAAGTTCAAAGCATATGCTTCAGGCTTATAATCACTGTTCAGATGCTGAGGGCGGTTGTTTTCTTCTCATGAATATGAATGTCCTGTTCAAAATAAATGTTGGCAATCTGTGGTGGACTAGGACTGAAAACAATTCCAAATTAATCTAGCAGGTTGTCAAGAGATCAAAAATACCATCAGTGTATGAGCTGATGAAACTTACTGCAAGTAACATAAACCAGGAAGTCATCTTAATGGAGTGATTGATGGCACAGCATACTACTGCAAGAGGCTTTTAGAGTTAACCCATCATTTAGGTTACCTTTCCATCAGCTGAGTAAGATTCTATTCACCTGCCTAACATTAAATAATTAAACTTAACTAGCTACAATAAACAGTGTAGGAGAAGAAAAATAAAATCAAAGTTAAAGATATTCCGTATTTTTGTAAGGCAGGATTGAACATGAAAGCCCCTGGTATGAAGAAAAAGTACCCAAACACATACAGTCCTCCATTAAGACCTGAAATTTTTTACAAGGTGAAAAAACTGTTCTCACTGAAGAGAGTGGTATGTCTTCCTCTAAGTCATTCAAGTTTTAAGGTCACGATCAGACTGAGGTAATTCCCTGTGTTTAAGAACCAGGGAACATTTAATGGGTATGACAGAAATCATGAAAAAAGCAAAAAATACCCCTGACACTGGATACACCATCCTATTTTACTTTTTAGAAGTCAGAAATAGAATTATTCTGAATGTACAAGGAATGCTGGTTTCCTTTTGATGTTCCCTTCATTTTGGTGATGGGGCAGAATGGGTTCAAACAGCTTGAAGTATGAAAAAGCAATGGAGGTTTATATTGTTATTAGATGAAGGCTTAACAACTTGTCGTTAATCCTTAGTTACACTAAGTTGGTTTATTGCAGAGACAGGTAGATTTAATACTGGTTAGAATGTGAGTACACCTGGTTTGCAGTTCAGAACAGGGTTGATGCAGTTGCATTGAAAAAAAAATCACAAATTAGTGAAAATTCAGCATTTGTGAAAATGGCAATTAAAAAAGAAAAAAAATGTAGCAGGAAAATAAACTCAAAGAACTAAATCCATGTCAGCTTTCAAGAAAAAAAAGTGCTGGCTGGATGCTAAAAATGTCAGAGGAGTTTTTCCCAGACAAATACGTTTCCTTGGAAAACACTTGAACATAGCAAGCAGCACTAATGAGATACGTCTGTAAAACCCTCTGCGCCATTAGCAAGGCACTAGGAATATTAACAGCAAGAAAAAGTAGATGTCACAAAGGACTCCAGAGTGTTTCCTCCTATTACCAGACTATCCTACCTGTTTTTATAGTAGCATGTTGCATAGTCTGTAAAATGCAAAGACTGCTCTTTACTATGCCTAATGGAATGCCCAATCTATGGTTAACCCAGCAAAACTGTATTTTCATAAACAGGAAACCAAAGTTAATCCGTAGAGCTTCAGAAATAATAATGATTTTTAAAAGTGTGGAAATATTTATAATTTGTATCACAATAGCAAGTAGAGAAGCCAAACAAATTGTGAGTTGTTTAATACTGGGCAATGTGCAAACATAGCACAAACATCACAGAAATATGCAACCTAAACAGATCAGACAGCCTGAGGGTAAGAGAGGAAACAAAGATGCATGCTAAATAATTACAAATTTCCAAAGCCAGAATAAAAACCAAAGGAAGTTACCAAAGAAAATATATTAGAAACCTAATTACCATCAGGGTTCTTGCAAGTGTAAAAAATGCTATTGTTCATGGGGTTTCATTTCTGTCAGAAAAAAAGGACAATGAATGAAGGTATGCAGATATTTCATTGCAGGCTCACAATGAAGCAACTATATCACTGCAGCTACTTAGCAAAGTTCCTTTCTGATAGAAACAGTACTATTATCTGCGAAAATCCTATTGGATTTCCATGTGGTGAGTTTCTTTTGTTTAAGGATCTTCATTTTATTATGCAGAAAAGCTCTGAGCCACTTTGCCAAGTTCAGGTCTTTACATGTGGAGTGAGAAGTTACTGAGTCAAGAGGACACACATTCTTTTCCATTCTCCCCACAATTTTTTTGTCAGTAGTAAATCTGCCTCACACTACTTGGTGAAAGAGCACCTCAGCTTGTGTTTCAGTTGTCTGGATCTAATTCAGAAAAATACATATACTAGTTATAAAGCCTTAAGGGAGCACACATGGTGCATGAGCTTCCACATGGGTAGTTATCAAGCCACATAGAGGGACTTGGATGCAAAGCACATACAGATTAAGAGAGTTTGTTGGGACTTCTAGAGGAAACTTCTGCCTCTTCTGGAAAAAAAGCCCAAGTTTTTTCCTTACCCTGGCTTGTTCATAGAGAAGAACCAATTAGAGGAAATAGTGGAAAGTGAATATCCTCAGCAGCTTCCTCTTTTACCCTAAAAGGAGTTAGCTTTTCTGCTCCAGCCCCACCACCCCCATTCACTGGGCTGAGCTCCCCTTAAGACTGGGAGCTGTGACTGCAGACTCCTTCTGCACTGGCCACAAACAGTCCCTTGCAATAGACTGAGCAGTCAGAGCATAACACATTGCCTCTTGAGCTACGTTAACAGACTGCACTTCTGGTTCCTTGCCTCTGGCAGCTGCAGGGCAACGCAAGTTTGCCTAGGCTGCCATCATGAATCACAGAATCAGCAATCATTTAGTTTGGCAAAGACCTCCAACATCACGGAGTCCAGCCTTTGACTGATCACCACCTTGCCAACTAGACCACGGTACTGAGTGCCATTCCCAGTGGTTTCCCGAACATCTCCAGGGATGGTGACGCCACTACCTCCCCAAGCAGTACATTCCAACGTTTAACAACCCTTTCCATTAAAAAATTCCTTATGAAGGTATGAGGGTAGACTGTTGCCACAGGTGAGAAATGCAGCTATGGTCAGCTAATGGAATTCAGTGTGTAGCTATCTTGACAACTTTTAATTGCTGATACATACCTTCACTTCATACATAGCTACATCAGAAATGGAGGAATCCTGTTGTGTTCATGAGTGCTATACCCACACACTACTATTTAGTCATAATTAGTGTGTACATTTTATTGTTCATTCAAACAAGCAGACAACACATTTTTAAATTTGGAATGATAAGATTATTTTTCCCTTTTAAAATCAATCTTTCATTTTTTCACACATACCATCAATCTCAGTAATGAAAGATGTTTCTATCTGTTTTTTTGGTGTGTTAACTAGCAAACATTCTGGACCACAGAGTGGGAAGAATGTAATTTACCATGAAAGGTTCATATAAATGTTGAATTATTTCTGCCTTACGATTTCTTTCAGGCTTTGGCATGAGGCCCTGAGGACAGCAGGAGAGGAAGAGGATTCTGAAAGATAAATCTTGTCTATCTTTGGATATCTTTGGATATGGGAGAAGTAATTAGTAAAAGTAGTTGGTAATACAGGTAAGACTGTCACTGAAGAAAGAAATCACTGAAGGAGAATTGTCAGTATTCAGTCAGAAGGACATGAGATACTTGGAAAGTGGTAAAGGCACCCTGACTGCCCTTTCGAGGAACTAACCGTAATAAAACAGAATAAAAACTGTTGGTGAGAGCACATTTGTCCAACACAGTTCAATCTTCTGAAGGCTTGAGTTCACTTGCAAGCACGGCTGGCTCAGTTCATTCTCACACACACCATGATTAGTACTTTGTTAGCAATGATGGCAGCTGAATAGGTACCATTACTGCCAGAAGAAGCCTAGCACACGACTGTCCTCTGACAAGCATTTGGCATATGCTCTCACAATGCAGATGAATCTTCTGACTCTGCTGCTAGGCCTGGTCTGAAGGGGCTGGCATCTTACAGGTTTGTGCTGCTGGCTACACAATGTCACTTTGGGCACGCCAGTGTCTGTGGAGACACATGACAGTGGAGAGGCCTGAAACTCTGACGTGGTACCAGAAGCATCTAACACAGATGACTGTGGATGCACTTGACATATCTCTGTTATTTGAGAAGAATTGCTGTGGGGAACAGCTGAAACTGTGTGTTATCACAGTGCTTGATGAAAATGTCACAACTCTTTAGAATATAATGATACTACTAATGTAGGCAGTCCTTCAGGATATCATTACTGTGCTAGCAGTTTTGGCCAAAGATTTTATGATGTTTTTGCAATTCACCTGCTCCTGCATGAAATGTAACCAATAAAAACTGGAAGTTCTTACATCTCGTACCTTAAATGTACAATATAGAAACAACACATTGCATGGTGTTCCCCTTATTGGTTCATATGCTTATGAAGCCAGATATTTCTGCTGATGTTTTATGTGTAAATTTGCTTACTCTCAACATTTCCATGTAAGTACACATTATTTTCTGCACAAATTCAACAAAATAATTCAATTTTAGCATGTCTTTTTCAACATTGCTTTGCTCCTTCTCACAACAGTTTCTCATGAGTGGAGTCCTGAGAAACAGAGCTTGAGAAAAAAATGAACTTGTGGTTTTAAACTAACTGGATCTGCACCAAAATTCTGGAATAAGTTTCTGGTTTTACCACATACTATATATATATGACCTGAGGCAAGGTATACTACTGTCTCTTTATTTCTCATCTTGAAAGCAGGGATAATAGTTGCTCTACGTAACAGGATTCTTATGAAGTAAAATCCATGAACAGTAATGATAACTACTGCAGCTGTTCTTTGCAGACATAAAATAAGGCCATGTGCCATGTCCTGCACTTGGGTCTCAGTAAACCCCTGCAGCACTACAGGCTGGGGGGGACAGATGTTTGGCAAAAAGGGATTTGGGGATGCTCATTGTGAGCTGGCTCAGTGTGAGCCACTGTGTGCCCAGGTGGCCAAGAAGGCCAGTGGCATCTTGGCCTGAACCAGAGCAGTGTGGCCAGCAGCACAAGGGTATGATCAGCCTCCTGTACTTGGCATTGCTGAGGCTGCACCTCAAGTCTGGTTCTGAGCCACTCACTTTAATAAGGATGTTGAGCTGGTGGAGGAAAGGGCAACAAGGCTCATGATGTCTTATGAGGAGCTGCTGAGGTAGCTGGGTTTGTTTAGTCATGAGAAGGCCCAGGGGAGACCTCATTGCTCTCTACAACTCCCTGAAAGGAAGCTGTAGTGAGATGGGAGTTGGTCACTTCTACTGTCCCTGCAGTGAGAGGATCAGAGGAAATGGCCTTCAGCTGAGACAGAAGAATCAGATTAGATACTAGAATTTTTTTTTTTCACTATTAGGACATGTCAGGCATTGGAATAGGTGCGCTGGGAGGTGGTGGAGTCACCACCTCTGGAGGTGTTTAAGAGGCATCTGGATTCAGTGCTGGGTGATGTGGGTTAGTAGTTCAGGGGTTACAATGGTAGTGCTGGGCTGATGGTTGGACTTGACAATCTCAGAGGTCTCTTTCAACCTTGATGATTCTAGGGTTCTAAAATAAGGGTGTTCATCTTCTAAACACACACAGCAAAAAACACCATCTGCAGGGCACTGAGCTGAAACTGGTTTTTGGTGACTGACTCTTGAACGGAAGATCAGTGTCAGGGCATACCTGATGGAGGCACTTCTCACACCATGTCCTTCTGCAGGCAAATTAGACACAAGTATATTGGTGGACACAAAGACCTCTCAGAAAAATATCCAAAGTTGTAAAAACACAGCCTGGAGAAATAATAAACCATAAATATGTTGACAATTAAAAAAAGTATCTGGCGTGTTTTTTGCTTTAACTCATGACACCGAATGAGTGGCATGATGTGCAAAATCAGGAAAAGTCATGCACAGGAGAGATGGCAGCCTAACTCTGTAAAGAACTATGGCTTGGCAGCAACATGGTGTCACCAGGTGTAGCTTCCAGCCATAATTCTGCACCTAGCAAGGAATATCTGATATTGCAAGTTCATCGTGTTTCATATTTGAGTCATGCTTGCCACCTTCAGCATTTTCCCCTTATTTTTCACTTTTTAAAAGACAAGGTATGATTTGTTGGAACGGAGCGGAGATAACTCTCTTTGTGAGCCGCAGTGGCACCATACCTATTTTGAATCAGTAAACCAGCTACAGGTGCGGATCACCCATGATGACTCACCACCTCTCTGTGAGCAACTGAAATGACTGCCGGGGGAACGGGGGACGCTGGAATTTTACCGACACGCAGAGTAGGCTTGTTGCTGTCAACAGCTGGGGGTCAGAAGATCCCCTTCTCATTTCCTTCTCCGATCACAAGCACACCAGCTTTCGTGACCTGCTTTCCGCCACTCCTTAAGGCCGTGGCGATGCCAGCACATTTTAGCTCGGGAAGGGTCAGCGCCGGGGTCCCTGCGCTGCGGTGGGCAGCGAGCCCCGGGCGCTGGGAGCGGAGCAGAGCAGACAGCGAGCCCCGGGCGCTGGGAGCGGAGCGGGTCGGGCCGGGAGCGCTGCGGCGCGGACGGAGGTTGGACGGCGCGGAGGCGGCGGAGGAGGAGCGGGCGGCACAGCGATAGCGCTGACGGGCAGCGGCAGCCGCTCTTTGTCCCCTCCCCTCCCCGGCGCGCCCAGCCCAGCCGGCAGCGCGGAGCGGAGCGGGCCGGCCCGGGGATTCCCTCCCCCGCCGCCGAGGTCGCCATCTTCACCCCCGAGCTCGCCTCGGACGCTGCCGGCCGGGCTCCTGGGGAGCCGCCGGGAGCCTGCGCCGCGCCTTCCCGCTGCATGTGACCGGCGGGCGGTAGCGGCCTCCTCCGCGGATCTCGGCTGCGTCCTCCTCCGCCCCCGGCGCGGCGGGGAGGGGGCGCGGGGCGCCCGGCAGCGGGAGACGGAGGTGCCGGGGCGCGGTGGGCACACAAAGGAGCGGGCGCCGCCGTGGGCAGCGGTGAGTGGCGGGGCAGGGCTGCGGGGTCCCGCGCTCGCCGCCCTGCCCCGTACCTGCCGGTGGGCTGGGCTGCGGCCACTCCCTTTCCCGGGGGCCCGCTGGGAGCGATGGCGGGGGTTGTGTTGCGCCGCCGCCGGGGACCGCCGGTGTTTTCCGCACCTTCGGCGCCACGGCCGGGCAGCGGCGAGCGAGGGCCGAGCGAGGTGCCCGGGGGCGGCGGGGCCGGTGCTGGGCGGGGCGATGCGGGGGAGGCTCCGGCCGCGCCGCCTCGGGAGCGGGCAGTGCCGCGGGCGCGGCGGGTGATGCTCAGCCGCGATCGCGCTCGACGCTCGGACAAAGAGGAGCGAGCCACAAATTTTGTGGTGGGCGATTTAAAACAAACAAACAAAAAAACAAGCCAGAGGGGTTTGGGTTTCCTGGATTTGTGGGTTTTGTTTTTTGGATTTTTTGGTTTGTTGTGAGGCTTTTGGCGGCTGGGCTGGGAGGTTTTTTTTGGTTCTTTTTTAATGCCGTGCGCCCCCGCCCCGTCTCCCGGGCGTGCGGCGGGAGGGCAGGTGCCGCGGCGGGCCCCGGGGCCTGGGGTCGGGCTGCGCCCGGCGCAGGGCGTGGTGCCGCGGCGGGGATGCCGCGACGCCTCCGTGCCTCCCTTCCGTGCCCCGGGCGGCGTGCCGAGCCCCGCGGGGCCGCGGGAGGAGTGCAAGGCCCTCCGGCTGGGGAAGGAGGGAGCTGGGGTGCGACAGCGGTGATTTTCGTGCGCGTCTAGAGCGGTAAATTGGCGTTTAACAGCTGTTATTTGAAATGTGGCGCTTGTCTCCTGGGGTGAGCGTGTGGTTTTCAGGTAGATACTCCGTGTGTGTGACCCTGTGCGCTTACCAGAATTGTAACCCTTCTATAGGAGAACGTTCCAGGAGAACGTGAAGCCCTGTGACATTTAACTCTGAAGCTGGATATGCATTAAACTGTAAGTTTTCCGGTTTTGTTTCTGAACTTGGATTGATGAATGGAGTGATTATTTCATGTCTGTGAGATAAAAACTTGAGAAGTAATTTAAGTGAGACCCTAGGCAGACTTTTCCCATGCCTGTTGCGTATATATGTCTCTTCTAGACTGCAATAACTGGTTAAGAATAAAAAAGTAAAGAAAATCTGGGAAAAAGCGATGCCTTAAATGCTTGCTTTAGGTATGGTTGTGGTGATGGATCTTACTTAATCCTCCAGGGCTGACAGTCACCTTTTAGACTTAAATCAGTGTATAGGAAATACCAGTAAGTGTAATACTAATGTGTTTCCCTTCATTTGACTGAAATAACTGAGATTAGATGCTGCTTTTTCCTCACTCATAAGGGATATTTAGTCAAGTATTTTACTTAGGTGATCTGATTAATAGCAGCTTGTTGAAGGTATAGATATATTTCTGAGCTGTTTTTTACAGCGTTAAAATATACATGCATTTTTGAAAGATGTAATCAAATATTAAATTTCTACTGTAAACTGTAATGGGGCTTTTTGAAAGGACTGTTGTAGATGGAATTGCAGGAAGTGATCAAGCAAATGACTACAACCACTAATAAAATAAGTAGCAGATCAACAAGCAATGAGATAATTTAGTATATACATAAATTCATTATATGTCAGTACCTATATCACTGCTTTTTTAAATTTGGGTTCTCCCATTAGCTTGAGTGAGAAGCTGGAACCTGGATATAACTGTCTGGGCATCTAAAGTGATTTTGCTAACAAGTATGAGTTATTCAGTGTTCAAGACACCGGTGAATTTTCTGCATATTTAGGCCAGAGTTTTATAGCTTAAAAATTACATCACACAGTTCATATAATGTTATATGGCATTTGTGCACCAGAGGAACAAAGCACTCTGAAACTGTTGTTTTGTGTAGCTTGTACATAAATATTACAGCTAAATTATCTTTTGTTCTGTTTTGGAAAAAAAAAAATTGTCAATTTACTTGTGCTGTCGTATAACCATACAAAATAAATTTATTTTGAAGCTTGCTAGTAATTCTGACGCTGTGAGTGTTTTGGAAGTTCTGTGGTGGCTTGGTGTGCAGTGTGGTGGTCTGTGGAAAGTCTTGAGAACATGGTGGCTGATTACAATAGGGAAAGACAGAAATGTTTTAAATATCCCATCAAGTGAAAAAAAAAGTTGAGTTGATTTAGAAACAGAAAAAGGAGATGAGAAATTGAGTATGTATTCCAACTTTCTTTCTGTATATTTTACTGTGCCTTTTTTAACCTGTATATCAGAGGTTTCTTTGCAGTGATAAAATATTAGCCCTAAAATGGTTTCAAAAAATCAGATCATGTGCTATAGAGTTGTTACAGCAAAAAAGAAAAGGATTAAATGTTTCATTTAATCTCTCTGCCCAACAAGAAGTTACTTTTCTAGGAGTAGTAGTTCTTGGTGGTGAAATAGTGCTAATCAGCAGTTGTTGCTGTAATTGATTGTCCACTGCAGAGGAGTCCACGTATTAGCTTGAGCAAGCTTGCACAAACCCTGAAGATACTTGTGCCAGACCTTTTGACCCTGGGGTGGAGGTGAAGGGGCTTCTTTTTTTGCCTCTTGAGTTTCTCCTCACTGGAATTACAGTGCGCTTTTAGAAAAATACTTTTTCCTTTACACCACTGACAAGGAGAACATATTTCATTCTGTGATATATCTTTGAGGTGACAGTTTTCCTGAAGTTCAGGATTATATTTTCAAACTATTAGGAATAGCACTGAGATACTTGCTCTGCTTCATGTGATTTATAGACCTACCTTTTAGGCATGAAGCATAATGTGGAATTAAATGACAATAATGGAAAAAAAGAACCCTGGTGTTGAAGTACTCCCTTGAGATACTGCCCCTGTTGAGGTTTTTTTAATTGTTGTTACTTTATTTTCAGTGAACTTAGCTTGACAAATTAAATTAGCATACAATAGTGCTCAGGAAAATCTTGTGCCAGTCTGTTTTGAATATGCCATCATGTTTCATTTTAGAAACCCACTGGGTTCTGGTCAGTGTCAGTGAGTGCTTGGATAGAATTCGAATTAGACTAATTTTTACTTTTGAGTGGTATATTTTGCCTATTCAAATCAGTTTTCAGCAACTCAGTTGCAGCTCTTGATTACACTTGACAGCCTGAGTCCAGGTAGTGAATAGCAGTTTATCATATAATTCATTAGTGCAATAAGTGTATTTCCTAGCTATGATTCTAGCAAGCATTACAGACTGTTGCCTTACATAAACAGATGTAAGCACTTATCTTTGGTCACCGCCTTACCCCTGGGTGTGTGTTTCTCGTCCTACGCCTCTGCGTGCATGTAGATAGAGAAGGTGGATGAAGGCTAGTGTGGCCCTTGTTCCCTGTGCCATGTTCATTAAAATGTCTTTGTTGCTGCCATAACTGTTTAATATTAGCCATCTTGTGTCTCCTAGTTTTAATACTGGCCTTGTATTGTGTAGTGCCTAAAAGAGTTTTAGAGGAACTTAGGGTGTTGCGAAAGTGTTTGTCACTGTTTTCATACTTTAGAAGTGGGAGAATTGCTTTCTAATGTGTTCTGAAGGACTGTAGACAATTGACTGCTGAAACGTGAATGCCTGTCTCTCAGTCCAATTTTATCAATGCTCAGAGTATACTTAGCAGGGTTGACATGAAGGAGTTATTTTTTATATTACAGCTGCTGTATTACTTTTGTGTTAAAAAGTACTGAAGCAAAGTGTTTATCACTGCGCAAATAAATTATTTTATTTTTTGACTAGATTAGACGTAGATGCACTAGAAAAGCAGGCACATGCTGTTCTTTTCTGTAGCCAAGCCTTGGAGGAAAATGAAGGAGAGAGGGGGAGGAGGAATACTGCTCTGAAGGATGCTGATCTTGAGATGGGTGGATTGGATTAATTTTTCTTTAAAGGAAATCGGTTGTTCTGAAGAGAGGCTTTTGAGCATTCACAGTCAAAGGTTTCATGTTATTTTGATGAAGCAAGTCTGTCTTGCATGATGAGCGTCTCATTTTATTGTATGACTAGCAATAATAAGAATTGATGATGAATTCAAGGAAGAGGTAACCTGAGGCAATTGAATGTGGGTAAAAGAGCAATCAAACAGCTGCAGTGAACATGTTTAAGTGGGGGCTTCACATAAAGGGCAGATTGAACAGGAAGTTTAGCAGCGAGAAGGCTGCCTATTAGTAGCAAAGTGAATGTAGGAAAATTAGGCTGGTGAGCGTCCTACGAGAGGGTTTTGGCTCAATGCCCGTTACATAGATGGGTAACTCTGCCTGAGGACTCCTTTGGTCTTTCTCAAATTGAATGTTTTGTGTGTGGTTAGAAGTGGATGTGCAAGATGGAATTACTAGACCAAGGGTAGTCGTAAGAGGAACAGTAGTTTCTGTTGACTGCTTCACCTCAACAACAAGGGGAAAAAGAGCTGCCTTGTCCATATAGAAGGCAAAGTTAAGGGAGTGCAGACCTCCTTCAAAGCAGTCTTACATATTCTTTGTCAGTTTCACAGAATGTCTTAGGACGGGGGTGTAAGGAGGAAGACATAAGGTGTAAAGGAAATTGTTGGCAGGTTTTGCAGGCTTCTTCCTGAAACATAACTGAACTATATTAATTTCCTCTTCTAATTTATTTAGTTTTCTGTCCAGTCAAATTTGCAGTATTTGTTGTGAGACATCAGAGGGAGAGCTGCTGGTGTGGCTCTTGGGGATGTCTTGTGTAGGGCTAGGAGTTGGACTTGATTATCCTTGGGCATCCCTTCCAACTCGGCATATTCTGTGATTCTGTGATACCTTCTGTCTGTGCACGCATTAGTGCATGCATGGTGCAGGGGAGGAGGCAAGCTGCTGCTAACTGCACTGCCTGAAGAGCTAGGAGCTGCTATACAGCTTGCTTCTGTGTTATGGCTAAACAATATTCAACAAACAACTGAAATGGTTCTCTGTTGTGTTCGAAGGTTTACTTATTCTGGTGATGTTGAAATCAGGGATCGTGTTATAGGCTGACATCTAGTCATGTCAAAAGTCTATTGAATTGCAGTTACCCGAGCCCTTGATCTGACACCATACTTATTAGGAAACAGTATCTCAGTTCTTCACTGGACAGAGTTTGAATCCTTTCCCCACCATATACAGATTGTAACAGACGTGTGCTGGCCTGTGATGAGGGGTTTTTTGCATTGTATAAGCTAGTGCCTCTGTGTTGGGGAAGAGGTGCTGGAAGAAAAATTGCAGTTCATCTTTGTAGAAAAGTTTGTTCTCAGCAGTAAGGGGCTTGTAATGCTGGAAGGGTATTGCACATGGAGATGACCACTCTCATCTAATAACTTTTCACAGCTAAACAGCTAGAGTGCCTTGAGTTGCACTTTAGGCAAGCAGTAATAAAATATTGTAAGTATCTCTATCAATTTAGGCTAAAAGAGAGAGCTATTTGTTTTATCAGTGTATGAACAGTACAAGGGCAAAACTGGGCATGAACCCAGTAACTGATTACAGACTGCATCATGGTTCGCTGGGTATTTTGGAATCTTGTACTTTTTTACAAATTGCTGTACAACTCAACCTGTTTTTTTCTAACTGTATGTGCCTTGAACTTTATCAGTTATTACAAAGAGTTCGAAAATGTTTCCTTAAGAAAAATTTCTTTTCACAGAATAGAAAGTGTGTCGTCACCAAAGCCTCCCTAGTTAAAATCCCAATTGTCCTCATAGAAGAAATAAATATGTGCCTTCACAGAGGTTTGTGAATTCTGTCTTAAATTTAGTACCTTTTCTGTCTTAAGGTTCTGGCTTATCATTGTATGGGCTTTATATACTTTTCCCATGCTTCATTTTTGGAATGGGGCCTTTTAATCATCTTTTTTTTTTACTCACTCACCGAATTTGGAGACCAACTGTTTAAATCTCTTGCAAAAATAGGACTTTTTCAATTTGCAGCTGGCTTCCTTGTCAAAACAGTCATGCTGCTTAGTACTGAAATATTATATGCAGAAAGTGTCTTGTTGCATTTATTGGTTGCTTTTATCTTACAGCTCATATTCAGTAAGTCTCGTGCTGTCTGATAACACCTCTTTTAATTGGCCCCATGTGATGCAGCTATTAGCATCAAACACCATTTGATAGAGGAATTCCACCTACTCCTTTAAAGCTTCCTGAGAACAATTTTTCACTTGAGCTCAACTACCTATTTCTTCTCTTAACCCTTTAAGTGAATGGTATCTTGCCCTGGTATATTTGCACTGAAGTCCTTTTCTAGTAAGCTGAGTTTTATAAGGTTTGTTCTGCCTTGATATAGTTTAAAAAAGCCTTAAATTGATGTGAGAATGTAGTTTCAAGTTAAGTAGTCCTGTTCACTTGAACTGTATAAACAGATTTTGAGATACAGTAGGAGCTGTTTCTTCCAGCCAAAATTAGGTATAAGCATTTCAGAAATAGGAGTTTACCCATTTTATTTGGTACAGACATGTTCAAAAAGTCAGTGGATTGGAAAAAGGCTTAAAATGCGTATTTTAAGTAACATCTAAGGGGAGGAAAAAGGGAGCAGGGAGCAGTCTTCACCAAATTACACCAAAATGTTATTTTTGGTGTTTCATGCACTCCTTGCTGATCTGATTTTTTTGGTTTTGTCCTCAAGCATATGCGAGGAGTAATTTGCAGAGGTAATAGAAAACTAAGCTTTGATGCATTCTGTTATTTTATTTCTTTTTGGTTGGTTGGTTTTGTCCTATCAAAAATTCATCTTGCACAAATGTTTAGGTGATGTGCTCACAGTAGGAGCATGTCACTGGTACAGCCATGGTTTGCTATGTAATCAAGTCTTTATTTCAGTGTTGAAATAGGGACTTTTTTAAAAGGATAAATCTAGGTGTGTTCAGCTCTGCTATTTCTTATAATTGTACCTGGTTTTCTTCTAAGCTGTCTTGTAAATGGCAAAGCCTTGTGGTACTCTTCAAAAATCTTAGTTCATCTTGAGACTGTGAATTCACGGAGGTGAATTTAAAGGGGTAATATTTCAGTACAGACATTTTCACATGTGGACCATCCTCTAGGGTCTACTGTATCCAAGCTTCCTGTAAGCTTTTTCTGTAGAAGAATCTCTAAATCCCTGCACTGGTGCCTTTATTTTCCATGAATGATTGCAAAGTGGCGCTTCCACTTAGCACCAGCTTTTCCCGGGAAGTCAGCAGGAGTGATGACTCCTTTCAGCTCTAAGCATTGCAGGTCAAACCCTGGCTATGACTAAATTAGTGGTGAAGCTTTCAGTGAGATCCTAAATTCACTACAATTTAAGGTCTGCGGAGCAAGTTAACTGCATCTCTGCAAGAATGCATTTGCGAGAGTGATCCTGGCCATCCAGCAGCAGTTACGGTGGAGTCGAATTTCTTCAGTGGAATTGCAGATAGTTGTATCCAGAGGTGCTTAGAAACCAAAGTGTGAGCATTATCAGTTTATATACAGAAAAATACAGGTATTGGAGGTTGTGCTGGATTTGTTTTTTAACGTATTTATTATTTGATTGGGGCACAATTGTCACCTTGGCTCCCAGTCCTTTGTCCTCTGTGTTGTCAGGATGTATTCATTGAAAGATGATCCTTAATTCTTAAGATTATTTTTTTATTATTTAGATCAGTTGAAAATTGTAATAGATAAAAGGAGACTGCATTAAGAGTGATCCCACATGGGAGAAAATCACAGCAGGCACAGACCTGTGATAGTCCAAACAAGTGTGCATTTTAGTGAAATAGTATGCAAATTAAGAATTCCATTAAAGAAAATGTGTTGTTCTGAAAGTGATGCTTCCACAGTTCAGATAGTACTCAAATATTCACAGAGGTGATGATTCTAGATTATGCTTTTTATACTGTTTATATGCTACCTCTTTTTTCAAATTCTTAAAATTTGTTCTTTTTCTTTCAAGGACAGAAAGTGTGATCTGAAAGCTTTGTTGCTTTGTTTCTACTGGTTGAGATCATATTCAAATATTTTTGTCAGTGTTCTTCTGTACAGACTATTTTATCAAACTATTTGTGACTTAATGTCTTTAAAATGTAACTTAATTTGTGTTTGCATCTATTCAAAGATGCTGAGGTCAAATGCTGTACTGTTCTGAAGTCCCAGGCAGCAAATTTTGCAGATCACCATGGTAATGTGCGTGTGTGCATGTGGGAGGAAGGCTAAAGTTGGAACCTGCATTAACAGAATCTGTTAATATTACATATGCTCAGTGGCACTAGCACTGCTTGTTCTTTGACATGCATGTTCTTTGACTGCATGTTCTTTGCTTAATTAAAAACAAAGTAATATGATGGAATTAAAAGCCCCTATTGTCTGATTTTTAATCTTTTTTTTTTCTGTTTGTATGTGTGTTTCTGAAAGAACTCTACTGAAATAAAATATGGGTAATTGTGGAATCTTCTTTCTGTTCAGAAACTGGCAATTATGATCTTGTAAAGTAGCAAAGAAGCTCCACAATTTCTTTGTTCCCTCTCTGAGAACTTATGGATAGACTTAAAAGTCATTGTGTTACAGCTAGAGATATCTACCAAGAACACTTGCTGCTGATAGCGCATGTCCTGGTGATTTCTGCCAAAGCATTGTGAATGTTTAAATTGCTTGATTTTGGGTAAGCATATTTGGATTCTTCTGTACTTGCTATTGTTTTCTCAGATACAGAATTAGTTCTGAAGCATCAGAACTAATTCAGTGCTAGTTTATTTGTTTTCTTTAATAAAGAACAACTGTGTTCTGTTCTGAAACTGATTCTTAATTGCCCTTATTGCTGATTACAGATAAACTTATAAATACCTATGAATTTTTTGGAAAAGTTGACAAGAGAAAAGTTAAAGCTGACTTTTTTTGTCTCTTTGTTACTGTAGTCTAAATAAACTTGGAAAAATTGGAGACTTGGATGAAGAATGATTTATATTCCCCATTACTATATTGATTGTCTCAAACCTCAAAGTGAGAGAACAATGACGACTGTGAAGGATGTAGAGGGGAAGCCATTCAAAAGGTGGCTGAGGTCACTCAGTTTGCTGAGCCTGGAGGAGACTGAGGAGAGGCAGAGACCTCGTTGCAGTCTACAACTTCCTTGTGAGGGGTAGAGGAGCAGCATTGATCTCTGTGATGACCAGTGGCAGGACCTGAGGGAATGTGCTGTGCTAGGAGAGGTTTAAGTTGGATATTAGGAAAAGGTTGTGTGCTTGGTTCCTGGAAAAGGCTCCCTTAGGAAGTGGTCACAGCACCAAGCCTGACAGAGTCCAGAAGTGTTTGGACAATGCTCTTGGGCACATTGGTATGACTCTTGAGGCTGTCCTGTGCAGGGCCAGGAGTGGGATGATGATCCTTGTGTTCCCTTTCAGTTCAGCACATTATATGAGTCTATGAAATTTAAATACTTGCAATAATTTACTAGTTTAAAAATACTGACCCACTGCTATTGAGAATTGTAGGCATTGATATGTGTTCAAAATGCAGACCAAGTCATGATGGCTTTTGTCATATGGCCTGAGAGAGTTGGCTTCTTAACTATATCGTTGCATAGGTGAACCTTAGAGCACAACAACCAGGAAGGGTCCGAGGGGAGTTGAGATGCTCTTGCTGCATCAGAGTTCAGATGAGTCAGGAGGTTCACCAGAGCTGCCTTTGCCACCAGTAGAGCAGAGTTGTTAGCCTGGCGTGACGTGAACATTCAGACTGTTCTTAACTTGGGAGGTCATCCGGAGATCTCAGCCATCTGTGTGTGCATTCACATTACTTGGTGCGTTTTGTTTTTACAATGCTATTCACTTGTTGTACACAATCTGTCATAGTAATAACTCTTATTACTGTGATATTTTTCCTTCAAAATGCCAGGCCTCCTTTTGAGAGTGCAAGTGTGGGAAGTGATGGCTTTGACAGTCTTTGCCTTAGGAAAACAAGCTGCTTTTTCAAGGCTGTTTCTGCGGGGGCTGAACATCACTGTGTACGCAGTGTAGTCATTTGTATATCTAGTGACTTGCTAGGTCCTTTTTTGCATTTTGAGGAGAAAGATACTTACCATCTACTAGACTATCTCTCTCTAAATGTCTTTAAAAGACAAAACCTGTGGGTCAGTAGGACTTCAGACAGTGAACTGTTATAATTTTGGGTGGGATTTTTTTTCATTCCATCATTCCCTTGACCTGTTTCTGTTACGTACAGGATCTGTAGTCCCACACAGACTGATTGTCATCTGGGTGATTTAAAGCAGACAGATTTTGCATATTAGATTATGAAGAAAAAATTCAAGTAACCTACATGCTTTATCTGATGAATCAGTGAAGTTACTTATGTCAGGTTTTCAAAGTCTATATTGGCAGGTGTGAAAACAGAGTACCTGCTCTGAAAAGCATGCTACTAAATGCACCTTCCTCCCACTGATTAGAAAAAAAAAATAAAAGCTTTTATGGTAGTAAAATAATCTTGAGAAAGAAATTTTAGTACATGGATACTTTTTCTTTCACTTTAGAAAGGTTTAGCCTCTCAAACTTTTTCATACATATTGAGTTTCTCCATACTCAAAATTCAATGTGCCTAATTAAATTGAAATACAAGGTTTCACCCTTTATGTAGCTGAATTTCTGCATTTTCTGCTTCTTATCCCAGAGTATCTTTCAGTCTTCTCCCTAGTGTGTTCATACAGTGTTATGTGTTCATCTTCTAAAGCAAGCATGTGTGTCTCTGAGCCAAGGAATTTCATTAGAAAGAGGAGAAATAGGAAAGCCTGATGCCAGTACAGATAAACAGGACCTGGACACCAGTCTTCTGGGTGTCTGACCCCTACTAGTTTCTGGGAGAATTATTTGCCTTTTTTTTCTGACTTGGGAGGTTTTCTGGAGGCCACCCAAGATAAATGCATACCTTGTATTGAAATGTCTTGGTGTTGCTGTGTTCTAAGGATCTCTTGAGAACAATGTTTGAGGTGAGGAAAAGGCATTCTGAGGTAAGTTTAAGTAGGCTACTGTCCCAAGTCCTCTTGTAGGGCTAAGTTGGTGAACAGAAGTATCTTTCTCCTAAAGAAACAGAGTGTCTTTCTCCTAAAGACATACCTTAAGTGTAAACTCCATCTCTAGTTTGTTCTCTAAGGAGCTCTGATTTTGAGATTTATATCCCTCTGATAAGAATGGGAGAAACTAAAATGAGCCTTCTCAATTTTTTTCAACTTATCTTTAATGTTACATCCTGTATGTTAATTTTGGTGCCAAATATGCACAGGTCTGAATTCACTGATGTTTCACTGACTCCATTCATTATGGTTCTGTGTAATTAATTGCTGTACCAATTACAGGCTTCATAGTGAAATAATAAAGTATGCTCTGTGGGCTGTCCGTAATTTCCTGTATGTATGTGACTTTGCCTTTTACTGGAATAGAAAGAAGATTTTAAACCTGTGTGTATATATATGGTGTATGTCTACAGAGATAAAAAATTACTTAGGTGCAAAATAAATAATTGGTATTTTTTTCCTTTTTGTTTTTAATAACATTCAAAATGATGAAAAAGTTCCAAATGAAGACAGTGAAACCCAATGCAAACTTTAGATTTTTACTTTCTAATGGATAAAACAGTTAAACTGCTGAAGTTCACTGTTTTTTTTCTTCTAGTGGACAGGACTGAATGTCTGCAGACTAACTGTTCATGTATTGTAAATTCACAAGCTCTGTAGCTTAGAAAATCTTTTTCTTTATTGTATGAATACATCTTTAAAGTTTACAGTGTACATGTGTTGTGTTTTCAAGTTCTGTATCAAATTCCAACCTGTTTTATATAATTGGAAAACGACTTAGGTGTTATGGAGCTACAGTAATGATTTTACTCTCTGAATTTGATACTTAGGAATAGCAGTATTAATTTTCTCAATTCTTTTGATGATTATGATGCTTTTATAGCTGTTCCACTAAAATATACTTCTTTGGCATTGAGGTTCTCTAAAATAATGTCTCTCTTCAGTAGAAGCACTGTACTAATAGATACATTTCACTTCTCTAAGGGCACCCATATCCCATTTTTTCAACCCTGTTGATTTGGTTTTTGTCATCTTTGTTTTCATACACAGGTTTTATAGTGAACTCTTCATAGAAGGCAAATGTGATGTGTAAGCTGGGATGGACTAAGTAAAATAAGAAATCATTTGAGAGATAATATCAGGATGACAATGAAATCACCTGTTAATGTGACCTGTTAATCACTAATGCAACATTAGTGATTTTTTTGTAACTGGTTAAATCAGTAATGGAATTATTATTTAGAAATACAGGCTTGAAAACAAGGCTTCAGAGAAGCATACAGCTTCAAATTCGCACACAAATGATACCACTTAGACAAATGCTTGTTGTAACTGGATTTTTAAATGTGATGTGGGCAAGTCTGCAGTAAGCCCTCCAGAGTTACTAGAGAGTTGGCACTGCTGGATAAGTAGTGTGCCTTGGCAGTACCTGCAAACAACTACTTTTTCCACTCTGCTGTAATTTAATAGCCTTTCAAGCCCAAATCTACCATTTACAGCAATGATTTTATTAATTAAGTTGTCCGTTAGGATATATGTTTAGTCTCCAGGATTCATACATCTGGAATTCAAAATAGCTGTGACATGATGACTTACAACCAGTGGTACAGATCATCTCATTTCTGACTGACTTTTTAAGATGTTGTTCAAGGATGGCTTTCATTGTTCTGTCCTGCTGCTCTTACAGCATGTCCCTAGATTTCTAATGATGTTTAGGAAAGTCTTTTTTTATTTAAGGAGAGGGGTGGAGGAAAACATTTGGCTTAGAGATTGTAAATATAGATATTCTTATATCTACTGTTACCTCATTTGTATAAATGTTATTACATATTTAAATTGTTTATACAGAATTGGTCTCGACATGCTAAGGATGTTATGTGTGCTTTTAATGTGTTCTTTTTGCTAATTTCTCATAATGCAGTTTTCTCTCAGTGAAATTTACTAATGTAAATCTCCACTTTGCTTTCAGTTGCATTGCATTTGAGTGAGGAGGTCTGTGTTTAACTGCAGCTAAATGAGCTGTTTCTCCTATCTATGTATCAGCTATTGTCCACAGTGTCTTAAACTAGAGGGTAGCTAAATTTCAATGACACTTCTGTTATAAAGTTGACATCTACTCTAAAAAGACACGATTGCCTTTCTGTCTTTGAGGATTTTATTTGCTTCATATTGGACTTTCACAGCTCTTGCCATGCAATGCCATGCAGACAAGTTTATCCCTTTCCCCTTTTCCTTCACAGTATTTTTATTTTCAGCAACCATTTTTCTGCATTTATAGTCTGCTATACCTGCTCTCATTTGCCTTAGCTCTTCGTTCCTAGTTCGTAATTTCTCTGACAATCTTTTCTGAAAACTACATGGGTAAAGATAAAAACCCCTAATTTTACATTTAAAATCTGTCCTATGTCAGTCTGAGAAGAAAGAGAAGACTTGGTTCCCTAGTGTGTGGGCAAGGAAGGGCTCAGATATGATAAAAAAGCCCCCAATAGAAGTCTGCAAGCAAATGCCTTGCCATATAGTGTGAAGGTTAAAACATTGGGGATCACAAGTGTAGAAGGGGGGTGGAACTTTTTGTGTGGGGTGTTGTTTTGCCCTGTTTGGGTTTTGTTTTTTTTGCTTATTTTAGTGAAATCTGCAAAACATTGCCCTATCTAACACAGGAGATGTACAAAATTTCATTTACTACCACATTTACGTTATTTTTATATGCACATTTGAAGTGTAAACTAGATTGTTTGGTATTTTCAGCTTTCCTCACATCTTCTGTCTGTTTTGAAACCCATTTCTGATATATCAGTGCTTTCATGACTATCATTGCAGGTGGATGCTCTGTGAATACCAGAGTCTTCTGGTTTGTTTGGGTTGAGCTTTTTGAATAGAGGTTTAACAGCACTAAATATTCTCCTACTACTTCAAGTAGCAGTGATTCTTCTTTTAACTCAGAGCCAGCTCTTATGAGTGTGTTTCTTTTATTGCTTGCAGTACTTGTAATGCATCCTTCCTTTAACTGAGAACTGCTGAACTTGTTAGCAGATGTCATGGATGTGATTTAGTAAAAAACTTGTTTGCTAAACCTCACACACTTCATGGCATTTAACTGCCATGTTACATATTATTATTGGGAACTAGTACAAAACAGTTATTCCTGAATGACCTCGTATTGCCAGTAAATTGAAATCTGATCACTAGCTATACTCTTGAAGAAATAATGTTGGAATATACATACAATTTCCACACACCCCTGCTAATATAAAAATTATTTATGTATTTTAAACAGTGTATAAACATACTGGGATATAAGGGTTAAGAGGACCTAATAGTGCACAAGTCAGTGGAAGTTTCTTTCAGCAGTGCTGTAAACAAGGTAGTCCTAATCCTTGGAATCATTCACAAGTGGAAGTAGCTCAGTTATTCTGACACCTGCGGTGCTTTGCAAAGGAGAAGCCTTGGAGGAACTCCTGACTCTCCCTCTTGGTAGCTGATTTTTTCCTGGAACCATGAAGTTACATTGCTCTTCACTGTGAATAGTTTGGATTAGGTGCTGTAACAGATAGTAACTTAATTCTGTTTTTTTTTCAGTTTTTCATCGCTCTCTAAAATTGGGGATATCTTCACTGAATAACTTGCTGCTTAAAGAAAGTTACAGAAGTTGGGAAATTCAGGTAGGCAATACTTTCGGTTTACTATTCACTTTAAATGTTGATGCAGATATGTATGACAGATCTATAAATACTCATTGTACCAAAACCATCAAAGCGTGATATAGATTTTAACCTTACTAAGACTGAATGTGGTTTCATGGCACCTCTTGTGAGCTCTAAGCAGGCCCTGATAAGAAGTCGAGCAGACTTATGATATTCAAGTGTTCTTTGTGCTCATAATAAAAATACATTAATGTTCAGATCTAATGTGATAGGAAGTCCAGGTACTTTGTAATGCTCAATAAATTTAATAAACTATTTTTGACAAACTATTGTCTTGTTGCCCCAAGACTCTGGTATTCATGCAGCCACATACACTTCCATTTCTTTTCCCAATTTTCTTATCAGGGACAATTCTTGATGGATTTGCTGATTACATGTATTTCATATTTCACTTCCTTTGTTTCAACTAAGGCTTCTAAAGAGATCTCAAATACTTAATTCCAATATAAGATGACAAAATTCTTTTGGTGTTCTTTGTGTAATAACTTTCATGGCTTTAATAATTTAGTTTGCAGCTCTGTATATTACAGAGTTGTTTATCCTGGTTTGCTCTGATTTTAAGGATTCATCCAACTTTAATTCACTACTTTCTAGTTTTTATTTCAAGTACATGTGCTTTGGTGTGGTGTTAAATAATGTGTAGGAATGGACAGTAGTTTTAATTACCTGAATTTTCCTCCACCAGAATACTCAGATAGATCTATTCCTATTTGACTTTGCTCATTGATAATGATTGTAGCACATTTATATGGGGTTAATTGCTGTGGATTACACTAACAACCAATGAAGCAGTTAAGCCCTGAAACTATTGCTGATTTCCTATGACCTCAATTCTACACAGCAATTTTAATTTTAGAAGCTTGTAGTTCTCCTTTAATATTTTTTTTTACTGTTTTCATATTTTATTTTTTAAAAATCCAAATGAACTCTGTGGAAAAGAATCCTGTAGGATATCAGTACCTTTGGAAATGTATATAAAAATCTCTTGCACATGTTGTTTCTCCAGAAAGAGATGCAACTTGTGAAACATATTGCAAAAACTCTCCATATAGTGTTTTACAGGCTTTGTTATTGATTTCTTTTTCAGGAGATAAGTGTCTTTCTATTTTACCTTACTCTCTGCTTCTAATCCCCATTCATGTAGTATGTAATTCAAGTACCAGTAAAAATCGATGCTTTACCCTAAAAATACTCAAAGTATGTTGAATTTTGTTTAAATACAGGTAAGATTACATTTTGCATTTTAAGATGCTAGTCAGTGTTACATTTTCTGTTTCATTCTTTCTGTCTCCCTTCCCTCAAGTTCCTTTGAACACTCTTGATGTGTTTTCAGTATGACTGACGATACCAGACATGTTTGGGCTTATCCTTAGTGTTGTGCACTTCCTTTCCATTATCACCTGATCTTTTTAGCTCTCATTTCACTATTACTTGTAAAACGTTTCTGCCAGGGAGTCTGGGGAAGAAAGTCTGCACAGGAATTTACGCTGGAGAAGCATGTGACAGAAAGGTGACTGTATTATTAGCATGAGAAACTGAAGTGTAAATGGCATCCCACACTGGGAGCAGGAGCTGCAGTCTCTGTTGCTGACCCTGCAGCTTTGACCTGCTGCTTGTTGCTGGGACTCAAGGACATTCCCAGATGTTTTATGTGCCCACCATGTGAAAAATGTTTCATTGCAGAATGGAAATAGTCTGTGCAGGTAGGAATCTCTGTCCTTTCGACTCTGTCAGGAAATGGGAGAGAGGAAGAAATAGTAGCCCAATTGTAGTAACTAGCCCAAATCTAAGGTAATTTTTAAGTAGTTTTATAAACTGCCAACCTCAAAAAAATTCACAACTAGAAAAATACTGTCCCATGAGGGTGGATGGAAGAAGGAAGGCAGGCAGTTGGGTAGCATGTGTGGGGGTGATAAGGATAGGTAAAAGATGATGGTGATGATATCTATTTGAAGAAGACAACTCCGAGGAAAAGAAGAGCAGTATTTAAAACCAGAGGGGAGTAAGGGCTGTACTGTAAGCAGCAGCAGGAGGGTACAGGGATGGATGACAACTGGTGCAGGAAGGCAAGTGGGGAAGAAGCAGAGCTTCTGGAGCAGAGGTTCGGTGAGTGGTGATCGCCACTGGAGCAGGAGCAGACAGGAAGCAAAGAGAACTCGCAGTGCAAAAGTACGTGTGTTTCATTCTTGTGCCAGAAACAAGTGAAGTGCAATGGGTGTTCCCAACCTGTTGGCTGGCCTTTCTGTACAACCTCCAGGAGTGTCTCCAGGAAGCTTCAGTCATAGAGTAGGAAGCGCAGCCTTCCTGACTTGCATTGCTGGCAGCTATGATGTTGGTGATGGTAAAATCTCCATAAAAACCTTATAATCTGGCCTATTCCGGATTAAAAAAAATAAAAAAAAGCCTTAGATCCTAATATTTTTCTTCATTTTTCTTAAGGTTTTGAGGTTCAGAAATTGAAAGTATGTAAGATAGTGATGGACAGTGCTCTAGTGCCATTTCCTGCTGCCTGTTTGCCTAGAACCCTGCAACTTTTCCTTTCCCTGCTTCACTGCAGTTGTGTGGTGGACTTTGTTCACATGCCAGGGCTTTTGTCACATGACTCTGACCATGTGCTTTGTGGATGTACTTCCAGTCATGTGAAGTATAAGTATTTAGGCTTGTGGCTCTTCTTCATAGTTAGTATATTCCTCATCTGGCCTCATGATACTCTTAAACATACACTTTCCAACTGTTAAGAGGAAACTCCAAAAAAATCTGAAAAAAAAAAACCACATTGAAAATGTGTTTTTCTCAATTTTTCCATTCTCTTACTGCTAATTCACTAAAGTTCTAGAATACTGGGGTGAGGGAAAAGATGGATAAAAACCTTTCTCTTGTGAAGGCATTGTCAAAACTGTAAATTATTAAAGTTTGGCAAGGAAGCCTTTGTTCCATTCATGTCTAGAACTAAAAGCTGGTGCAATGTTTCTGCATTACTCTTTGCATCCAGAAGTCATTACCCTAAAATGCTGGTGGACTGTTCATATATTGTGCGCACATCTTGATGCCACCATAGAAAAAACACACATCTTCAAAATCTCAGATATGTCTTTTATATTCTCGTGCTTTTTTAGTATATGATTTTCGAATTGGGTCTCCATGGGCTGGCTTTTCTGTGCAAGGTTTTAGTTTCCTGAGTAAGGAAATGTTTAGACTTCATCCCCCGCACTTTCATTAATTCTCTATGATTCTAATTTTCAATTTAATAGTTGATTCATTTATTTGAAGCAATGCCAAAAAGAGAAATTTTAGTTCATTTACATAATTGAAATTCAGTGCTTTTTACTCTAAGGGAAAGGAAAGAAAGAAAGGAAAGAAACTCAACATAAGATCTTGGATCTCACCATTTTATTTCATTAAGAACTTCTGTTTTTCAGTGTTGATTAACTACCTTTAACTTCTAAATTCATATAATCGTATTAATCCTGTAGAATAATTAAAGTAACACAGGTAGAAAACTGTCCTTCTGTTGATCCATTTCAGATGCCCTTTTGTGCAACCACTCCATTACTGCTGACTCTTGTACCATCTGTGTTTGTATCTGACTGTCCTCTGCTTCCTCCATTGTTAAACTTGGGTCAAATCACTGGGGTGCAGCTGAATTATGTGACTGATCCAGCTTCTCAAGTGTTCAGAAATGGTTTAGTTTTTTTTTTTCCCCTGAAACATTTTATTTGCATTTCGAAGTAGAACATAGCTGATCCAGCTGAACTATATTAATGTGAAAGTCCATGGTCCTTTTGCTCTCACTTTTCACAGTATGTGGAACATGAAATACAAATTCTCTGAAGCTTTGTGTCATTGGATACCATAAAACTAGGAAACAAAGTTTGTCAATAGGACAATTGCAGTCATGGTAACCGAATTTCATTATACCTGTCTGTATGCAGAGAATAGTAAACAAAAAGAATAGAAAAGTGTGTAGGGAATATTGGTTGATGTCTAAATTAGATACTTAAACTGGTTTGTCATCCTCTGCTGTAATGGGGAAGAGAAGGAAAGCACAGCACCCCAGAGGAATTATGCTGGGAAATATACATGCCTGATGTCCACTTTCTGTAATTTAAAATATTGAATATACACATGAGAGAGCTTTCAGTTTTGGAGTTTTTTAATTAGACTTCTAATTCGCTCTAGAATCCACTTTATTTCACAAATCCGGTAGTTCTCTGCTATAGGACTTTTTTCCTTTCTGGAAGTTGTATGCTATAATCTTTTTCTTAAATTGGCTTATCTTATGTGCAGTGGGAAATAAGACTTCCTGAAAAACCTGTGTCCTATCCTCTTACACTGTACTTTGCAATGAATATTTAAAAAAAAAAAATTGTGATTTTATACTGGAAAAAAAAATCTGCCACTTTGTACTTATGGCACAAAGCCTGAGAAGCTTAAGAGTATAATTCTGGCTTTTTCTACCTTGAATAATCACATCTCCATGGAAAATGCCCCAAAGTCCATTCAATACTTAATGTTTGGGACAAAGTGCTCTCTGCAGAGAGAATGCCAAGGACAAATGTCTTGGGTGTACTTGAACACTGACATCCTGTTTCTTGGGAGAGCCTGGGCTGAGTGTTAATAGTCCTTGCTATGTTCAGTGCTTACTGTTTGTCTTATGTACTTCAGGTTTGTGTGTGCAATACTATGCATTCACTAAAGCTGCCAGGCAATGCCTTGGTGTTACGCAGTCAGATTAGATTGCTAAAGTTGTGAAATAATTAAAGACTCCTATTCTGCAGCATGAAGTTACTTGAAATACTTAAAATCTAGTAAGTTAGGTAGCTCAGAGGCAGAGAAAAGCTGCTGTGAAATCTAAGAACTGGCTGAAAGTGAGCACAAGCAGGAGAGATCTGTTTGTTCCATTAACATGTCTGAATGTTCTTGAATTCTGGGTGGAGCTTCTAATCATGCAGCTGTCCATTTTCTTGAAAGGAAAGAAAAGGATCCTGTTCTGTCCCGTATGAATGATCTAATATAAAGACGGAAAGCATGAGTAATGAACAGACTTGTGCTAATAGCAGAAATTAATTCTCAAGTTTGTCTTTGCCACACAAAACAGTCTTGCAGGCTGTCTTTCGGACCAACAGCACACTGCAGGGCACAGAATGGTTTTTTTTCTAGCTTTGTTCTTAACATTATGTGCAGCTTACATCCTTGTTAGGAAAAGCACTTTAACCTGTGTCCCTTGAAGGAGTGGTGTGTTCCAATATGCACTTGTTCAGAGTTTATCTGTGCACATGGATTCAGAATACAGTCTTGAAAATTTTAGTAACATTTTTGTTTGGAGGTGCAGATTTTACAGGCTTCTTTCTTTCTTCCTGTCATTTCACGGAGACTGACTGTCTGTGACATGTCTACTAATGTTCAGAATTATTTGACTGGACTGTTTGTGTGCTACCTTAGGGTCCAGAAGAGACTGATCAGTTTCTTGGAATATGCTTCATTCATATAATATTATGCTTTGCATAGACATCAATTAGTTATGTAATTTTCTTTGTAAAATACAAAGAGTGAAGCAATTATCTTGCTGCTCTGCCCCCTTTAGTATGAAGTAGTGGCTGTAGATTTTTCAAGAATCTGATTTCTTCTTTTGACCAAGGCAATTAAAAAGAAACCCGTCTTGTCTTTAAATCTTTCTCTGCATTGAAATGTAATTTCAATTGCATTGAAATCAGTCTTTAATCCTTCTAGTCTTTCTTCATTCCCAGTTATTAATCCTACCAGGAATGTTTTCTGTTACTGAATAAATTGGGGAGGAGGGGTAAGTAGGCCAGTATTTCCATTATTCCTGTTGCATAATTGATCTGCCTCTCTGTGACTGTATTATGCATGGCTGACCTTCCGTTTGGGGCTGGTTTATTAAACTTCATTTCAAGTATTTGTCAACAGTTACTTTGTCAGTCATGTTGGGCCTTAATTATGGATCACATTCAGAGGCTGGGCTGCATTTGTGCATCCTGGGCACAAATATTCACTCCTTGGTGGACAGTTGGAAGACCTGTAAGAGTGGATGGCCTCAACCTGGAACTTCTTTAAATCCCACTGACAGGCAAATGAGGATTGCTGCTTTTGAATTGTCTCAGGCACAAAAACAGTGGGGAGTTTCAGTAGCTTCAGTGGGTTTTTGTTTGTTTTTTAATTAATATGAGTGAATTAAAAAATGAGGATAGTAAGGCTACCCTAAACCCCTTTAAAGAGTGGTCTGTTCAAGATAGTGCTAGTATTGTGGGAAAGATGCTTTTACTGTGGTAAGGAGGAAGAGTGAATTACCTGCTCTTAAAGAAGACTACATGGGTGATAGTTACTTGTTACAGCATATATATCTATATAAATATAGATATATGTATTATAGCTATATTTATGTATGCATAAATTACCCTAGGCAGAAGAGGGATGGGAGGCACAGAAAAGCATTGTAATTAATTGCTGGGAGGCAGGAGGAATTGTTTGATTTACAAAGTAGCAAGCTGAATCTATAGTTGAGTAGCACCTGCATCTCAAAAAATCTCTCAGGCGTTGAGTGGAAACTGCGGGGGTACATGACACTTCTGACAATCTCGCAGTCTAACTTTCCATCTGAGTTTTGAGATGCTTCTAACATAAAGGCCCTAACTTGAGAAGCCACAAGAGACTGCTGTATTGACTGTCTTTTAATGGACTGTGACTTAACAAGTAAATGAAAAGCCACACAGTGACATGAATCTCTGGTCCCCACTGATTATAAAGTGCAGGTCCCCAGAGCAGTTTGTATATAGGTGTTACTACTTGATTTATTTGTTGTAGTGAAAACAAATTCATGGAGGTTTGCTGAAATTTCTCATTGTTAACAGAATTTCTATGGAATAAAAACACAACTTACTGTCAAAATTTTATTTACCTTCAGATAACCCAGTCCATAGAATGATTTTGCCCACAAGTGCTCTCTCATAAGTACAATGGTTCCTTTGTTTCTGTACCCTCATTCTTTTGCTCTCCATCTAGCTCCTTCATATCTCCTGCAACTATCTTTGCCTGTGAATATTAAGATATATTTCAGCAAAGCTTTTTGATATGGTAGGGTATCTCTTGTGCTTTTACTTTCCATTCTTCAGATTTTTTTTTGTTTAAAATGAAACAATCAACCCAGTTATTTTATATCATATGTAATCTTCAGACCTGTTTCCTAAGTGTAGTTTCTCTCTCTCTGCTCTGTTCTGCCTTGCTTCTCCTCTTCATCTCTTTCCCCCGTTAGAACCCCAGCCTTTCCTGTTACCTCCAATATAGCACTAACCCTTCCTGTTACCTTTCTGCCTCTTCCTTTTAGCTCCTTCTGTCTCAGAATAGCTACAGAGGTTGGTACCACTGTAGTGATTCTGTTAGTTTGATCCAGAATTTGAAGGCTGATGGATAGCATTACATCATTAAGTCCTTTGTGGTGGGTGGTACAGGAGAAAGACTGTATGTAACTATTTCTGCTTTTAAAGCCCAGGAAAAAGTTGATAGCATTGCAAATACTGACTGTCATGCCATTTATGGGGAAGGGACTTGATATGTGTTATAAATTACAGAATGGTTTGGGCTAAAATGGATCTTTAAGTTAGTATTGGAGACTGATGGATACTCTTTGTTAACCTATGTGTTGGTCCTACGTATTGTTTTGCTGTGACTGGTAACCCCTTGTAAATAGATGTCTTAATTTCCCAGTGTGAAGTTTTGTAGCAGAAAAATCTGTGTCCCAAAACAAACTGTTAAAAAGCACATGCTTGTTCCAGTCTCGAGAGGTTGATATGCTTTCATTCCCATATGTGTTTAAAGAAGTCACGTAGCATTTACTCACCGGAAGCTTTACAATAGAGTAGCACTGCAGCTATTGCTAATTTGGTAGCTCAAGTTGAGCTCAAGTGTGGAAGTGGTTTTTTGTTTGTTTCACTGCCTTTTTTTTTTTTTTAATTTTTTTTCCTTTTCATATAGCTGAGAATCCTCTAGAAGCAAGATTCACATATATCCAGAAATAATAGCTAGTTTTGCAGAAGCTTTTGATATTCTGAGGGTGTGTTTAATAACACAGTTGCTAGTAACATGCAGCTACAAAAGTAACAAAACTCCATTGCTTGACAATTTAAGAGCAGTAGCTTTTCAGAAGAGCTTCTAAAAGACTTCTTACTATCTCATTATTGTGCTGTTAGTATTGGTACACTTAAAGAGCATTTAATTTTTGATAAACTGCATTTTCAATATTACAGTAAAATGGGATATTCATCAAGAAGTGAAAGAATTTTAGACTATTGTTTTCAGAATTTTTGCAAAAATCCTAAGCACTGTGCCTTTTTCCATCAAAATACCAGTCTGTATTTGTCAAAGTTGACGACCAATATGCATGGACTGTTATTGCTGGTGTTACCAGTACTGTCTAAATTTTGCAGCTGTCTGGGATATCAGTATAGTACAAAGCAAGTTAAATCAGTGGGTTTTTTTGGGAGTGATAGGTTTGTGCACATCTCACTAGAGCAGCTGAAATGCTTGAGGTATCTATCTAGCTATGTAAGAATCTACACACCTGCTGGTTTTTTCCAGTTGTTCAATAATGGATGTACTAGTGACATAAAAAGAAGATTCACTCTCTTTTGACAGGTGTCAGCATTATTCACTACATTGCATGTTGAAGAACTGCAGTTATTTCAGCATCACTGTGTGTTATTCTACTGCTCCTCTCTGTTATCCCTCTTTATTTTTCTAGTTACTTCTGCCTTGTTGGCTAATGTGAAATACATGTGTTGTTTGTGGTGGTTTTTTGCTTTTTTTTTTCCCTTGGACTCTAGCTGATGTATGTCTTTAACATGGAAATTGAAGTTCTCTCTCCTAGTTGTTCTATCATCCCAGTTACAGAGCTGTGCAACAGGAGGGGGAGACAGAGATTTGAGATAAGGCTAGATGAAAGAGCAGGTGGAATCAAATACTGAAACACATAGTATTACAAGTAAACAATGGTACCTGTACCATTTCTTGATCTTATTTTGTTCCTGCTTTAAATATTTATGATATATTCTCATGATGGAAGAAAGCCCACAATTGTAGGGTAAGAAAAAAATAAACCTTTTGTTGTACTAGAAGTATTTCACTCAGGGTCCTTGAATAATACCAGTTGTATTCTTCAGGATTAGATGCTTTACACAGAACTGAGACAGGTAATTGTAAATATGCTGCTTTTTTCGAAATGTGGACTTTTATTTCATTGAAAGAAGTGTGGTTTGCTCAGCTCTGCTTTCCTTGTGCCCTTCAGAAGTAACAATGAGGCTAGAAGACCTCAGTAGAACTAGCAAGGGGAAACCCATGAGGGAAGATCTAACCTGTTTCTCAGAAAGTTACCATGAACAAGACTGGGCTGTCCTTTATTAAGAGTTAAAACAGCATGCTTCTCCCTATGGCCCAGGTCACAATTGTCAGATCATGGGGACAGGTACCAGCCTTTTGGTTTCAGGCTGTCTGGAAGTCATCACCTCCTGACTGTTCAGGAGTACAGTAAGCGCACAGCCTTGCCAGCGTGCTCTGCTAATCTTACAGGCAGGAAACAATGGAATTCATATTGCCTTCTATGGAGACTGGGTTTCCTCAGAGCTGGCACAGATCCTAGATGTTTCCTTCACTGTCCACTGTTGTAAAGAAACAGGCCTTCAGGAACAGGACTGCTGATTTGATGACATTAAGTGAAAAACTGGTCTGGCCTTTAGTAAAGGCCTAGATAGATGGTGATTTCCTTTCCACCTTTTGCTGTGTGATTGTCTGGCACCCTGTGTGGGAATGCTTTTGTACACTATTCAATCTATGCATCTGCTATTAATGTAGAACTGATAATCTTTAAAGTGTATATGTAAGATGTACATGAAATAAATATTCTGTTTCCATTGTAAACTACTTGTACATAGCAAAAACCCCCATATTTAATGAGATGTTGTGTGTTGCTACTCAGGATTCTCATGGAGAGTTAATGTCTTTCTCTTCTCTAATAATTTTCTGCTCTTTAGCGGTGAATTTTTGCCATGAAAAAGGGAAATCTAAAATGAAAATAATTAATTTTGTTTTCTTTCTTCTGACACCAGAAATGCTAAACAACTTCCTTTTAGGAAATTGCTGACAATATTCTGGCATTTACAATTAACCAAAACCTGTCGAGGAAATAAAGAATTTTAAAATATTTCTAATTTTATTTATTTAACTACATTTCTTAAATGGAAACACTGCCTATAGCCCTCTCCTTCACAAGTGTGCAGAATGAATCTAGCTCTTAGTGCCAGTAAATATTTAAATTAAACCATGGCAGGGTTGTTCAGTGCGAATGAACACTGCTTGAGACCACAGCACAGTATGCTTATTTGGTCACTGAATCCTTTCCTGTTTTCTGTCTTCAGTCTGTATTCCCCAGAGAAGGCCACTTCTCTTCAACAGAGCTCTTTCTGGAAGACTGGGTTTATTAGGAGACTGTCCTCGCTAGTTTTAAAAATACAGGTCTTGTCTCAGTAGTTCTTAAGTTGAATTGCAGTGTGAGCTCCCCATCAAGTCATGAGTCAAATGAGCAGCTTCTGCAGTGCTGGGAGGGAGGGAGCAAGCTGGTGGTGACAGGCAGCTGAGCAGGGCACCGTGCCCTCTGCAGCTCCTCATGTCAGTGGTCACGTCTGGCAGAGGCTTGCCTGCCTGCTCCTGGGGGGGGGAGAGGGCGGAATGCTCTTATCTGGCGGCTGGGAGGAGCAGATAATGAAACCCTTTGTGTCCCCCTCCAGAGACATGAGCTTCAACAGCAATGAGCTGTGCAGCTGCAACCCTAGCAACAAGGGCCTGGAGAAAAGAATGAGGGCAGCTTCCCAGCCCAGGATGGCCAGGGGGTTAAGGATGAGTGAATTGAATGGGTAACACAGTATTTAGATGAACCTGTGTGCCTATTATTCTTACTAGGAATATATATTTTTTGTTTCAATTCTGATGCTTAGACTGAAATATATCCAAGTGTCTTTTAGTACATCAATAAACCAATGACTAAGGACTTGCCAGTGTCTTTGTTGCTGTTAAGAGTCTTGATAGTGCATTTTCTGGAGAATCCACAGTTGTTTGGTACAGTGCAGAGAGTTCATTGCCACCATTTAAAGAACATGAAAGAAGTCGGTTTTGATTTTTGTAGTGTAGGTGCACAAAATCCTTAAAGATGCAATGGTTTAAGAAAGAAATTTCTTTTTAAAAGTGAACTAGTTCAAAGGGTTTTTTGCATTGTTGCTTCTGAAGTGATTGTGCTTATTGTGACAGATGGTTTCTAGAGAAACTGACGTTAAATACTTCATTTTTTAGATGGAGCAATCTGATCTATTTCCATGGGAAGCTCCATGAATGGGTTGAGGATAACTCTACTGATGAGAATGCGATAGGCTTCATTAATTACCTTGCTGTGGATAGGGATTCACAAGCCACAGTTTGGGCTGCATGTCTGGGAGAGAGGGGGCGTTTATTTGAGGGAGAGACTGAATAATGAATACCTTAAACCAAATGATCTGTGTCTGAGTGGCAGACAAAGAGGGCTTTGGGCAGTGACTGATTATTCCGTGTGAAAGGACTACAACCATATCTGGCCTGCATGCTGAATCTCACATGTGAGCCGTCACTCCTTATTTCTCCAGAAATAAGAGAAAAAAGGGAAATCAAATCCACTTAGGAAGCAAGTGCACCTTGCTGCTAAAGGTGCTGTTACTGACTGCGTGATGCTCATCTAGTTACTGCAATGAGGAAATTTTGGTTATTTTAGTTGTTTTCCAGTCTTTTGTCAAATGCAGTAGACATTTTTTAAGATGTTATGTACAGGCCTTTGTTTGTTCTCCCTTACCTTTTCATACCTCCTAGATGCAGTCTGTAATATTTGTCCTACAAGCTGATTGTAAGTCACAGCCCAGAGCAAATGGAGCAGCAGATGTGGTGATTCCTGGATGTTTTTTGATCAGGCCAAAATGCTGACCTGAGGCAATTGCAAGTCCAGGACCAGGTTTACATCCACTGACTGTGCTACACACGCACTATTGTCCTGCACTGGAGCTGGGTGAAGAGCTATCATCCCACTAAACTGTTCAAGCAAGATTTAATGAAGCTTAATGGTAGAATGAATGAGTTTCTGATTTCTTGGCTTCCCTTTTTTGTTGCCGCTTGACCTGAGCACTGAAGGTGAAAGCTAAGGAGAACATGTTCCTTTTACTAGGTATATTTGTTGACTTGTAAAATGCAGAGGGAAAGGTCAAGTGTTAAAATATTTGGAGACACCTCAGTACTCAAGTTGTAGAATTCTCTGTATTTTTTTGTGAGGGGCAGGAAAAATAAGGGAAATGTTTTGGTTTGGAAGAGGACTTGAGACTGTACTTAAATACTTAATTGAGTAATTATATCTTGCGCTCTTTTCAGAAGTTTCTAGTGAAATTAAAGCTACATATTTAAAATTTGACACCGTGTTTAACAGTCCTTTTCCTTTATTTGAGAAGGAAAAACACATTCAAGAACAACTGCAACTTTTATTCAAGCGCATACTTCTTACAACTTAATCTAAACTTTCAGATAAAAACTGTTATCCCAGGCAAAGGAATTGATGTGTGGTTTCTTGGGTTTTTGTTTCCAATTATACAGAGTGAATCTTTGTCAGCAGATACAAGGAAAATATCTCCCACCCCACCCACACACAGAGAAGGAAAAATGAACAGTTGTGTGACATTGGGAGAGATGGCACCTTGTTCAAAACAGAGAAAGTTTTTATGGTAAATTGAATTGTCACCGTGTAACTGTTTGACAATTTAGTCAAAGTAAATTGCTTCTTTCATTTGAGTTTATTTACTTAAGTCAATTACACATGCAGATTCGATTGTACCCTCCAGCAGAACTTTCACTGGGAAGGATTATATAAATGAAATACTGTTATGCTAGTAAATAACTCAAAACAAACAAACAAAACCAGACACAATTAAGACAAGTGTGAAGGCAGGAAACACCTTTCTTTTTTTCTGTGATAGAGAGGCTTCTACTGAATTTTACAACTTAACTTGCCTGATAATGGAGTTTTGCAGTAGTTCTGTAGTGTGCAGACAGAGTGCTAGAGCAAACCTTCAGTATGAAGATATTTACCAGTTGTAAATACCAGTTGTATATTTCAGAGATACTACAATGTCTTTTTCAAAGTGTCTGCAAAGCTTCTTAGGAGTTCAAGGTAACTGGAGATTGGGGAAAGCGTCTCCATAGAGCTGAAGAAAATAGTGCCTCTTCTCTCAAAGTCAAAAAATCTCTCATTGTACCTCTTTTGTAAACGGCAGTGTGCTAGTTTGGGCTATTTTTGTCTTTTCAAAACTTGTGTAATGCCTGTTTTGTGGTCATTTGCCACAGTAGTTCTTGAGAAAAAATGAAGCTGTTGTACTAGTCAGTGGTTTCTATCTCTTCGTTGCTGCACTGAGGGCATGGGATAAGTTCTGCTGTGTTAAATGAGACTTTGTCCCTGTTTTGAAAGGGAAGCATGTGCTGACCATGGCAGCACCATGGATACCAGTAAAAGTAGTGGATTTGTACATTAGGAAATTCTTATGGTTTGCCTTGTTTCACCATAATAACAGTTGGAGCCAGGAAGATGCTTCTGAATATACGTTTACCTTGTGGTCCAAGGAACTAAATAGTCACCAAGAGAAATAACTTAGTTAATAAGTTTACCTGTCAGAAGAGTAGAATAAGACACCAGATGGTGAGAGTAGTGTAGAAGGTTCTGGAAAAGAGTTTGTTTTCTGGGCTTCAACTTGAAAGCATCAGATATGAAGTCCATCAGGAGCTAAGCCTTGTAATTACATGTGCTGTCTGTGGCTAGTTTGGGTCTTGAAGAACCTGGTAATCCTTCCCAATACAAAGAGCCACAGTAGTTGTCACTACCATTTTCCTTATGACTTTGTCATGTATGTTAGAAAAAACTGCCTGTTGTGTTGGCTGTCTGAAAAATCTGTAGCTGATCTTGAGTAAAGGAACTTGTATTTCCCTGTTTCAAGTAGGTAAATGGTTTTGAATGATGTGAGAAACGCTTGAGTCTTCATGCTTATATTTATTGAGATTCTTACTCGGTGTGGAAGCAGCATTCTTTTCATAGTGAGGCAGCACAAGTATTATACTTCACATTTGTTATTCAGGACTTTAAAGTTATCAGCAGAAGTACTCCATGACTTCTCATTGTTTGGGCATGAGAAATACTATGGTCAAAGCATAGTTTATTTTTTAGGCTTCACTTAGGGTTTCTCCTTAGGTCAGAAGGTTGGGGACTAGAGGGAAGTATGTTGTGTATTTCATTTGCCTTCCTTACCTGTTGGCAAGCAGGTAACTAACTGAAATAATGCAAGAGAGATTGCTTGGAGACAGCATGCCTCTGATGTGTATCACAGTTGTTGATACTGTTTTCAAATATGTTTTCTTACAAATAATCTAATTACTCCCCTTTCCTCCCTACCAAACAAAGTCTCCAGAGTGAGGTCTTTGTACTTGAAAGTGTTCATTCAGTGTGGATAAGCAAATATTGCCAGGTAATGTGATCACCAAAGTGAAGTGCCCACAACGGGGAGAAGAATGTAACTTCATTACTGTGCCATCTTACAGCAATAAGATTTTATTTCACGCTGATAACACCTGCTGTAAGTAGATACTATTTTTACTGGTACAGAAATGAATATTTAATGGATAATTTTTCCTTGCCACATGTGTTCAATGGAGAAGAACAGCTATTCTTGGGAAAGACGAGAAATCAAGAAGTAGGTAAGAGAAATGTCTGAAGACTGTGCTGGGCTAGTGTGGAGACCTGGACAACATGGAGCAGAAGCGGAAAGCACAGGCTTCTCTACTAACAGAAGTTGTAGGAACATAAGTATAAAAGGACTCATAAGTATCAAAAAGAACCTAGTTCTCTTTCAATGGCTGTTTATCATCATCACTGCATAAAGAGCTGAACACAGCATGGCTGCTTGGTTTGTTCTTTTTATTTTGTTTTCTGACTTTTGGCTCCTACCCTTACAGTCCTCAGGATCTAACATGCCTGCTTCACAGTGCAGAAAGGGGAGAACAGACAGCACAAAAGGAAAAGCACTAGGAGACTGGGAATTGTGTAGCTTGATACACCTTGAGGGTTATTGTTTTGTTTGTTTGAAGCACCAGCAGAAAGATAAAGCTTGCACACAACTCTAACATTAGTTTCAGCCTTAACAGGAGCATACTAGTTCAAGTATCTTGAGGAATATGCCTAGTAGTTTGGGGCTTACTTTTCCCAAGTTCTGCATTGTCTGTCACTCTGGTATCTTTATTTCTTTGAGATTTGAGCTGTACCAGTTTGATCATCCTACAGAAGCTAGATACATAGACAAGAGCAATAGAATATTTATTATTTTTTTTAAAAACCTAAAACATATGGAATGCATTCATGGCAAAAATGTCAAGGTAAATTGGGAAATAGGGAAAATTACTATAAAGCCTTGGTTAATTTATTCCAAAAGAAAACAGTGTGTGTTGTATGTCTTTACTTGGGATGTCATTCATAATGAAAATAATAGTAAAAGGCTAGTGATGCACTAGTTCCCTAATGTGCACACTATTCAGATGCTTATTTGTCCTTCTTCCTGTATATTGCCTTTTTAAAAGTGAGGAGGTAGAGAAAATATTCTTTGAGAAAAAGGGGCAAAAAGTTAAGGAAAGAGGGCAGGATGAGAAAGTGCTTGAGAGCTGTAAGGAAATGAAGGGGTGTATTTTTCAGACTTAGATGGCTCAATCATCAGAATAAATTTCTAAGGGCACTAATGGTTACTGCATCACTTCTTTTCTTCAAATGGCATTTGAATGCCTATTCTAAAAAATTATACAAATGGACTAGAGGTTCAAGATCTTCAGTTATTACTTTAATGTCTCTTTGTGTAGAGTAGTGGTTGATGGTGTTATGGAGGCCTTTTCAGATCGAAGCACACCTGTCCATTTATCGCTGTTTCTGTTTGCAATTAGACAAGGCAGGTTACCTTTAATTAATCTGGCATTTATCTACACAATGAAGGTACAAACTTCAGGGAGGTTTTTTCTGCTTCTTAGTTTACAAAATAAGACAAAACTCTCAAACATGAAAGAAGAAATGAACATTCAGATAAATATGAAGCAGTACAAGCATGTTAGTGGCCACAAATTAACCAATGACCTTACTATATATTTGTTTTTTTAAAAATATACTTCCAACTTAATAATGCTTTGCAAAGAGCAGTTATGCAAAGAAATGCAGTTGTAGCAAATACATCCATCAGAAAACAGGATGTTATTAGGTTTTTTGTAACTTCTGTAGGTCAGCATTAGTAACCAAGGTTTCTTTCCAAACTGTTTTTTTTTTAAACCTGTTTTTCTTCTGTGGGTTGTCTCACTTAAAAGGCTTTTGACTCCTATACGTAATCTCAAGCTATAACGTCTGTATCTTGAGAAAAAAATGAGGCATTTTAAAATCCTGTTATGCCATATGAGAACCCTTTAAAAACAGAATAGAAAATTCTAGTGACTTGCACAAACCCTTGTATTAATAAACAGTGAGAAATGAAGTGTTAACTGGCACAGTTACAGTCCTGTATTGTTGCAGGAAGAGAACAAATCTTCTTTTATGTTTTGCTTGGTGTGTATCTGGCAAGTAAGTGTTGACGGCTCTAACAACTGTATGTGTTTTACTAGTGTTACCTAAAGAACACTAGTACTTTACTGGTACAGAAATGAATATTTAATGGATAATTTTTCCTTGCCACATGTGTTCAATGGAGAAGAACAGCTATTCACAGCTATATACAGACTCCCTGTATCCATTAGGGGTTTGTTAGACTGTTTTGTTAAAGAGCTGCTGAGGATACTGCAGAGCTTTTATAAATACACAAGATTGACATAAGGGAATGACGCTGCTAAGAGTATATAAAACTTGATAAGTATGTACTCTTAACTCGCCTGGTGGATACTGTAATTTTGCCCCTCTAGTAAAAAAGTAGTTTCCATGGACACTGCAGCCACTGCAGCATATTCATATTATATATCCTTACTTCAGCCAATCTTTCCACTTAAAGAAGAATTAAACCTGGTCTTCTCTGAATATTATGTTAATTGAGAAGCAGTGTGTGTTACTAACAGACATGCAGAGGACCACTTGTTATGTTTGTTCTGAGCAGTAAAACTGTATAACTGAAAAGATTCCCTTTAAAAATAATGTGATTTTGTCATTAAATTGTCTGAATATGTCTTTATAGTTGTACTGCTAGAATGCAATGAAAACAGATACTAAGGCATATGTGTAGGGTTCTTTTTAAATACATCACAGATTAAAGTAATCAGCAGTGCATATTCAGTGGGGGTTATTTCAAGGCATGCTATTCAATGAACTGCAGAGTTCTGTGAGCAGAGTATAGAACAACTTCTGCTGATGCATATATGTGTTGCTTTCTAGGAAAAGGTAACATATTTTGCTGTTAGTATGTCTGTTCATAAAATTGTAAAAGATTAATACACAGAATTTCAAAAACTAGTAGATAGTTGTTGGTCTGTTGAAAGGATCTCTGTCTTTAGCATCTGTGAGCAGTTCCAATGCCTTATCTCTGTGAGAAGATACACATGGAAATCCTTAAAATGGTAGAAATGTGTGTGCTTAGAACAAAGTTGACTATGAATGTTCTTGGCTGCCTTAAAATACAATTGTTCCATGCCTTAGTTTCCCACACAGATAAAGAGGAAGAGATCAGATTTCCTTAAAGCCTATACCTGACATGAGCCTCCTGTTTATTTGTTTGTTATGTTTAGCAATTAAACTAATTCCTGTTAAATACTAGAAATGGAATTCATGATTGATTATGCTCAAAAGTCCTTATATAAATGCATGATTTTTTTTACAGTAACTACCAGCCCTTGCTGTGACAATTCTATCTCAAAATTGACACCACAAATTAAATCAAAGAAGCCACTGGATTTAAGATCATGAATCATGCCTGTTCAGGGAAAAAGCAAAAGCTGGTTACTTGCTTGGTACTATTTTGGCAAAGTCTTTCAATTGTTAATGAATTAAGTTGGGTTTTTTTTGGTTTTTTGTTGTTTTTTTGTTGTTGGTGGTGGGTTTTTTTGTTTGTTTGTTTTTTGGTTTTTGGTTTTTTGTTTTGTTTTTTTTGGGTTTTTTTGGGGGGTTTTTTGGGGGGGTTTTTTTGGGGTTTTTTTTTGTTTTTTTTTGTTTTTTTTTTTTTTTTGGGTAATGTAGCTTTTTAACATACATCAAGAACCTTTTTGTTTCTTCCCCTACTGAGTAATGGGCTGAAACTTCCACTACTTGCCTACTGAGACTGTTGTGCAATTTAGAAAAAAAACTCCAGGAAATGTATTTTGGTAATAGCTTTCCGTTTTTTCCCCCTATACCATTTAACTTGATTTAATGGATCAATTGATTAAGTCTGTGTTAGAGTAGTAACGGGGGCCTGGAGTCTGCGTGTCAGAGTACAAAAGTGCTGTTTTGCAAACCTGCCTTAGAAAGTAATAACCCAGTTATATCAACAATGTCCTTTGTGTTTTGGACATAATAATTATTTTTGTAATTAAAGTTCTGTTTTATGCTTCCATCTTTCATCTGAAAGCATGATCATGCAAATAAAAACCTCCTATGTTTGATAAATAAGCTAGATAATTTGATCTCATGTTTATCCTTTGTAATTTAACTTTGATTTTTTTTTTTAAATTTATTGTTGAAAACACTGTACTGGTCTCTTCATTGTTCACAGTGATTAAAAATACTCTTTTAACAAAGGACTTTCTAGCTAGGTTCAACTAAATGAGAAACCCACATCTATGCTCAGCTTAGGCACCTCTGTTTCCCTTCAGAGCAACAATGTCTTTCTGTGAAATTGACAGACAAGTGTCCCACAATGTGCCTGACTTGGCAACATGCTCTGAGCTTGTTCGTGCTATGTAGTAGCTATTGACAAGTAACTCAATATTTTACCATAGAAGCAATTTATGAGCACAGTGCTACTGCAGAGCATTTACTTTGGCCAAACTCAAGATCTTTTAAGTACCTCTTTTTGTTGTTGTTATGATTATATGGAAATAGTTTAGTTTCAACAGGATGCAGCTCTGATTTCTTTGTGCCAGATAGCAATACACTGCATTTTTCAGGAGAAAAAACACTTGTCTGAACTAATTTTTAGCTAGGCCATATGACATGACTCTGCTTTGCAATTATCACATCTTAAAAAAACAAAGTTAGATTTAGCTCTGGATGCCCAGCTGTCAACCCTACAGGGATGGCCATGAAGGGTTGGATGTACAAGAATGTGTGAGGGGCAGGGAGGCATTTTGGGAGAGGCTCTGCTCTGAGGTTTGGCTAGTCCGGGTTGTGTCTGTCTGTGGGAGCTGCAGCAGCTGGTCCAGACTCACTTTCTGTAGTCTGCTCCACAATTCTGTCTGGTAGCTAGCACTGCTCTGCTGGTGCAAATCAGCTCCCTCACAGCCACACCTGGCATCTCCAGAGGTGCCATCATGGGATGTGGATGAAGTGTAGTGCAGTGATTATGCGTAAGATCACATCTCAGGCAGCTAAACACCTGCCTCTTCTGTAGGCATGGTGTGTCTATCCACGGGCAGACCTAGCCTCATATCCAGTGTGTTCCTCATTGCCTTCTTTTTTCCTCCTTTCCAGAATATGTTTTCTGATTTCTTAGTTAATAAATTGGTCTCTAACCTGTGAGTTATGTTAAGAACAGACATTCAAAGGCAGAAGTTTTTGTGTGGGAACGTGAGTAACTGATAGCTAAAAGAAATTAAGCGGCAATGGCTGTCTGGCCTTGAGCTAAATAATTAAATACCCTTATTTGGGGGCAGGGAGGATCGTGATGTGGTTCTTTGTGGGCTCTTTTGTGTGGTTAAGATTTTTTGGGAACATCTTATATTGTTGTGATAGCTCATTACTAATTCAGAATAGAACTCTCTGATCAGTCCAAGAACATGAACCTGATAAGAAGAGCTGGGCACCTTGTTAATTTTTATTAAATTAAATCAGGGTCTAATTAGGACTCCAGCACTGTCTTTGGCTCTGCATTCAGAAGATCCATTTCCGAGCACAGGGTAGCAGGATATAGAGTTTTTTCTAATTGAATTTAATTGAGAAGCAGGTAACTTTGTTGTGAGTTAGGTTTTAGCAAACAGAAAACATCTTCTACCAACAATAAGGTTAACAGTTTACCTTTACAGTCCTGGATTAATTGATTTTTTAAAAAAATGTGTTCTTTAAATCCTCTTTAAAAGAGGTTGTATTTAGTAGCTGTCATGACTCAGCTTTAACAATGTCATGTTTGCCTGCAGCGAATATAATTCATATTGTGTGATGTGAGCTTAATCTGGAATGTATTGGGAAAAAATAACAGGGTGTTTCTGGTGCAAAATATGCTTGAGAGCAAACAAAATTCATTTTTAAGGAAGAGAATTAACAGCAGATGCATGACCGTATGAGACCCAGCTGGCTGAAGTACTTCTGCGGTCAGAATGAATGTGTAAATGTAATTCAGGTGAATCAGATTTTGTTTGTGGGGAGAAAAATAAAACCTTAGTAACCTACATATCCATCTGTTTTCTCCTTCAGCTTTTAAAAACATCAGCTACCTGCTCTGAGGGTGCTTGCAGAGGTAGATAACATCCACAAGGCTGTACCTGGGGGTTGGAAGGCTGTGTGAGGTCCCTGATGCAGGGCTTGCCTCCTGGGGTGAAGTCTGGAGCCAGCTGGATGCCCAGTGGCTGCACCTTTGGCGAAGAATCTGCTCCAGATCTTGCCAGGGTACCTGCTGATCTGCTTGTTGTCCCCTGCTGTCACACAGCCCAGATCTTGAGCAAACCAAATGCTTCTGTTTCACAGAAAAGTTCCAAGCTAATGGTGAAATAGACACAACCAAGAAAGTTGTTATCTTGAGGGCAGGCAAGAGACCATGTGCTGAATCCAGATGTATCCTGGAAAGTTTCTCTAGTTGTGTTCTGAGGAACAGAACAAGAAGTGTCCAGGTACAGTGTCTCAGCCCTCTCATGCTTATTAATGTAACTTATAGAAAATACTTTGCATCACAGAGAACAGAGGGTTCTTCAGTTGATAAATCATGTTTTTCACAATTTATTTCATAGGAATGTCGTTTTGGCAGTTTAAGAAATTGAGGTTTGGTTGATTTCTTTTGTTTTTATGAAAAACACCCCCAAAACTCAGAACGTAAAAGAGCAATCTTTTATGCTATGAAGCATGTTTTAATGTTTAAACACATTTGGTTAGTAGGCTCTTGGATAAGATAGGAGAGTTTGTGACATGGGATAATCTGCAATTTATTAGTGTATTGTTGGCAGGCTGAATTTGCATCTATCAAATTATATCCTATCTGTGAATATGCCTGTTTTTTAAGGGGATGTTGCTTGTATTTTCTGTCTACTATATGACAGTACATTTGGAGTTGTTACTATAACTAGAGTTCACTGCGGAGTTCAAATAGTGTCATCCTGTGGTTATTTGGTGTCAAGAGTATGCTTTTCACATTACCTATTTACTTCCTTATAGTGAGAAGCTAAGAATTGAGAGATGTGAGATTGCTTCCATATTTAGTGAAGTACTGCAAACTGTTCATGGCTTTGTCAGCAGCTTTCGGTTTCGGGAGCTGAAATGAATCTGTTTAAGATTTACTGGTAGGAACAAGCTAATTTAAAGCTATTAGGAAAAGTGGCTTGTAGCTTGACGGGTTTATTCTAGGTTTTCCTTTCCCTGGATACCTGTCAGTGTAGGTAAGCCATAGACCACTGTTTGTGGGTGTTTCCTGTGAAAGTCAAACTGTTTGAGGTTTGCAGTGGTTTTTTACTGGCTGTAGAACTCCTGGTGAGTTTTACTCTGCCACTGAGATATTACTCACAGGACATTTCCCAAATGGACATTTTTAACGGCAATGACCTTTTTGTGGGTACACAGGGAAGCTAAGTCAATGTTCCTTGGCAAGATAGGCAGCTCATTTCTGAGGAGACCATCTAGTTTTCTTTGGGTTCAGACTGCAGAACAGCAGTAACTGTTCTGCTGGGAATATGTACTTTGTTAAAATGTTTCTGGAACATTTTGAAATCTCCTTTTTTGTATAGCACTTTGCTTCTTAACTAGGTCAATAATTCTGGTATCTTCAATGAAATTGCATTGAAGTGTTGAAAATGGGTGCACCACATGTTTTTATTTTAAGCTGACTATATGTTCTTAGTTATTTTTCTGCATATGTAGGAAAGATGTCATAGTGTCTTTTGGACTTAAAGTTAGACGTCACTACCTGGTTTTCTGTTTTACTTTTCTAAATTCTAATAAGTTATTTTTGAACTTAATTTGGTAAAGCTGTTCATATTGTCCGATGTATAAAATGCCAAGGGGCAGGTGAACTTAGAGAAGTCATGGTTATAATGTTAACTAAAAGGCTTTTATTAGTGATTACATGGTGATCAAATTACTGTTAATCAGTGATTGAATGGAAATTAAATGGTCATCAATTAAGCAGTAATTGAATGCAAACTAAGCAGTGATTTAACCAAATTTTCAAGAAAGGTGAGAAGGAGTGGTAACTACAGGCCTGTCAGTCTCACTTCAGTACCTGGTATGGGTGTTATTGAAAACATCATAAGGACAACGCAGTCATTGGTCACAACCATCATAAACTCATGAGGGGAAAGATCTGTTTACCAAACTTAATTTTCCTTTACAAGGTAACCTACTCAGTTGACCAAGCAAAGCCAGTTGATGTAATCTTTTTTGGATTTCTGTAAAGCTTTTGATACTGTCTCTCTCAGGACCCTTCTGGAGAAAATGTCCAGCCCACATCTGGATAAACACATCATGTGGTGGGTGAGCAGCTGGCTCATGGGTCAGGCACAAAGAGCTGCAGTGAATGGGGTGACATCAGACTGGTGGGACCTGTCACTAATGGGGTTCCATAGGGATACATGTTAGGGACAGTGCTCTTTAGTGTTTTAAGAAATGGTCTCTGAATGCAGATAGTAAGTAAATTGTCCTACATGAAGTAACTTTACCAATTATACTAAATTAAGAGGAGCGGTGGACTCCGTGGAGGGTATAGAGGCCCTGCAGAGAGATCGGGATAGACCAGAGAGCTGGGTAATCACAAGCCATATGGAATGTAAAATGAGCAAATGCCACATTCTGTGTCTGATCCAAAGTAATGCTGCTTGAATATACAAAATGGGGAGCAAGAGTCTGAAAAGCAACCATCCAGAAAGAGAGTTGGAAAGAGATCTGGGGCTTGGTTTTTTCTGGCAAGCTGAATATGAACATGAGTGGGCAGTGCCCTGGCAGCCAGGAGGGTCAGCCGTGTCCTGGGGGGCATCAGGCACAGCATCAGCAGCCAGGCAAGGGAGGGAATTGTCCCACTGTGCTCTGCACTGGGGCAGCCTCACATTGAGTGCTAGGTTTTGGGTTACACAATTTAAATATCTCAATATCCTTATATCTAAAGCTATTAGAGAGGGCAACGTGACCAAGATGGTGGTAGGTCTTGAGGGCAAGAATTCTAAAGTGTGGTTAAGGTGACTTGGTTTGTTAGCTTGGAGAAGATAAGGCTGAGGGAATGACCCCATCACAGTCAGCTCAGGCTGGTTCTGTTAGCTTGTGGTAGGACATGGCCTAGATTCCTTAGTTCCTGTGAAGATATGGCCTAGCAGAGTTCTGCACAGCAGGTCTGACTTCAGTCAGACCTTCTTGTTGATGATGTCTGTCTGGATCAAAGCACTCTTCACTCAGAATGGGTTCATCCATCACGGACTTGCCAAAAAACAAGATCTCTAAGCAAGAAATTAGTAAGCATCCATCACAAAATGGAAGGCAGTGAGGATTTTCAAGATTTTTTTTGTAGTTGCATTTTTTTCATACTCTGTGGAGGTAAACATTTTTATCAGTGTAAGCAACAAGAGCTCTCTATGATCAAGTACTTTAAAGAGTAAAGTAAATACTCAAATTCAACTCAATATTAAGGATCATTTGCAGTGAATTTCAGTTTAGGAAAGGGGGAAGGAAAGAACAGTAATTCCTTTTAATTAATGTGCATTTTATTAATGTGCTTTATCTGAATCAAGCTGAAATTTGAAGATTAGTTACCAAAGAAGATATTTTTGGAAATTACAGTATTTCTTCTGTGATAAACAACCCTGTATAAGTACTGCTGTTATTGCTAGTAAGGAGGTATAACTTTGTGCATGTGTAATGCCTGACTGAGAGCAACTGTGTGTATAAAAAAATCTGAAGAGTTTCTGATTTTTCTCCCTTTTCTGAATTCCATTCTCTTTTGAAAAACAAGCGTTCCTTCCACCAAAAAAATCAAAATGTGCTGTTGACCTGAAAAATGTTGTTTCATGTTGACTACAATTCTAATATATGTTTGGTTTTTTTTAATTAGGTATCACTAGAAAGTTTTTTTTTTTTCAATTGGTAGTTGTTCTCCTTAATACCAGCTGGCTATTTGAAGTTTGTAGAGGCAAAACCTTATTAGCTTTCTAGTTGGTGGTTTTCATACTTGCTGGATATAGCATGAGAGCCTTAGCCATAGGAATGAAATACTTTATGATTGGTGCAGTTACTAATTGTAGGTTGTGTGTGTGGCTTTGTATGGACATGTGCGCGCACATGCTAACACAATATTTAGCAGGTTTCTTGTGTGTAGAAGTGGCTGAAAGGAGTTTTCTGTGCTGTGGAAGCGTAGGAGCTCTCTGTGTGTGCTTCTCAGGGGCTGTATTTCAGTTCATTGTTTTCTTTTCACTTGTTAGGACACTCTTACCTGCATTATGGCATACCTAAATTATGGTACTTGGACCAGATTTCTGTGTTGCTATAGGTATGTCTGGATTTTTGTTTGCCTTAAGTGACATTTCTTAAAGTCACTTAAGGCAAAGGAAAATCCAGACATACGTATAGCAACTGAAGTCTGAAGGCAGGGAAGAAAACCATTTACTGCTGTATACTGCTAGGAAAAGGTGAAACCTGACCCTCCTGTCTAGGCATCACTTTGTGCTGTGTGTTACACATTAATGTGCTACCTAATCTCTGGCTATTGATGGAGAATAGGAAAAAGACAAATATTTTACCAATTTTCTTCTTCTCCACGTGGTGTGGTCTGAAACCACACATAATTTTTTACATGATTTTTACATGAATACAGGTTTCTGACTAGAGCATTCCTTATGAGACTTGCTTTGTGAATCTACTCGTGCCACTCCCCATGCTTGTCTTTAAAGTGATATCTAAACAGGCCCAGTTAGCACTTGCCACCTCTCACAAGTTCTAAAATTTCTTTGTTTTCTGGCTCTGCCATATGCCTCAATTACATCCTGCTTTTTCTGCCAAACTTGGGTGATATTTCTGTACCAATTTCTGTGTGAAGATGGACTGCATGTAAAGTGAACCAAGTGTTTGGTATACTTTTCTCAAGTGTCTGGTCAGGAAAATCTGATACCACTTCAGACCAGTCAAAGCCTGATTTAGACTTGTGTGTGTGAGGTTCTTGTGTGAGTGCTTTTCACATGAGCAAACAGTAATGGAGGTAGACATTGAAGCCAAGAGATGTCACCTGTATTAAGCTGCAGAATGGTTCAGAAATGGTCAGAATGGTTCTGAAAGTACACTGGGCAGTGACAAGAAAATCTACTGCTTCTTGTGAATCGGTACACTTGAAAAAATGACTGCACGAACTCACAGGCCTCTGCCTACAACTTCTCTGAGTTCCCACTCCAGAAGTCCTAAATTGCACTTCTACTGTAGAGTGACCCAAAGTATCTTTGAAAATGTGATTTGTCTTAGCTTTTAAGTTTCTTTAAGCCATATCCTGTGTGCCTACATGTGGATGCATATACAGAGCTCAAATCATCTAAACAAGCTTAAATTATAGCAGATTAAAAATACCCAGTTCTGTTGCATTTTTTACAAAAACCTATTTCTGTTTTGTTTTTTGCAAGCTGTGGAAGTGAAAGTTAAAGCAGAGACATCCTGCTGATACATTCTAGCCATTTGAAGCATGCATAATCCATGCTGAGGAGGACTTGAACAGAGAAAATTCATCTGGCTTTTCACATGGCCCCATGTGAATCCTGGGTAGTTTTATGGGGTAACATTGACTTACCCAGTCCCACAAAATGTGAGACTGCTTTTGCTTACTGCACTTGGTCTCATAATTGTTTTGCAATCAAGAGGGAGGTGAAGTGATGTCCAGGTATTAGATAAATTACTTTTATGTAGAATTGCCTCGTTAAGATTTAGGCTTCGACATTCTTCTGTGATCTCAGACCCAGGAGGAGGTTAACAAAGCTTCAGGAGAAGGATGTACCGCTGATAGTGGACAAAAACAAAGCAGAATTTATGTGCCACAAGGACTTTTGGCATGACTCTTAAGGTAAGGAAGAAACTAATAAAGGAAACACAGCAACTGTGCTGAGACCAGCTCCAACAAGTAAAAAGTAATTCTGGCAGAGGGAGATGGGGACCACCGACCAACAACCAATGAACTAAAGAAACCTATGGACTCAGGAGAAAGTCTGAGCATGTGAACTACTTAGCATGAGAATCATTTAACCAGTAAAAGGTGTAATACTAGTGAAAGATCCCTGTGTAATTTGTAGCCAATGAACTGTGATTTCTTTCTTTGCTGAAATGTATAAATGGTGTAAAGTTTTGGTGACTGGAGAGCCAGCCTTTTGTGGGTTGTCACCTGGCTCCCACAAAATGCTTTCCACAAAACTAGAATAAAAAAATAGGAATACCTTGTGTCCATGTGTAAATTGGCACTGTGCACCAGGCGTTTGGGACAATGGAAGTAGCAGCAATAATTTACTGAAGTGCATTAAAAGGTCTTTTGGTACAATGTCAGACTTATGTTGCACCACAGTTTTTACAGGTTTTACAGTGGCTGGTTAAAATCTGAAATAGTGGTATGCCATAGTGATATTTTTTTTTATATGGAGCATTTCCTGTACTGTTAAGAGTTTGCCTCCGTGAACTCTTGCACTTTAAATGGCCTTTCTTCCCTTGTTCACACTTACTCCTTTCCTCTGTCCCATACTTCCCTTGGATATTGCCTTGATGTGTTAGTTTCCTGTTTTCCCTGGAAAAAACATTTTAAATGCTGTGGGTAATGCTCTTTATCTGTTGTCATACTAAGAACAGGTGAGGGTCCCTTCAGTATCTTGTGTGGTCTGCCATGTAGTATGTTGTGAGCATAGACTGTTCCATTCTCTCTAATGCTGCACTGTTTTTAAAATTATGGTCTCACTGGATGCCAATGTTGAGGATTCCCCATCATTACTGTAGAACAGGGCAATAATAATAACTGGGCATTCTTCAGGAATGTTAGTTTTTTGGGGGGTTCCTTTCTTTCCATTCTTTACCGAAGTGGTACGCTGTAGATGGTTTGCCTTGAACCATTACTTTGCCCTGTTCATTTTTTTCCTCCCTGACTGGTATTACCTGTTAAAAGTAACTGGGAGGCTAGCTGAGGAAAGCATTGTTTTCCTTCTATAGGACTCGCCACTTAAGAAGAAAATGTTATTGACCAATTAAAACTTTGTCTAACAGCATTTTTTTTCCTGCAAATAGGAAGTCAGTATGAAATCAGATTTTCTAAACCTTTGAGTGAATTCTCAAAGGCTTCTCACTTGTTCTTAGCTGGCTGTTTTTGGAGGTAGGGCAAAATATGCCTGGACTTTGTCTTAGGTAGGACAGAACATATTTATTAAGTCTGTGGTTTGCCTTCCTGTTATTTAGTAAAAAAATTTGGATTATTAGTTTTCTGTTAGTCTTTCTAAATTTTCATAGTGGACACCTATTAGTGCTGAGGTTTCAAGAGAAATAGGTTGCTATGGGCATGTCAGTGTGGGGAATAGTATAAGCTATGAATTGACTATTTCAGAAAAGTGCATTGAACCCATATATATCAAATGTAGTTATTAATTAAAGACAATAAAGGAAGCTTTGAAAAGAACTAGACATGAAGAATTTTAATGTGACTAAGTGGTACTGTCTCATTTGTTGGTTCTGTGCCCAAAATAGTAAGGACCTTTCAAGAGCTGGATCCCTCCCATGAAATAAATAAATGTAAGTGAAGGGCTACAGAATAAAACTCAGGCAGTTGCAGATAGGAGTGTAAAAAAAATAAAATAAAAATGTTTAAATCCTTTCTGCTTTAAGGTCACAGCTGGCACTTGCAAATGTGTTTACTGTCACACTTGGTGGGCTGTACTTTCCTTGACAGAATTGTGTGCTTTCCTGCTGTCCCCTTCTTTACAGCTCCCTCTCATGCTATCAGCAACCTGATAAGGAAAAGTATTTCTCCTTAGAAACTTGCTGTGGTTTCCTTCCTGTATCTTTTGCTGCTCTCCCATGTATTATGCCAGGTGGATACATTTATTGCAGGGGAGCTTGTGATGGCTTCCTACAAACTGAAAGCACAAAAACTGGAGGTGTTGAGTGAAAGATGTGATTGTTCCCAAAGCTGGATTCTGTACTATTAGCAACAACTACAATTTTAAAAAATCACCCTTGAAGTAAGCTGTAAATAGTACCTTCATACTATTGCCCTGTTTTCAACACTTTTTCAAACCTTAAACTCAGAAGAAAATTGCTCTAATACTAGTAATTGTTCATGGCTATTAGTTTGTGTTGAGCTTGGTTTGAAGTACAAACTATTTCTAAGTTGCTTAAGGAAATATAATAGTGAAAACCATTTTGGTATTAATAGGGGCAAAAAATAAGAACTTACTCCACATGACCAATAATCCCAAAATCAAGCCCAATTGCCTGACCACTTTAGTAATCATGCAAAAAATTGTATCACAAAGACATGAATAAAAATAGCCTTTTTACAGAGTCAGGGCACACGCATCCAGGGTTTAAAAATGCACAAGAAAGCCTAACTCAGACTTTGAAGAAGACTGTTAAATGTATTGAAACTAAACCTTAAGGGACGTGGGAGGCACTAAGGCAGAATCAATATGGGAAGATTGAGGAAATGAAAAAAGGAATTTCAGCCTTATTCAGGCTATGTTGATGGTGAATGTTGTCTTTTGTGTGGCAAGAGTTATTTGCAGGTCAAGTTTCTCAGGATTTGAAAGTGCAGAAGACAATTGCTGCATTAAAATCAGTGTCAAAGTGCCCAGAAGTGTCTGTTCTTGTGGGGGGAATGGAGGAAGAGTGCTTCTGTAAGTTCAGTGCCCTGATGAGATAAAGGTTTTGATACAAAATTCATGAATGGAAGCAACTTTCTTTGTAGGTTGTATTTGTTTAAAACCTCTTGCTTCTTGCAGATGGTTTGTTTCAAAAAATCAGGCTGGCAAATGAAAACATCTCTCTCTTCCTTTGAGAGTTGGAGAGTGTCCTCTGGTTGCTACAGCTGTAGGTGTGTATAAGTGTGCACGAGCTCAGCCTCTCTCTTGTGTTGGACACACCTTAATCCTCTTCCTCCCTCGTTTCTGGTTGCCACATGACTTAATTTAGTTATCATCAAGATGAAATAGTGTGGCTACAATAGAAATTTAAAGTGCAAAATGTGAAAGAAGTCTTAGAGATACATTCAGAAATGATAATTTTCTACTTACAGCTTGCAGGATTGAAAGAAATTACAGTTTTTCAAAGCCTTTAAGGCATAAAAAACCAAATCAAAATACCCATGTATTTCATGGGATGAATCTCCTATAGTTAGAACAACTGGAAGGTTTTTTTCTTATGAAGTACTTGAGGCTAAATACTATTAGTGGTCTTAGTTGTGACTTTGTGCCTACATGTGCTTATTATGGCACATCATGTTGTATCGGGGCATACCATGGCATGCCCTGACCATGGATTTTTGTTGATGATTTGAACAAAATTTTTTTTTTTTTTTCCCTTTCCCCACCCCCATTCTTCTTAAATAGTACTCTGAGCTTTGGAGCAAGCCTAGTTAAATTCAGATGCTAACACCTGTAATTTTTTTTTTCTCTTCCTGTGGTTTTATTTAGTTCAAGTGATTGTCAAAGAGCGTTGTTGCCACATTTCCTGTGTAAAACCACAGTGAATAGCGTACAGTCAAACGATATCAAAAATTCATCCTTAAAAGGATGCCTTTTTAAAAAGACCAGGCTGTTCTCAAGCTGTATGTTTATTAAGTAGTTTTATTCTAACTCTCTCTCCACAGCATAGTGCATATTCCTGTTTGGATTAGTTAAGGTAAATGCTGTCTAACCTGTTCTATATCAATAAATGTGAAAAGCTCAGAGGGAAAATTGATGTCTTAGTTTACCTTTCCTGCTCTGTATATTTCTCACCAAAAAGCTAATGCTGCTTTAGTAAGAAAAATCGGTGATACTGTAATAAAGTGTGCTTTGCCCACCTATCATTAATGCAGTGCTTGCACTTCCCGCCTTTGTGACTGGTATTTAACAATAAGCAGTAGTTTTGGTTTTTGCATTAGACCAGCCACTGTGAAATAAACCTTAGAGTGAAGAAAATTACCTTATTGGTGTTTCACTTTAAATTTTAAACAATGTATTATTTTTAAAATCTTGATTTCTTTATACTTAGAATTTCTAGAAATGTTATTAAATTGATACCATAACTAAGGTATAAAAGCCTTAAGATGCAGCAGAGTCGTTCAGCATGATAATCCTGTGTGATTTTGTAGTGTGAATCATCCACTCTAAAATAAGTTGCACTCAGAGTTCAGAAACTTTAAATGGGAAAAACAAATTGGTGTTTCACCACTCATCACTGATAAATTTCTGGTTCAGACAGATTAATTGTCTTGTCTTTTCAGTGTGAGCTCTACGGTGTTCTGCCACTCTGAGCACCACAGACTGAGCAAAGAGCAAAATCAAAGGGTGGCAGAGCTGTTAACTGTGAAGTGTGTTCTTCAGCCTCTGTTGTGCTATTCATCTGGCAAGTCTGCTCTGACAAATGCAGCAATACTGCAAACCATGCCAAGTTAGGGTGGTAAGACACTGGCACGGGTTGCCAAGTGAAGTTGTGAATGCCCCATCCCTGACAGTGTTCAAGGCCAGGTTGGATGGGGCCCTGAGAAGCCTGGGCTGGTGGAAGGTGTTCCTGTGGAAGGAAGGCTGGAACAAGATGATCTCTGAAGTCCATTTTAACCCAGACCATTCTATGGTTCTGTGATTCAAATCTTAATCCTATGAAAAAGGAGGGGAACTAGATGTGAAATACTGCATATATTTTGAGGCCTCATAATTGCAGCTAGGCTTGGGGTGCACTTCAAGCTTTGCAGGAACAATTTCCCACAAGATTGCTAGTGTGCTAATGTTAGATAATTACCTGACTGGAAGCTGTAGGCCACTATGATATTTTTTTCTCTTTTCTTTCTTTATAACCAATAATTTGAAAAAGAACTGCAGAATTTTCTTGTTTCAACTTGATGTTTAAACAAGCAACTGACAGTGTAAGAGAAGTTTTAGTGTGTTGTCATTAACATCACCATTAGCACCAATACACCTTTTTGCTTTCAGCTTAATTGCTTTTTCTTTCCGTATTGGTGCAACAGATTTATACCTGATATTTATTTTGACTTGATTCCCGTAAAAATAATTTGTTTAGCAGACTGGCAAAATGTATGAAATTCCAGAGCTCTGAAAAGTACTGCTAAGCATTCATTTCCTTTTAAGAGGTGCAGTTAATGTCAGTTTTCTCCAGACATACTGATACGTCAGCTGTGTGTTTTAATTAAAAGTCAACAGATTGAAAAAGTGTTGGTGATTGCTGAACCACCAAACTAAAGGCAAATGTAGCACTTTACAGTCTGTAGAATTGAAAATGCCTTTTCAAGAATAAACATGTAATCAGAGATTATTATTTACAATCTTTAGATTGGCTTTGTCATTCAAAAGCTTTAGATCTAAGGCGGGGAGTCAGTTTTGACTGTCCTGGAGGTCACAAGTCCTGCATGCAGAGAGTGGCTGTGTAGAGCAAGACTTGTGCACCCTTGGGTGTGCTGGAAGAGCTTTCCATGCTCACAGGTGCCCCTTCAGGTTTGCTCCCAGGGCTTCAGCTCAGCAAAGTGCCCGAGGCTGCAGTGAGCTGGAGGAGTGTGCCAGCTGTGAGTGAGCAAACACAGAGGCAGATCAACAAAAAAAAAATCTCCCTGCCCTTCAGAGTGTGTCTTCTGTACTTGGGTGTAACATGCAGATCAAAGAGTTAACCCTCTGTGACAGTAAGAATTTGATATGTCAGTTCTGGACTTAGTGAGAAAGAGATTGTAAGGAAGCAACAAGTATCACAGTTTCAGGAGTCACAAATCAGAATATTAGGGTACTTGCACAGCAAGAAAAGCTCACTGTGCCACACCCATTCCTTGCTCTAGAGCTTACAATATATCAAACTTGAAAATGCTAACTTTGAGTGTCTGATTTCTCAGTTCCTCATAATCTGAACCACTAGCATTGGGGAGGGCATTGCTGTGTTTCAGAAAAACTTCATGCCTGTCTTAGAAGTAAATTAACCAGCTCTTAGGGAGACATAAGCTGTACAGCCGTGGGACTAGAAGTATCAAATATTGCATGCTTAACAGGAGTTAACTGTATTTTACTTCGGATTTTGTAACATACTGAATCAAATTTAGAAAATAATTGTGCGGTGTGCAAATTCAGAGCCTGTAGAGATCAGCTGAGTATTTTTCTGTCAAGCTTTTCTTTGTCACTCCTGCTATTTAAAGTTAATGAAATTTTCAGTCGCCAGAATAATTGAGAAAATGGGTCTGAAGCCACCGAAGTATGGAGTGAGAACTTCTGTAGAGATTTCTGTTTTCATTCTTGGGTTTCACACTACTGGTTGTTGAAACCCGAGTTTTATTGCAATTTTGTGATCCATTCATGGGATTTAGATGGTGATCTTTAAACCAGGAAAAGGAAAGGAAAAACATCATTTAGTGAAAATATATCATGTTAGCACTGTTCTAAGACCTTCCTTTCAAGTGTCTGACAAGCAAAAGGTTGTACAGAAATATTTTTGTCAGAGCGGGCGGGCTTTGTTTGCTGGTTTATGTTTTCTTCTTGCCCTCAAGGTATCCTGTTTAATAAAGTTGCTTTGTTTTATTTGGTGTTACCAACAGGATAACCTAGCAAAGCATATCCCCCCTGCTGCTTCCTGTTCTGATCTTTAAGCAAGGAATGTAAGAAACAAGCAGACAGACCTAATTTTGACAGTATCAGTTGATTTTTCAAAGCTAGGAGATGAGAGTACTTTAGATGGGGTTTTGCTATTGAGATGTTGTTACTGCAGCACACATTTTTTTCCTCAAAGAGCTTCAGATAATGTCTTAAAAACCAAGAAATGTGAGAGCTTCCCAAAAGCTTTGGAGATCGTATGGAAAAGGTTCTGCTGTATTCTTTTTGTGCGTGTTGTAGAGAGTAGTTGCGGAAAGTACATGGCTAGTCACGGCCACACAGTGCAGTGATTTGGTGTGTGTGTAATAAGTGAGGGACAGCTTTGCTCATGTTTTGCTCACGTAGCAAACTAATGAAGGTGGTAGCAAAGCGGAGCTGCTCTGCCACAGAACGTGTGTACTGATATATGCCTAGTTTCATGCATTGCACGGAGCCTCCAAACCACTTCATACTGTGAGGAATTGCACAGAAATGGAAATTGCATAGTTGTGCACACGTCTGTGTAAGTGAAGATGCAGGTGTATAAAGAATTGTTATGGAGTATGCCAGTAAAAAAACTTCTGAATATTCATTATCTCGCTTTCTCTGCTAGTAAAGTTTATGATATGTTGCAAGATAAGTGAAGTCTCATAGGAATTTTTATTGCACTGCTACTGAAAGAAACAAGAACAGAGGTTTACCAACAAACATTATTTGGGCAAAGGAATGGTTGGAATCTGGAGCCTCATTTGTTCCACTTGAGGAGTTTTAGAGGTTTAAGGAAACAATTTCAAGGTCTACAACTAATACCCTATTTTGAAGTAAAGTGTAAATGAGGCATAGGGTAGAAGAGGGTGGAAGGAAAGAAAATACTGTGTTGACTAGGTACAGCCATTTTGAAAATATTCTGTATACAGAAATGTATTTGTTTCCTTGACATTTAGGAGAGCATACCTTTAATTGACAGTTGTGTAACAGGATTGAGGTTAAATACCATTTAAATCTCACACTGTGAGTGTATAATGAGAAGTATGTATGCATGGAGAAATATGACGTGTTAACAGGCACTATTCTCTAATAAGATAAAGGGGTGTATGGGCAATTATCACTTTCTGAAAGTTAGAAACAAACTGAGATAACTGCCAGAAGATTGGATACCAATTCTTGGTATCACTTAGTCTAACCAAAGCTGGAATGTAAGTCTCAGATGGATTTATGTTATATGCCATTTTTGGTAGTCACTGTAGAAAAAAGCACCTGACTTGTTTGCTAATGTCTTTCAATCTGTGATTCAGGGTATTACCAAGAAATCAATGGTGCGGGTGGCTGGCTTGGAGCTTGAGATTCTTTGTATTCTCTCTTTTTGATTCATGTACTTCTGTTTTCAGGTTCACGTAACGCTAGGGACCAAAGAAGCATTCGTAATATTTCTCTGGTGCTGGGATCAACCTTCTGGAAGAAGACTCTAAAATAACTTTTTGCCTTCAAGTTCTTTGTCCTGGGACTGACTTGTCTTTGGAGAAGAGCTCATCAAAAAAGAAAATTTTCACATTGGAGCCATTAAAAATAAACCTGTTCAAAGAACAGGCAGACTTACAAAGGTTGAGTCCTGCTTTTCATCTGTGTTCCCACTTCAGACTGTAAACCATGAGTGAATTTTGGTTGTGTTTCAACTGCTGTATTGCAGAGCAGCCTCAGCCTGTAAGTATCAATATTGGCACTGCTTTGTTTTTATATAATTAACTAAATTATTAAAGTTTTTAATTTTCTCTTTTTTTCTTTTTTTTTTTCTTTTTTTTTTTTTTATAAGGACTGTTTGGCCAGCCTTGGTGAGAATTAAGCAATTAACTGATAACCTGCCTTGATGGGGATCAAAAAAGTCTGTTCTAAACTGCTGTTACTTTCCTGTCCTTGAGACTGAATCTGTCCAAAGTTTTTGGAAAAAGCCTATATTTGTTGGAATTGAAAAGAAGGGGAAGGGAAAAGGGTAATGAGGATGTAAACTGTCTTTCTAGAGTAAATAACTTTTAGTGGAGGTGTAGAGATGTCCTCACTTCTGTATGAGTTGAGGCCTGCCTTTGGGTGTGGCTAGACAATGATGGTAGAAGAAAATGATTACATTTAAAAAATCCAAAGTGAAATCCAGTCCTCTACCACCTTAATTTAAAAAAGGATTTAATCTTTAACTATTTGGTTAGTTTTTAGATTAAATCTTTGAAGAATGAAGGGATGCATTCATATTATAAATACTTTAAAAAAAATAGAATTTAAAATGGCTGTTGTGTGAAAAAGTATATAGCAAACTGTTACATAAAAGAAAATTTCAAAGCATATGTTAGGAAAACAGAAAATACAGAAATATTCTTTGTTTTCATATATTTTTAAGTACCTTTAGACTATGTTTCTGAATCCAGTGCTGTTGGCAGAAATTCTGCCTGTATGAAGGTGGAATTAACCAGGAATATGGTTAGGACTGTGAGAAACATCATTTTATGATGTGGCATCTAGATCAAGCTAAGTGAACATCTAGAAATTACAGTGGTCATACAGTAGTTTTACAAACACGTTAAAAAAAGCCCCAGTTACTACTGGTAGCATTACAGTAACCAAGAGAAACCCAGAGTGAATAAAGAAACCTCACATTAATATGCTCAGCTGCTAATATTTGGCTGTAGGGAAACTAAAGGTTGAAAAAAAGAACCTCACATTAGGCATTGTCCTTGCACAAAGCCTGAATGCCAGACTGATGGCATGCAAATATTAAAGTGTGACCATTGACATTTTGAACTAATGAGTGCAATTTTATTTCAGTCTTGGTCAAACAGAGTTGTGGGAGATGAACTCTGAGATACCGGCATGGGAAGCTGTGATCCTCCTCTCTTGCTTGAATACCATGCAGTCTTTTAAAACATTAGCTGTACTCATATGGAGTCAAAGTTATTTGTCTCTTTTTTTTTTTACATATATTTGAATAAGATGTGACAGTTCAAAGTATTTCAGATAGCAAAATGGCATATTCTGTTTGTTTTTGAGAATCCCGAGGCTCAGTCCTTGCAAAATCTTGAGTTCTGTGATCTGTTTAAGTTACTGCCAAGGAAATCCACGTATGTTAATACAGTGGTCTGTGAGTAATGACTCACGAAGCAGGAGGAGATTGTACGTGCGAAGTGAAGGAAAGGGAAGCAGCACACTGTTTCTGCTGATACAGTGGTGTGCATTGGCCTGATGGTTAAAACAATCCTTGTGTTTAAGATCCTAATAGCATGTTGCTGAGCACTAACCTAGTTTCTGAAGTGTGTCTTTCAAGTGCTGTAGGAGACTTGCTTGTTACAAAGTGCCAAAATTCTTCAGGATACGTCTGAAAAAAAAAAAAGGGATGCGTGCCCTTCTTGGCATGCTTGATGAAAGGCACTTAGTTGTCCTTTCCCTGCAGTTACTCATCTCATTTTGCTGTGTTGTGTTGTACAGCACTTGTTCTGCCATGCTCGGTTGCACTAAGTGGAGTGTTTAATCAGACACTTATACCTCTGAGTAAGTACAGGAATATTTTCCATTTCTGACAAATAGCAAAGCGTGTACTGTAACTCTGAGGTAAATGAGTCTGATAAATGAGACAAGTGATAAGCAAGCAGTTTTCCCTGTCTCTGCAGATGTTGTGTGCTTGCATGTTCGAGAGACTTGCTGAAAAACATGCTAATTTTCAGCCCCAAAATACTGTTACATATTTTCCCATTGTATCATAAACTAAGTGAAACTTGCAAACTTGGATAAAAGTTATGAGTCTGTCCCCTGCTGTGCATTCAACTTGTCAGTTGAGTTCATTTTCTAAGGAGAAATGCCTAATCTGCCCAGACTTATTCCTTTCATGTGCCTTCTTTCATTTTAACTCCTGCATCTCAACCACTTACATGGCCTGCCTAAGTGTTCCAGCCACTTCATGTTCAGCCATTGCATGTTGAGTGGCCTTCTTCTGGGGAAGGACTAATGTGGTCTTGTAGCAACACCAACAACCACCAGCCTCTCAAAATAGACCTTGGAAGCAGGAAGTTAATTTGCTAAATGTTCTGATCAATGTTTTAAATGTTCCTTCTATTTTTAAACTTCTGTTTATTATGGAATATCCTGAGTCAGAAGTGACCCAAAACAATCATGGAGTCCAACTCCTGGCCCTATGCAGGACAGCTCCAAAATACACTCTGTGTGCTCAGGAGTGTTGTCCAAATGCTTCTTGAACTTTGTCAGGCTTGGTGCTGTGACCACTTCCCTAGAGAACCTGTTCCAGTGCCCAAACACCCTCTGGTGAAGAATCTTTTCTTATATCCAGCCCACACTTTCCCTGACGCATCTTCATGTGTTCCCTCGGGTCCTGTCACTGTTCAGCAGAGAAAGGAGGATCAGCATAGCAGGAAAACCTTGCCCACATCATAAGCTGCCTCTCCATCCTGTTCCAGGGCCTCATACCTGTTGTGTAAGGGCACTTCAGGTGGTGAGGCAGGTGGGGAGGGAACTTACCTGTCACTGCAAGCAGTAGTAACCTGCTTCCATTCTGCCCTGGGTCTCCTGAGCCCCTCCTTCTGCCAGGGAACATGTTCTGAAGTGATTATTTTTTCTCAATGTCTTTGGCAGATGCTGGTATCTGAGGCACCTTTAATGTCATGGATAGTGGCATAAATGTTAACCCTCCTTGCTAGAGGGGGAAGTAAAAAGAAAGTCTTAATAGTTGCATGTTTCTGTGGTATTTTTAGCATCTGTTGAGCTAAGGAATTTCATTCTCTCTTGAAATCCAGGATGCCAGAATTGTCCCTGCTTTCAGAATTTTGCTGGCAAAATTCTAACATACTACATTTGAAATGGTCAAATACAGTATCTATATTCTTTTCAGCTATAGTGCACTTAACATGAGAACTGCACACGTATGAGTCCAATAAGAACACATTACTTTGTGAATAGCATACCCCAGAGCAGTAACAATGTTGCAGTTATATACTAGTGTTCTTTGTGGTTCCTTGAATCAAAGACAGTGTTCAAGTATTACCATCATCTTTTAGTGAAATGTATCTTGGCACAGCTTTTAGTCTTTTGTCAGTGCTAACTGCATGCACCATGCTGCTGTGAAATTAAATACCTGTCTTGGAAAGCAGTGTTCTACTCTCTCTCCTAAGTGTAACTTTGGTTGCTAAATATGTCACTTGGTGTATCCAAAACAGCAGTACTCACTATCGTGGAAGGTACACACATTAGAAGCTCTAAGCTTCTCTGAAGCAGAGTTATAAAATGAAGATAGTAGGTATTCAAAGCAACAAAACTAATTAGGGATGCAGCTGAAAGAAGCATGTTCCTTGTGGTGGCTTCTTAATAGCCTGAGGTTCTTACCTCAGTAGAATCCAAACAAAAGCCAAGGGAGAGTGTTCTTGTATCACCCTCTTAAGTTTTTGGGGTTTTTTTATTCATAATGTATTTCACCACAATGAAGACTGCAGATAACAAGTTGCTTTCATATCTGATTTCATGATACCAAGGAGGAGATACTAATCTATTAATAACTATGCCCAGATTTTCTTGGTGGTTTAAGTAGCCTGAATTCTGTTTCTTAGGATCTGACCTTTGTTTTGGGAAAAGTAGCACTTTCTGTGATTGTATGTTTTCTTACACCTCCCACTGATATCCTTTATAGATTCTGTAAGCTGATTTTGTTTCCTAATGCAAGATCAGTCATTTTTCACATGCTTCCTCTGTGCTATCATCTCATCCACTGCTATGTTTCACTAAACTCTGCCAAATTCCCACTACCAGATGCATTCCTTGATAACAGAAGCTTAGAAATCTCGCAGGTTTTTAGAGGAAGTGTCCATGGTTTCTTTCTTGGGCTAAGCTTGTCACCTACACCAGGAATCTGTTACTTTCCTATACTGCTTTCTTCCTGGTCTGTCCATTTTTAACTTGCAAAGTTCATTTTTGGTCTGAGAAGCCTTTGGTCGTGATCTGGTGCACTCCCACCTGATTTCGGCCAAAGCTCAGTACAGGTGAGCTTTGCAGTTTGCTTTGACCTTGCAGTAAAATTACTGCTCTGCCACGAAAGAATAAGCTATGCTCTCTTACTTCTGGCTCCAGGCTTCCTTCCCTAGCTAATTTGTTGATATTTTGTTGTTTGTCTCTTGTTTAGATTATTTCCATTTTGTCAAGGGGCTTTTACAGTTTTGTTGCGTGCCATGCCATAAATGTTTAAAGTGGTTTGGAAAGTGAAGGTTGTTTAGTGTCTCTTTTGATGTATGAAAGAGGATCCAACAGGTAGGTATTTAGAGTGGGGAGGCCAGTCTTAAAAGAGAGGCAGGAAAAGCCCTGCACGTACTGTTATGTAACTGACTGCTGGATGCTTCAGGAGACATAAATTATCCTAACCCTGGTTACCTGAGGAAATCATCCATGGATGGGTGTTGTCAGCCCTAGCTTCCTTTCTGGAAAAGGAGTCATAGGTGCAGCTAAGGATACATCTAACACTGCAATTTATGCCACTCTTATAAAGGAGAATTAAACATTCATTCATTAAACATTCACAAGGCACATTTGTGTGCCTTATAGCTGCAGAATAGATCACCCCCCCAGCAGGCACGCATACCACCTTGCTGCTTGAAGTACTGGTTCAGTACAGGCTCTGTGCTCAGTACAAGTGCTCTGTGCAAGTGCAGCTTCTGTCTTAAAATACCTAAAACTCAGGCTTTCTTTTTCATTAAGTTCAGTCATTCTACTGCATTCAGTAATCCTAGGAAAGACTCAGTAAAAGGTGACAACCTTAGAGAGCCCTCAGATTTCAGAGTTACTCTACTGAGTTACGTTTTGAGCTGCCAGTTTAGAGGCTTGAAATTCTTTCTTTTTCCTATTCAGTGCTGTTGTTAGAAGTAGCCTGAGGGAACACCTTATCAAAGGAGGCAGAATCAAAAAAGCAGCAAAATGCTTGGCTTTTATTTATAAAACCTGATCTGCTTGTATGGCTTTAAGCCTGATAGAGCTGCTCTAGATTTTTCTTTTATCTTTAAATTAGCCACCACACATCTTAAAATATCTTTGGAGATGTTCAAGTACTAAACTGTTTACAAAGAAAACAAAGGAAGTGTTTTGTGTTTATGTATAAATACCTGAATAAAATTAACGGAATATTTTATGTTATTTTATGATGGCTGTGAAGTTTTTAGCCCTTCATTAGCTGCATTGTTGCTATTTACTTAATATGATACTAGTTGATGACATGGAAAGTAGCTCTTTGAAGGATGTTGGAAACAAGAATTATGCCAGCTTTCTGTTGTTGATAATGTGTCTTGCCATTATCAACATACTTGAAGAAGGATGTAATATGCTTTTAATATCTGCAGGCTCCACGGAGCTCAGGCTTTCCACTTAAACATGGGCAGGAAGTCGATTGTGCTGTTTGTTGATCTGGACACCAGTGCTAGAGCCCTTGAATTGCTTGTTTCTTATTTCTCTTAAATCTCCTAATTTTTCAGCGAGAAGACATTTTCAAGAGCAAAACCCTGGTATGAGTCACTGACAAAAGGAGCTTCCACAAGAACTAGTTGATGCTGCCTAGCAAAAGTTGATAGTTTTGCAAACACCCTTGGAGACTGTGCTGAAGCATTTCCAATGCAATTTTATGTAATTTTTCTGTAATTTTTCTAATGGAACTTAAAGCTATAAAGCCCTGGTGTTTTTTTGTGCCTTAGTTCTATTGTTTGTCAGTTCAGTGGTTTTATCCCATTCTGCCTTTCTTGTCAGAGCAGTGGAGATAGGGAAGCATGAAGATTTAGGGGCATTTCTACTTGCTAACAGCTAGAGGCAGGAGTAATCTGGACACAGCCTGAGAGATGTGCACTTTCACTGACACTATTTGGAAGTATGCTTTGTGTTAGTGAATAGAGAAGTGAGTTGTTGCCCTGAAGCTACGTGTTCAGCCTTTTGGCTTTGACTCTTTTTGATATGAAAGGGAGTATTGAGATTAGAGGCTTCCTCTGCTGATATCTTACTGTATTTTTATTGTAACTTTTCTGGAATGGATCTCAGATATTCTGTTGGTGATAATTCTTAAGACCAATGTGCAACTTAGAAAATATGTATTTTTAAATTGCGGTTTTAAAGATCTTTGCCTGCACTTGCATTTTCAATTCCCAGCATTAGCATTTCACAATGCTGAAATTTTTCCTTTTTCAGACTGTTCCTCAAACCTCTGGTTCTGCAGTTCCTGTCATGACACTTACTTACCCAGGAGATATGCATGATACCAAAGTTCCCATTTACTTACAATAATGCTATTCTTCACTTTTCTCAAAGATCCTGAATTTATAAGGTATCCCTTAAGTCAGACTTTAATAGGTAATCACTTGTAATTATTTTCTTGCCTTTGTCTTCAAAGTGGCTTAGCTGATCACTCTAAAATGCTGACTGCTGTAATTCTGGGTGAATATCCTGCCACAGGAGGATATTCTCCAGAGTGAGGAGAACAGAAGAGTGGAGGCAGGGCAGAAAAACTGAAGCTGTCAACTGCACTGGGATATGGATTCAAGGAAGTAATGACTCTCTGAACCCATTGGGTGTTTTTTGTTTGTCAAATAATTTTAGAGAGTTTTTTTAGTTACTTGGATGTATCCTGAAGAGAGCAGTAGTTAACTGTAGCCAGGGAAAGATACCATTTCTCTTTTTGTTTAGTCTCTCAAATGAATGTCTAACACGGAGTGATTTGTTAATAAGTCATGCTCTGAAAGTGACTTGACATTAAAAGGGATGAGGCTTACATGGAATTTTTTAAAATAGTTTAAACTACATTATCTCTCTTATTACTATTGTAAATTCAGCTCACTCAGGCTTAGAAAATAGTTGGGTTTATAATATGTTGTCCTTGTATGGACAGGGTTTAATTTCTTTTCTCTGGTTTGTGGTATAACTTCTTTGGGGTGAACATAACCACCCTTGATGCTTGATAGTGTATCATAAAGGACTACTTACTTCACTGTTCATAAGTTTTGGTACTGGGATGCTCTCAAATCAGACTGTTTTAATTTTGCCTTATTTTCGGCACGTTGCAATTTACGTGTTTCTCATCTGCTCAAGATGGTTTCAAGTTGGCTGCCTTATCTCCAGAGAATGAGAAATTTAGTTGAGCCCAAATTGTGATTTATCTTTTTAAGTTTGCCCAGACCAGCCTTTCCTTGCTGACATAGGGTGGCATTTCATGCGCTACTGTTCAGCCACCTGGAGTTTTCCATCTTTTGAGCAGATATACATCTCATCACAGGAGGAAATAGTTATTACTTGTTGCTTATCAGTGTTTGCCTGCCCTCTGGTTTACATCCAGCGCTCTGAGTGGGATATGGTGTAACACAAAGCTTTGTACTTCAAGTTTGTTAAAATAAATTGTGACCTTGAAAAGTATTGTACTTACTTAAAAAGCAAAACATTTCCCATGGGCAGTGTGTCATGACTGCTGAGTGTAGGTAAATGCTCTGGGAATTCAGCATTCTTTTATTCTGGCATCAGACAGCTCCAAGTAGGTTCAGATCTCACCTTCGCTGAAACCCTTCAGTTCTGTCTCTGGTGCCAAGTTCTATTTTCTCCCAGTTCAGGCTTCACTCATTTGAAGGTTCAACATTGCAGTTCTTGTTTTACAGCTGGAAAATGTTAGACAGGTTACTTGCAGAGCTGCATCGTGGTCCATCAGTGGCTTCAGAACCTGTCAGACCTTAAATTAGGAAAGAACAGAAAAATTGGGATGTACAGGATGACATAGTGAAAAATGAATCTAATTTGAATAAAATGGAAGAAAGTACTTCCAACAGGATTTATGAATAGATGTTAATTGGAGATTACAGCAGAATGATAGAATTTTAGAGGTGGAAATGATGTCTTGGGAGGCTGACCTAGAACAGAGACTGGAAAGAGCTAAAGGAATTAAGTAGGTATTTATTAAAAGGCCTTAATGGATACACCTTGGGCAGTACAAGAGCCCAGCCAGGGCTACACCCAAGATGGACCCAAAATGGTGACAAAATAGACAAGTGGTTGCAAGGCCTCACACTTTTATAAGTTTTGATCTATTTGAAAATCGGAGTGAATTGTCCCAATTTCAGGTCAGGAAGTCCCATCCTTCTTGTTTTCTCTCTTCAGTCCACTCTTCAAATTTTTAGGACTGAAAATTCTAAGAGTTGCCCTTGGTCTCAAGCTGGAAAATGATTGTTTTGTCTACCTATTCTGTGAAGAGAACTTACTTACATTTAATATGAAGCTCAGAGCTAGACACCTAGGCAGTGCAGAATCTAAAAACTATGAAAACTAAAACCTAAAGGATCATTTCCCCCCTTTAGAGGGAGGAAATAAATTTTAATAAAGACAGTTGCACAAAATGTAGTTATTAATCTTCACCTCATTATGTATATTTGTATAAAACTTATCTTTTTGGGGTGCTTTTTTTTTATTTTGTGAACTGAAAAGCTGATGCTTTCAGGGATTAAATTGCCTAAAGAAAGCTCATATGTCTGGGTTCAGCTGGGAATTGGAGATCTGTATCAAAGGGGTGTATTACTTATGGAAGGAAATTACTCTTACGATATTCTAAATGTAGGTGGCTTACAAGCTAAAATGCACTTCAAGTGTATTTCTTGAAAGACTAGAGTAAAATCTATACAGGACATGTGCTATTTTACTCTGTTTGGTACACGTATTACTTTAAATACAGCTTGTTGTATTGCAGTTACTAAAACCCCATTTAATCCCTAGGCTCTTGGATGGTGGTCAAATAATGGATTACTGTTAAAATGGGAGAATAAATCCTGCCAGGCACAATTCCAGAGAAATATGCTAGGATATGTAAACACACAGACACATACATGCACATATGCAGCCTACTGGATTGCTTTTATTTGTGGCAGCAGCTTGGCATTGCTGAACTTGTGAGGCGTGGAAAAATGCCAGTACAAGAATAGGCATGCTGATCCACAGAGTAGCAGGCAAAAGAGCTCACAGGCCTTTTGCTCTCCATGGAAGAATATCAAATGCATGTTTTCTCTTTTTAACATTGGAACTAAATTTTGAAAATTAAATTACTTCTGGGTTAATAATGCAAAGAAAGGAAAATTTAGGGGAGGAAGGAAAAAAGCTTCAATCTGTGTAGTTTGGGGAATAAAGAAACAAGATTTGTGTGTGAGCTCCTTAATTAATTGCTTTTAAAAACTATTTAAAAACCTTTAAAAGATGTAGTTGTAATGAAAGCATGGATTAAACTGACTGTTGGAAAACCAGAAATGATGCAGTTGAGGCCTCTTTGCATGGTCCTACCCCTAAAGTAGTAGTAAACAAAACATGTGCCATGCATCTCACATCACTGAGATTCAGCTGCTCTTTTGATCTCAGGAATAAAATGGCAATATTAGATTAAAAACAGAGAAAAAAGTGACTGAGGCATGAAGATAGTTGTGTGTTGGCTGGTTTAGTGTTTAAAGAGCTGAATACTGTGGGGATTTCTGCAGGCTGTGAACCTCAGGTTCTTCTACATAGCAAAGACATTTTTTCTGATTTGTGAAAATATTTGTTGTATTATGGGTTGGATTTTGCTGTTTAGTTGATTTTTGTTTGGTCTGGTTTGGTTGGTTGGGGCTTTGGGGGGGTTTTGGCTGGGGTTTTGTTGGTGGTAGTGGTCGTTTTTTTGTTTTTTCTGTTGCTGGGGTTTTCTTCTTGTTGCTGCTTAGTTGGTGCAGTTGTTTTGTTTGCTTTGGGTTCTTTTTTCTGTTTTGGGATAATCTGCTGAATTACAGCAAACCCAACTGCCTGAGTATTTTCCTTGGTGCTTCCCTGGGATTCTGCTGACTGCAAAGATACTCTTGGAAGCTTATTAGTAGTTTTTATGGGGCATGTGTATAAGCGTCATGGTTTTCTTTGAAGGCAGCTCATCTTGGGTGCTAAGGCAAAAATTTATTATAGCTAGATTTTAAAATGGATGGTGCTAATTCTGGATTACACGGTTTGGTTCTGGTTTTTGTTGGTTTTTTTTTGGTTTTTGTTTTACTTACTAGATGTTCATTGTAAACAGCTTTTTTGTATCTAATCAGTTTATAAAACAAGAAGAGTTTCTGACAGGACCAGTATTCACCTGACGTAAGTGCTGCAAAACAAATGCTGTAACACCTTACAAATGTGAGGGTGTCTTGATCATCCCCCGAGTCAGTGAAATTATTCTCCTTGTATACTAGTAGCATGTTTCATACTACCAAAATCATGTTTTGCAATATCTTTGTCTGTTTCTCAGTGCCTCTAGACTAGACACCTGTGTAAATAAAGTTCACTTTGTTTAGTAAAAGAAAACAGAAGAGCTTACACTAGTCTGATCTATCTCTATTATAGGAATAGTGACCAGGTACCCTACAATACCTTACATTACATAACAATTTACGGAATTTAGTGTTCTAGAATTAGTCAGCTCACATTATTCCCCAGTGAAAAAGAGAGAAAAATTATAAAGGGAGTGAGATTTTATTTCATATTGGTGTGTTTGTAACTTTTATCTAAATGACCAGCAAACCTTTCCTTTTGAAGGATGCTCTGAGACAGCTCAAAAACCTATTTTATCCTAAAGTTCTTTGTTGATCACTAAAATGTACATCAAGTGGTTGACTCTGACAAGGAATCACTTTTGAACTTCCAGTTGCCAGCTCTACGAGCTCCCACTGTGTTCAGGGAGTCAAGCTGAATCTTTTTCCCACACTGGTACAAGAAAGCTTCCTGTGAACAATCCCCCTGCTTCAGCTCACTGGAATTTAGTAAATAATTTGGTCATGCCCAAGAAGGAATAGAATTCAGCTTAGGTTCTTAGCAATGTTGGCTCTGCAGGCATTGCAGGGGTGAGTATTACTGACAAAGTATTTTTTATGCCCAAACATACCAGACTCTTATTTTATGATGCTGAAGACAAGAAATTCTGTAGGATACGCAGACTGTGGTATGGTTTGTGCTTTTACTGTTATCACAGATAAACAGCCAGATGCAAATTTATGTGGTTTAGTTTCTTGAAAAGAAAATGAACTGTAACTATACAATCCTGAACCCAGAAGAGTGGTCTGAAAGTAAACCTTGCTGGGATACAATTGGGAAGGGCAGAAAGGTTTGAATTTCTCAATATTTTTATGTAGTAATCCCTAAGAGGATATGTTGAGTCTCATGAAAATGCTGAATCTTGATTTTTTTTTAGCTTTGCAGCTGGAAAGCAAACACCTTTGTCGTGTTCGTAGTGGAGAATATTTTTTTCTCTTGGGTTTTGACAAATACTGTATTCAAAAATTGTACTCAATGTATTTGCATTTTCAGTATGCATTAAAATGACCTTCAAGGCTTAAGAAATTACATTTAAAATTGTCTGTAATGATGTTATAGAGAAAACCAGCGTCAATTATTGTTCTAAATTATTTTGATGTAATATACATCTCTCCATAGTCTAAAACTTTACCACAGTTGAGAAGCATTGTCAATGTCTACACGACAGCAGTTGTAGTTGGCTACTCTAAAGCCTCTGTTCAAGGACATTGACAGATGCTCAGGGAAACCTGGTGAGATGGTGAAGCAAGGTTTAGGCATAGAAACCATGCAAGAAATCTGGGAAGAGAATTCAGTTCTTGCAAATTCTGTGCCTTGATCATGGAAGCGTGTTTCTGGGTGGTATATAGCCTGATGACATTGTGGCTTAGGGAACTCCTAAAATAATCAAACATGGTCAAGATTTGGCAGTTGTCATGCTGCCAAGCCAGTAGTTCAAAGCTTTTTTTCTTTAGTTGGTGTAGGTACCATAGTCCACTGAAAACCTGGGTGTTAGTAAAGGGTACCTGTCCTCTTTCAGATTATGAAACACAGAGTGGTGGTGATAATATTTTACCTTGGTTGTTGTCGTTTTTCTTTAATTTAGGAACAATATCTATCTTCCTACCAAAAATTACGATTCAATTCTGTATTCATAATTCTAGTTGTTAGGAATATGGAGTTAAGTTCTGTCCTTTTAGATATCCCATGGTTCCATTTGCTGAAGAGTAAAATGAAAAATACTCACTATAAATAATGTACAGTTATTATTATGCAGCCAGTTTAAAAATTCCCAGCCAGCAGCTCTTCAGAAGACCTGATTTTGCTCTGTATGTTTATTGTTCTTTTTTATTCTTCATTCTGACTTTAACTGCCAGTCACTGCAAATCTATAGCCAAAAGCTGATGTTGGGTGTATCTTGGTTTTGAGAGAAGCTGACTATACTTGTGAAACTGGGATGCAGTTGCCCTGAAGTTGCCAATAATGCATGAACCTGGCAAAATCTTAGGTTTATCCATGGTGCTCAGTGTTGCAATGCCAAAGCTTCCTGTGCAGCTGTCAATAGGAAACCATGCTTTCCTATTCTTCCTGTCATAAGAAGCTCCAATATTTCATTTTAGTCTGTAAGATCACTAGATTTGACACACTGAGAAAGCCACACTATATATTTCCTGGATTTCTGCAGTGAATTCAGCCTCAGAATTGCATATATTAGGCTGAGGGAATTGTAATTGTATGTTATGGTATCAAAAATACACAAGTAGAAGACATAGACAAAAGAAAATCTGCTTTTGCAGGAATAAATTTATCATGGATAACTTGGTGCAGAAAACCTGCAAGATAAGGAAGGATAGGCTGCCACAGAAATGCATTAGTAAGTAGGAAGGTTCTCCTTAATAGTATGAACAGCCAACACTATCTCTAGAAATGATGGTGTGCTGTTGTTGATACTACTTGTGAGTGTAGCAGTAAATTATGACTAGTGAATGTACCTGACTTAACAAAATTTCTGTAGTGCAGCTAGTGGAATAGTAAGAAGCTCTTTCTGCTACTGCTCCTGAATACATCTTTTCAACAATACTGAATTTAGAGGAGTAGAATGGGACAAGTAAGTTAGGAATATGGGGTTCTTCCTTACTTGATGAAATTGAAATAGTAGTGATTGTTTACACTCAAGACCTGTGGAATTGTGGCATGCCTCAGCAAGACTACACAAAAGAGTCTGTACATGTCTGGAATGGGTGCTTTCCTTTTGATGGGACTCTGGACAAGGCAGTAGAGATTCCTTTGTTTTGCCAAGGAAAGCAGGACACTTTTTGAAAGGACTTCCTTTTTATGTTCCTTATTGTAATAAAATATGTAGGCTTACAGTGCATTACTAGTTTTCCTACACAATGTCCTTTTGTCTTTATTGTCTGTCGTTTGAATCCACAGATTTTCAATGGCACACCGTGTTGCTCCTCCTTTGCTGCCATGCTTCTGTTGGAACTTGGTTCCTGAACAACTTCCCTTCTGTTGTTAGGGGATATTAGCCTCACATCAGGCATAGGCTTTTGTGTTAGTTACTATTCTGAATATGTCAAAAGCTGAGCAGAAAGCTAATCTTAAGTCTAAGCACAGCTGCTGATTTGAACATTCCTTAAGACTTTCTGGTTGACTGCTCTTCCAGAGATGCTTCTAACCATGCTGTGTGTAGGCTTGATGTGTAAGGATCTCTGAAATACCTACTGGGCCACTCCTTGCTAAATTGTCTTGGCTGCTTATTGTATTGTATTTTAATTTAATTTAATTTAATTAAAAATTTAATTTTGTATATAGTGTCACCATTTCAATGTCCACTAGTGAGATCACGTTTCAAATGTGTGACTAATTTTCTTAGTATGGGAAGAACATGGGAGGCTGTTCCTCCTTCCCTTGTGTAGGTTCTTACTCCTTTTTGCTTTGATGCCTCAAGCACAAGCAAAGACAGACTGTCACATAATAATGTATTTTGGGATGTATTTTTTACAAAATGATTTGCCTAAAATTGAGCTGGATGAACAGACTGACAGTCAAATTTGGGAGCTTTGCAGAAGTCCTCACAAGAGCAAGAAATGGGATTGCCACTGAAGGAAATTTGTGATTCCATGCTTACAAGTTCTTCTCCCTGCTGCAGATGGGGTATCCAAGGCTACGTGACAGCACTCATGCTGAGGCTGTAAGTGATCAGGAGGGACAACCCCGAGACAATGCTGAGGTCACTCAGGTGACAGATAACTTAGCAAGGAAATGCCAATGGGAGGCTCTCCAGAAAGGTTAGCTGTTAGGAGTGTGTCTCAGACTGAGACACAGAAAGCTGTAATGGGATCATTTCCCTTAGAAAGGGATTTGTACCAAAAAAAATAAAAGAAAAAAAAAAGAAAATATCTACATTTAAAGCAAGTTCATTTTGGTAAAACTTCACTGAGAAGTAAGTAGTACAGTATATTATTAGAAAAATAGGAAAATATTCAGGTATTTTGTTGCATATATATGCATATATATGTATACACACATATACCAACCAGAAGCTGCTGCTATCTGGGCAAACTAATGCCAAGTTTCTGAGATGATACTTACAGAGGTGTTTGAAAACTCATGAATTCACTATGTGTCTTTTTGTTGATTCCTGAGATATTGCTATTAAATATTGTGGCTTTGTCTTTGCCTGTAGCAAAAGTACTAGATCTTCCACTCATTAATCCTACTGCTAAAAAATAAACAGTGCCATAACTCATGAAAATCCATTCCCAGTAAGGGAATTACAATGAGTTTCATAAAGAGATTTTTTGAAATTACCACGTGGGCCCTGATTTATTGTCATAGTTAAAGGTGAATCAGAATGTGCAGGCTTGTGAGAACATATGGCAGTGCCTTTAGGGGTATTACCTTGAGAGCAGTAGATACTTTAGTTGGTCCAGAGAAAGCGTTAAGCTTACTAAGGGATTGGTTTTATATGGTGAGTGTGAGGATCCTGTGTCTGACAGTGTCTATTACCTGTTTAAGGTAATATTTCAGCTTATTTTTTGTTCTTTTAGTTTTCTGCAGTGAAATTTTGTATGTGCGTATCATTGTGTTGGAGAAGATGCAGAGTGTACAAAGGAGTAGAGAAGGCTTGCATGTAATGTACCTTATGCAACATGTGTGCTTCCATCAAGATGCAAATGTTTTCAGACACCTGCACACACAAGACATAACAAACCTCTTTAGTCAGCTAGCTCTAGGAAGTCTTACTACAGCATGGAAGATAATTTCTTAACAAAACTGTTTCAATGCTCAGTATTCTTAAGCACACCCAAAGCTTTTGTTCGTGTTGTATCTTGGAAGTAAGGAGACGTTCATTTGACTGAGCAGGAGGGGCTACATGTTGTAATCCTGGCTACATCCTCAGAGAACTACAGGTCTCATCATGCCAGATGATCTTGCGAGTATTTCCTGTGTTCTTGTTGGCAAAGGTCAGTAAGTGAATGGAAAGAAAGCTCAACATGATACAGTTCATGGCATGCTTTTATCAAGACTTTGTGATTTGATTTTTATAAGAAGCTATTAGAAGTTCCCAGAAAGTTTGTGCTGTGGTGAGTCGTTATATCATTCATTTAACCTCTGGTTTATGTTATTATCATTTTTGGTTATGGAGGGGTGTAAGAAAAATACAACAGGGGGAGAATATGCAGGAAGGTCAGTTGCAGCCTGCTCTTCATCACCATCTGAAGCTAGAGGCTTGTAGTCTAGACTGCAAGACACCTCTGGATGCCATCTGGTGCAATGCAGCTGCTCAAAGCAGAACCAGCTAGACTTTGCAGGAACAGTTGTATTCTGGGGATTTCAAAGGATAGACATGCAGATCCACTGGATTTTTGGTCCAGCGTTTGACCACCTACGTAAATGTTTATTGTATTCATATGTTTAATTGGTGTTTTCTATGTTGTAACTTTGGGCTGTAACTTCTCAAACTGCCACTGTGCACCTTCATGGCTGTCTGCCTTCTGTTCCCTCCTATATAGGTAATGGAAGACCATTAAGACCACAAGGAGATGTCTCAATTCTTACAGATGAGCAAACCCAGTATCTCAATCTCTCTTCCTACGTCCTGTACAGCAGAGTTTTTGTTCTTACCTATGTCATAGATCTGGATTGACTCTGTAGTTTCAGTAATTAACTTTATTTTCATCTGTACAGGCCAATAATGAGCACTCAATCCATGCAACAGCTAAACTATTGGACGTTATTCAGCTGTAAGGGTAGAGTTAATATGGTAATACTCTGATTTTTGCTGAGAAACTAAAGCTGGTGTGACAGACACGGATGCCTACAAAGGCTGGGAAGGGATTTTTTGCAAGTGCAGCTAGTGGTAGGACAAGGGGGAATGGCTTTTAAATGAAAGAAGGTAGAATTAGATTAGATCAGATATCAGGAAGAAATTACTCTGAGGATCATGAGGTACTAGAACAAGTCGCACAGGGAAGTTACTGTTGCCACATTCCTGTCAGGAACTTGGAGCAGTGTGTTCTGGTGGAAAGTGTTGGGAGGGCAGTTGAAACACGGGGGTCTTTTAAGGTCTCTTCCAATCTAGACTGTTCTGAGTCTAGGATTTGTTGCTTTCATCATGCTCTACTGTCCTTTGATTGATTACCTATTAATCTACAGTCAGACTACACAGTTTAAAGACATTAAAGCAGTATAGTTACTGTAGTAAAAAATCGGTGTGATTCTTTTAGATTACTGGGGTTTTTTTAATACCTTTTTAAAAAAATATGTTAAAGAGACATTAAACCACCCAAAGTAATAAAAATAAAATTATTAGAAGGATAAGTAAATTTGTGGACAAAATGACAGCCAAGTTGAAAGTTGCAAATGTCAACTTAAAATTTTACTAATGGTTTTTTGAAAAGGACAGTGTTTTCTAGCTAATGCCAAGGAATAGATTCGGATTTACTGTGTAACTTAAAGGTGGTTCAAGCATCTGGAATGAAACAAGTTCCCTTTGATGTGTGAGCTAAACACATTTCTTAAAAGACCTATTGTCTTTCAGAGTCATTTGACCTCATCTGGCAATTTTTTCCTGTTTATTTAGAAAACATAGGCTACAATTGCCCGTTTTGTCATATGATGACTAACATCATCATAATATAATGGAATATTCTGTAAACAAACCAAAAAGCTTATACTTCAAAAGATGCTAGAAGGTGGTGAATTTGCTAAAAAAAGGGAACTGTTTGAGATTATGTGCAATCCAGTTTGATGTATAAAGTTATGAAATAGATTAATTTGATGAGAAATTGAAACTTAAAATCAATCTGATTTTGCAACGATTTAATGATGCCATCTTTGCTGACATTTCAGATTATTTTATTATTCCTTTAATTTTGCTTTTTTATATACATGAATGGAACTGCTAGTTGTTTTCCTGAGGAGCTCAGACAATCGTATTTCATCTTTTTTTTTCCACTTGAGTCAGTCAGTCAGTGCCAAGTGATTTTGCTGTAAAAGCTAAATCCAGTGTACACATGATAATCGGCTTATTAGATGCTAGTTGTAACAGCTCACATTATTAAAAAACTTACCTCTTTTCATTCCTTAGTCTCGATTTCCTAACTCCTTTAGCTAGAGAAATCATGAGGCATCATGGACTTTTGGAAACTTAATGAAAGCTGGGTGTGCTGGAGACCTGCTACTTACCTCTTCTGCTTAAGAGCTGGCATGAAAGCCTGTGCCAGTTTCCTCCTGCTTCTGTTGTGATGAAGCCACAGTTTGTAAGATCCTTAATCAGTCAGGAATCTTTAAACAATCTGCTAAAAACTGCCCAAGTAGGAGACTGAGAAAAATGTGTTTTAGTGAGGGCAGCGGCTTTGGTATCTTGTTGATGGAGATCACAGCATTGGTTAGAACATCGTTATGCTGGACTTAGATATCAGATGTTACTGCTTTAGAATAAATCTGTCACTGAAATTCAGTGGTTTGGAGGCAGTATCTAGCATTTCAATTTATCTTGCACATTACCTTAGTTGTGTGTCTCTGTGTTTCTTCTGTGTGGGACATGTTTTGACATGGGGCATTTGAAACTCATAGGTCTGCTCTGGCTCATTGGGAGAGTACGTGGGCTCCTACACTTCAAATGCTCATTGTCACTTTATGGTTCAAAAATTGAATAAAACACTGAAATGTTAAACATATGTTATTGCTGACTGGAATTTTAATATTACTCTGTATGGTATCTCTTTCATCAACTCTTATATAGTACTTGGAGATTGTATAAATGATGGATTGCAGTGTAACCTCACAGATTTAAAACAGCTGAAAAAAATGAGAACACCACCATATTCAGGGAAATGTTTAGGGAACGTGCAATCTTTCTTCTTCAAAAATATCACACTGACTTTTTGATGATCCTATACATCCAGCCATTGTTTTCACAGTGTTAGTTTGCTACCTCATGATCTAGTTGGTAGAGATGGGTGTTAGCTTTTCAGCTTCACACGCATACATACTTTTTGTTGGTTTTGACATGAATCTATAGGTTCTTAATTAGGGTGGAAAGTGTGGAGAAATGCATCTTAAACATTCAATGCACAAAAACAAATGCAAGAGATACTCTTGCCCTTACAGCCCCCTTATGTAGAGTTTGATGCAAGATGCTGCAACCTTTTTAGGCAATTTTAATATTGGGAACTGAGACGCATCACTCAGACCACAGCTTGTCTTGAGACACATTCAGATGTTCTGTCTATGAGGCTATTTTGGAAGTAGAACAGCATGTGTGTGGGAGGACAGAAAACTACATCTATGGGGTGAACTGATACTTCCTATTTTGAGCAAGTACCTAGCCCTTCCTGTGTGATAGTGTCTGGAGGATCAGATGGGTGCCAAAGCAGAGGGAGTCTTGCTGCTGGTATTTTTTAAGAGCAGATACAAAAAGTATGAAAGGTCAAAGAAGGAAAATAAAGCAAAGGGTTTCAGTTTCTCCTCTGACCATCCAAATTCTCCATCTTGAAATCGTTGACTATCTTGACTCTCTTTGATTAAATCCTTCCCTTAGCTTTCTGCCTAGGGATTTTTTTTTTTAATCTTTGGCCTGCAACTGCTTTTGAAGTTTCAGCTGAGTTTTTGAATACAAAGCCAGCAATGGCTCTGTTTCATACAGTTCTATAATTGAAATGTCCTCAGGGATGCTTATCTTGATTGGTAAAAAGAACCCAAAGGGAATTTTCAGATTAAGAGTTTGCTTTTTTCATTGGGTAATCATGAAATTATCACATCTACCACAACTTTTTTGGAGAACTTCTGTTACTACTTCTTATTCTATAAGAAGTAGTAACAGAAGTTCTCAAAAAAAAAGCTTGCTGATTGAGGGTTATTTCTGAAACGTCAAACACAATAGATGTGAGAACCTATAGTCTGATAGTTCTTATTTAATTAAAAAAAATCCATATCGTATCTGTATTATCAGTGTCTTGATAGTGCACCCATATAATGTGAAAGCAAAATAAGTGAAAACAAATATAGCAGGTAGATACTGAGGAAAACCAGGAGCATATCTTTGCATTTGCTCTGTCTATCATAAGAGTAGCAGCTGGGTGGCTTTACTGGGATTTATTTTGCTTTAGGAGTGTTTGGGGTTTGGATTGGTTTAGAATGGAAAGATGTATTAGCACTAGATCTCCTAGTATTACAAAGGGTTAGATGATGTTAAAAGTTATTGTATTTCATCATGTTCTAACTACCATACTATTACTTAAAAGGCAGGCTTGCAAGGAAGTATCAGAGAGTGTATTGTTTCTTATTGTATTTGATGCCTATGTAGTGACTGAGCTAGCAGTCAAAATTCATCTTCATGTTGTGGAGACAAGTATTAAAAGCTGTGTAGCTTTCTAGTGTTTATGGATGCACAGTCTTTTTTTTGCTTTTAAAAAAGAAAACCTTTTGGAGGCAATGTTAAGTGATTATTTTCTGACCACAGAAACCCATTCTGCAAAGCAACTCTTTATAATGTGCAGATGGATCATTTAGTTCTCTGCTCACCAGGGCGAGTTTCCGTGTAGGGAGTTAGCAAGTAAATTTATTAAATCTCAAATAAGGCTGTGGAGAGGAATTAAATCTTCTTTAGTTAGCATTTGCCAAGAAAGATAAGCCTGTTTTGTGACTGTATTCATTTAAGGAAAGGGGAAAACTATTTTCTGGCTTGGCAAGGTTGCTGAGCCTGCCAGCCAACAGTAAGCATTGCTGACTCCACGAAGGCAAGCCTTGCAGGTGAACGGGGCCCACTGAAGCCACAGATGTTCCTGCCATAACCCACTGAAATGTGGAGTGTTACTAATGTGTAGTGTTACTAATGTGTAGTGTACTTGTGTAGATCGAAGTGTTACTTTGATCTACACAATCTCCACTCCTTTTAATTTTATTTTTTTAATAGTCTGAAATTAGAGAGGAAATTGATACAAGACTGGAAAATTAATCTTGGAAGCTGATGTTTTTACTCTGTATCAGTTGAGATGCCAAAGCATGGTACAAAGTTTTGTTTTTTCCTCATTATGTATCAAGTCAAAATAGTATGTCATGAAAAATAATAGTGTCTTGAAGAATAAGGAGAAATTGTGACAAATTTGAACGAAACTTCCTCTTCTACAGATAGTTAAAATGAAAGACTAGATAATCTTGATTAAAAAAAGGAAGGTACATAACTTGGCATTTTATGTATGGAACACTTCATATTGATTTGGATCTGGTTGGAAACACATTGCACAAAATCAGACTAGATAGATCAGATCAGCATGTTATTTCCTTTCTAATGTATTGTACTGTGTGTACCCTGTACTTTCGGGACACAGATAAATATGGAATGACAATAAAATGTCTTTAGATGCAACTTAAGCAACTAATAAATATGCTATGTGCAGTGTATTTTTACTGCATATGAAATAAGTAAAAACTATATGTATAAAACAGTTACTAAAAATTACTCATAACATTTGAGTAAATGCTAAAAAGTTGGCAGTAGGAAAGTTATCCTTCCCTTGTGATAGCTTGATGATATTAACAAGTATTAATTTTAAAAAAGTTCTCCTCAATCCAAACATAACTATGTCTGTGTTAGTTTTAGGGCAGAGTGATTAAAACAAGGATTTACTACTTGTGACTTACATACCAAATTTTGTTATTCTCAAAGTGAGGTGCAAAGATCCAACCTGTCCTTGCCACTGCTTTTTTGCTCATGTAGACATTGAGGACAGTGGGTATTCTGTTGTCTGGTTTCTTACAGTTTAGTTTAATGAGATCCTGAGGTATAAATAGCCAGGACATCATACAGCTGGATAAAGAACATTTCTCTGTGGAAAAATGAGTTGGCACTTTTTCTTGTTTTGTAAAGTGGGATAAATTAAATGGGTAAGCAATAGGAGAAAGATGCCATATGTGTGAATTTTAATAAAAGAAGCATTGTTTTCAGCGATTTTGTATTCACAATAAGGCCATAGTACATCATCCCCCCTGAATTTCTTCAGTTTCCACCATGTACTTTAGTGCACATTCCTCATCTGCACCTGCAGTACCCCTTTCATTTGAGAACTTCCTGCTGCAGGTAGAATCCACACAGACTTTTGTGCTGTAGGATCCTTTGGAATGCTGTTGTCACTTATATTTCACTTAGACTTGGATTTCTGATATGTCTGTCACAGCCATCTCAAAATATCTGGTGTAGAATTAGCAGAATGTGCTCTTCTGGAGCTTAACAGATTGCTTTGCTTTTGATATCCACCAAATGTAGGCTGGCACTTGACTTTGGAATATCTTTGTATGAAACTTCATACTAAAGTTGACTTCACTTGCATCTTCAGCTTCTAGCAGGAAAGTAATTGTCAGCCTTCCAAGATCTAAGTGACATCATGACATCACTTAATTTTGTTTTTTTAATATGTTCGAGGCCTTGGTGTTACTCTGTGTCTTAACCTTTTTTTTTTTTTTTTTTTTGAGAGGACCTCTCATGAAGAGCAGAGAGGGGTGCGTTACTGCACGAAGGAGAAAAAATTCCCAAACTTGTTTTTATCATACAGGCAGAGAGCTTGCCTAATTCAGAAGTGTTGCCATCACTTATGAAAGGGCGTGAGCTAAAGAAGCGCAGCCTGAACTCTGGACAAAATGTGGAGATAGTGAAAAAAGATAACTTCTTCCCTGAAAGCCAAAAATACAGGGGAATAGAAAGGAAATTTTACATACTTCTGGTTCCTTCAGTATGTTTAAAGAAACAAATTACAGTTTTGAATTTCTTGCCATAAGTACTCTTTGGAACTGTGAAAAACAGCATTTCAGTGAAATGTTTGTGGCTTTGCTGAAGGGCAGGTTAAATAAATGGTATAATTAGTTTAACGTTTTAGGCAAAAGTTTAAAATTGTTTAAAGTTTCAAGAAACTTGCAGGCTTAAAATATTTTTTATGATGCAACTAATGGAGGCTTTCTGATTTCTAATCTTGTATTCCGAAGGAAATGCTACTGTGTGGGTGCAAAGCGTCACTTGCAGGTTAAGAATAGAAAAGATCAATTTTTACTTCATTTCTGTGGTAACTGAAATGTGCTCCTGTTTCATTGCATCTAGTACACATTCAGAACAGGGCTTCTTAGGTGGGTCTTCACACTATTTCCATTCCTCTCAAGACATTTAACACATAAGCCTGCATCTCTTCTGCTTCAGTTTCAAGATCAGTTTTTCTTTTCATGATGTCAAAATTGCGTGGTATGTACTTCACAGTCCAAATTCTTCAGCTTTCTGTCAAGGGAACAAACTGAGTAAAGCCATTAATGATGGCACTTCATGGTACACTTCCAGGATCCTTCTACAGGTCTTTTCCTCTCATCTCATCTGCCTGGAGGCAGGCAACCATGTCACTCCTTGCCCTCCTAGTAAAAGGGGAAGTGCTTTGGCACAAGGCAAAGGGGAAAAAATACTGTAATACAGATTTTAAATGTTTTTTGTCCGCTGATACTGAGTGTTTTAGCAATTTGACCTAAACTGTCAGGAAAGATAACAGTCAAGTTAGCTAATAATAATATGAACCTTCTTCTGTTTCCCTCCTGCTAGGAAAAAAATCCACAGGGAATGCAAATAGAGGACACAGGACTCATTGTAGTTAGGCTGACATTTAGTTAGGTTGGGGCATTTATTTCTTTAGTCAGAAACATCTTGAAAACAAAGCTTTAGATGGTACAAATACTCAGGGGTGTGTATGTTGAAGTTCTTTGCACTAGTGTCATAAACATTCATTTGTTTTATAGATCACCTTTAGTCACATTTCATTACTACTTATTACTAAATCAGTGGTGTGTAAATGTATTCTAGGGGTAATTACTTATGGTGTGATGTCAGGCAGTTTGAGGTATGGGTGAAGCCTAGTGGCATTAAATTTTGCTGAGCCCTGTCAGCATTTTTTATTTCTTTTTAACATGAAGTATTTGATGTGTCTTTCCCTCCTGAAAGTCGTGGTGATTATCTCAGCTGATCAGCCACAGCTTCTATGGCCCTGGAGAAGACAGGGGCCACTTCCCAAGCAGTGCACTTTTAGCTCCCAGAACACAAAATCAGTCCTTCACCCCAACAGATCAGTCATGTAAGAAGGCTTGTGAGCTGCACAAGGAGAGAGCATGGAAAGCCACAGATGGTAGAGGGAAATGAGCATAACTATGTTTAATTTCTTCCTAAGTAGGAGATGAATGTGCTGCTTCTTTCAAATTCAGTTTACTGAAAAAATCAATCTCGTGTTAATTCTTACATTAGCATACGTACATCGTTATGCACGTATTATTACAGATACAAGGCCTCAAAAAATACAACCTCAGAACGAAATCCTGGCAAAGCTTATATTTCTAGTGTCCTCTGTAAAAGCTTTGTAACCTTTTCAAGCATGTTCCCCGACTGCTTTCTCCTGTGTTACATTCCTCATAAAGAGATTGTTTTCTGCAGTGCTCCCCATGTCTTTACACATTCTAATTGGTCAGTTTGGTTGTGGCTGAGACCGTGTCTACAGGATCAGCACATTCTAGTAGGATCAGCTGTGTAGGACAGCAGAACAGTTGCTGTTGGGGAGTCATGATGTGTATTAGGTGTCTTGTGATCTACTCCAGCCTGGCTCACCTTGTTCATTGGCCTCAATGTCTGATAGCAATGGGAGAACATCAGTTAAGTCTTCTAGTTCAGCTTCATTTTTTAAAAAGTGTAATTTTTGCACTCCAGGGTTAGTCTAAAATTAACATTGAATCATGGTAAGTGAGAATTCGTAAAGCTGCTTCAAAAGCATTCTTGGGATCCAAGCTAAAACAGTAATGTAAATGCAAGCTGGGTACTCCTGCAGGAAAAAAAAAAAAGTAAATCAATTTTTTATTCACTTTCACAGTGAATTATTTTGTGGCACTGCATTTAAATACTGATCCATAGCTTCATGGAGCTCACATCAGTGGGCACATGTCAGGCAGATGTAGCAGGCTGATGGCCTCTGATAAGGAACTCAGTTAAGATAAGAGGCATGGTTTGGTGGCAGTGCAGTTTAAGTAGTGGTTACTTGTTGACTACCTGATGATTAGTGGAGAATCATTTACAGTCATTCACAAGATCCAGCACTTGTTAATGGCATGCCAGTGATCTTAACAAGTTAAAGAGTAAAATAAGTTACTTTGAACAGAAAAAAAAAATTAAATTGTCCTAAAAACTCATAAACAAGATGAGAAAAATCTAAAGTCTTTGAGTTTGTCTATATCTTCTCTGCATCAAAAATCTATTAAAATGAATTATGGGTGTATTGTGTAGATACATACATTTGGTTGCTGTTTTTTTTAAAAGAGGGAGAGAGGCAGGTGCTGCAGTTATTAAATAATTTTAAGTGTTTTAATTAAAGCAGTGTATTTTTATACAGCTATCTAGATCATCTTTCTGTGTCAACATTACAGCATATTACAGTAGAGGATGGTGTAAATACAACTTTTTTATAGCTGGAATATTTTATTTGATCAATTGATTTTGCAAAATTATTTGGAATTAGAGAAAACTAGTAGTTTTAGCTTAGATCAGATCATTGTATTTAGCTGTTCCCACAGAATTTTATGTGTTCCTCCTCATCCCAGCTATTCATAGCATGCAAGAAGGTACTGAAACCTACTGAAATCTCCTTTTGTAATAGGGAAAAGGGGCAGAACAGGACTAAATGTGTTCTGTACTTGCTGGCTAAACCTTATGATGTATTCTCATAGGTATGGGCTCTGATTCATAAAGATTTCATCTGTAGCTATTGAAATAGTAGTCAGCCCACTCGAGGCATGTATCTTCGTGCCTTGAGTCTGTGTGGTCTTACAACCTCATAGCCAATTAGAAATAGAGATCATTAAAAACAAGACCAAATGAACTTTAAGGTAATAGGAAGGTTTCACTTGAGCTCAAGTAAGTTTTTAGCTCTTAAACTCTAATTTGTACAACATACCTTAAATTGAGATATTGGAACTGTGTTTTGTGGCTTTTTTTTTCCCCAAATGCAGGCATTTTTCAGAGTATGGGCATATGGTGACTACACACTGCATGAATTGCTCCATGTAAGCTCCTGGCTCTGGCCTAAGGAATGAGGATAGGGTTTTCTTGTTTTTATCATTTAAATGCTATGCTTAGCTGGAGGCAGGCAACCAAAGCAGCTTTAATTAGAGAAATTCTTTACTGCCTCTAATTTTTTTACTTGCATGTTATTAGATTACTAAAAAATGAAGCTGTGACTCTGAAAATTGGGAAGCAGAATTTAAGCAATTCTTGCCTTCTGTCACATGGTATAGGAATCAGAAGAGTCCCTGAGCTGCCATTTTGCCTTAGTACTGCACTGGACCCCTTCAGCTCACAGTCGAGAATCATGCAGACTGGAAGTGATCTTGAGTGTATGGGTTCAGAGTTCAGTAAAGTATTTGTGACTAACCCTGATCAAACTCAAGGTGCTGTTCTGGACATTGCCATGAAGTATATTGCAAACAGTAATATCAGGGCATGCAGATAAGAAATTCTGTAAGTTAGTGGCTTCATAGACTATTCTAACACACTTTAATCATTAATTCTTGTTTTGAATTACTCAAATTTGATCTGTCCCACCGTGGTTTAAATACAAATATAGGCAGAAGTTACTGTATGAAACATTGCAAATACTGGTTAATAAATATGGAATTTATTAAGGTTATTAACAAATGTTTTGTTGGCCTAAATGCTGGGAGTGGTATCCATGCTTGTTGGTACACATCCTCCAGGTAAAAAGGACAGTAATACTAGTGGCTTGGTTAAACTCAGAATTTGGTCTCTGTTTTTTGACTCTGTTAAAATGCCTTACAGTATATGCACTATCCTTCCTATAGATGGTTAACTTCTGCTTTTATGAAATGTATAGTAGTTTTTGCCTTTTCAGTGAATCTCAGATATTTTCTTTACCTTCCTTTCAGAAAAGACGACGGCGGATTGATCGAAGCATGATTGGGGAGCCAACAAACTTTGTTCACACAGCTCATGTAGGATCTGGAGACCTGTTCAGTGGAATGAATTCAGTAAGCATGAGTGGATGAACATAATTTCATATTAGACAGAATACAGGAACACTGTATTTGTATGTTGTAGCTGAAGCAATGAGTTTTCAGCTATAAGAAAGCATCGATATGAAACTGAAGAATGACCTTATAGCATTTTAATTCCAAGTCCTAAACACTAGCATTCAAGCATACAGATTATTTTTTAATTCCTATATTTATTGATAACACATTTCAGATGCTGTAGAAATTGCATAGAATACTTTTTAAACTAAAAATCCACTCTGATTATATGTATGAACCAAAACAGATGTATACTTGAAAATATACTCAGGTATTATATAGAAAAAACCAAGTGTCTTATAGTTAGCTAGATTTCTTACCTTAAATGCCTCAAGCTGTTTTAAATATAGTTCATGTAGAACTCTAACTTACCTCAGTTTATGGTGCAAACAAATTTATGTTTAGGTGTTCTTGCTGAGCTTTTTCTATATTCTGTAGCCCTGTTTGCAGTGTGAATTATTTCAAGAGCAAGCAGTGTCACAGTAAGATTTTGTAGCTTCCTGTGAAAGATGGCCTCAATAAATATTTGTAGCTGTCTGAAAGTAAAAAAACAGAAGCTAAGATAAATAATGAAAATGAGCTTATGGAAAGAGGTGTATGTTTTAGAGCTTCAAATTTCTGTGAAATATCAATCTGTTTCTAAGGTCAATAATATAAAATATAGAAAATGGTTGCATGTAGATGAAAAGTACTTGTTGACTTTATTAATAGTCTTTAAAGGAAAACATATTTGGAGATGACAAAGACTTGTTGACAAAGAGGAAAAATCTCTGTGTCTGTCGGAAATATCAGAATGGAAAGCAGAGCTAAAAAAGCTTAAATGTAAGCATAGGAGTTCACTTGTAGCTTCAACTAGTTTAAGTTGCCATTATTGAGATCACACAAAAATTTTTTCTAACTTGGCATGTAATGAGGAAGGATATAGCTAGAAAATTCAACATCATAAAGTGTTTTTCAAAAACAACATAGTGGGCTGGAAATGATTTTTAGTAAAAAAAAAGTTTAGTGAAACTGTAAGCAAGTTAAATGGCCAAACAAATTCTACTTGATAAAATTTAGTTAAAGCTGATTCCTTATTTAATGTGATATATTACATTAATATTTAAAGCCATTATAAATTGAAATAATAGATAACGTGACCAGCTTGTTTGATTACTTTTTTAAAGTGTGGCTTTTGCCTTTTTAGTAATTGTTGTTTCTCCTGAGGGAACCTTCCTCAGTCTCACAGCTGAGCTGCCTCATTTGAGATTTGTGTAGGTGGCCTGAAGCTTTATTTTTTCACTTTTTGCCTGTTTGCTCTCATCCTTTTCTTGCATAATACCTAATTTATCCCCATATAGTAGGTAATCATTATTGTCTCTCTACATAAACTTTTTCGTTTTGAATGCTTCTAAGTAGCTCTTTTTCTCTTTTTTCTTTTTTTTTATTTGGATAATGTGCTGCATCAATGACCAGCAAGATTTTTCTGATCCTAGATGGAAAGTATCTGTATTGAAAAATAATCATTCCCACTCCCCCTGCTTCAGAGGCTCAAATCTCTGTTTTATCACATTGCATATTTTCTGCCTCTTCTGTGGTAGTCTCCACACTCATTCTTCGCAGTGTAAATTCCAAGATTACAGTGTTAACCTTCACATGTTCTTCTGCTGCATAATTTCCTTTATAGTATGGACATTACAATCCCTCAGGAACCTCTTTGTGCTTTCTTTTTTTGGGTACCTTTGGTGAATACCTGCAATTTATTTACTGTTTTTCCATTTATATTTGGTTCTTTATTCACTTTCTGTCTGTCCTGTGCCTTTTTTCATCACCATTATTCTTTGCTATACATCCTCACAATTCTGACTGAATAATTTTTTGACTATTCAGAATAATTTGGAAATATTTTGGGTTTTGTTTTCCTTCTCTGTAGAGTGCCTTGATTCTTTGTCAGAGGTGTACTTAAACAGCAGGAGCCCTCTGTGCACTGTTTCTTGTTCATTTCCATCCCTTTTTTCCCTATTTTGCTTTCACAGTACATGGTGAAATTTCTTTCTTCTGATGCTTCATGTTCTTCAGTTCAGTTTTTGATTTCATGTATTTCATGTAGTTTTCCGTTGTTTTCTTTCTCAAGATCTGTCTGTGCTGTTTCCTAATTCAGAAAGGGAGGGTAAAAAAAAAGGAAATAGGGAAATTTAATGAGATGCATAAGCAACACAAGAGTTTGCATGACCCTTAATGGGTACAATCCTCTTTCCTTTCCAAAATCTTTCAAATCCTTAAGTCCCATGTAAATTAGACATAAGAGAGAAGAACCTTGCTCTTGCATATCATCAGAGAAAGGCCATGGCATCTTTGGGAAAGAAAAAAACCCAAAAATTGCATCTCACAGTGCTTGTTCTTGTTGCTCAGCCTCAAAAGGAGGGTGCTTCAGAAAAAATGCCACCTTAAAAGCCTACAAATGTTAGACCTTTTTTGCATAGCAATTTTAAAATTGTATGTCTCCTACAAAGGTTTTCATATACAAAATAGCTGCTGAAATGTTAATGCAGACTAGTTCATTTGTTGCATTCTCTGTTTTAAGGGCAGTAGTCTCTGAATTTAAGACTGATACTTCCTATCCACGTACTCATGTGTGACTCATGAAATTAGTCTAACTTTTAGAAATACCCTTGACAACCTATACTTCAGTCTTGCAATTTGTGTTGATTTGCTGCTCTCCAAAATTTTCAAGTCTTGTAAGCAAGTTTTTAGGTGGAAAGGTGATGTGGCCTGGAGACTTCTGTAGGTTTTTTTATGCTGGATTCAGAGTTCATTCAGATAAAATGACCAACATCCTATATTCACTCTTGTGAATACATTTATGTGTAGATTCATTATTTTCCAAGGAAAAAACTTAAATTCAGACTTTGTTTTTTTCCATAGGCAGCAAAAGATGCTTAGTGAAGAAGATGAGTGGTTTGGTAAAATGTGCAAGTTCTTAAATACGTCCCCATGCACTTCAGCACGCTCTTTTACTGAGTTTGTAGTCTTTGACGTCAGATGCACTAGAAAATTGGTCCTGAACACTTTTCCTTGAAGAAAAATAAGATGGCAGTATTGCTTTGATGTAGCTGTATCACTTATTTCAGCAAAAGGCCGAAGTATAAAATGGTTTTACATTGCGCTGCTTAAATACATAAAAAAACCACAATCCTTTGCATAGCAATGTGCCATTGAAGATACAGATCAATAAAACAGGCCCTTTTGTCACATAGGTTTGAAAAACTGTGTGGAAGAATGAGTTTGCTGATGTATTCTGTGCCTGTGTTTTGCTTGCTGTGGAAATAAAATAAATTTCTTTCATCTTCGTAGACAGGGAATATCGTGCAAGCTGCTTGGAAATGTTTCTCCTGTGCTGTTTTAATACAGCACAGTGATATTCCAGTGGTGTTTTTAGGTCTCTGTGAAGGAGGAGCATAGATGAAATAATTGCAAGTGGTGCCCTGCAGGCATAGCTTTAAATGAATGTTATTTTCCACTCTTTGTGTAGTTGTTATGTATGCTCTGGGATGCAGAGAAAAAAGGGCCAAACCTTTAAGATTCAAGTTGTCTTCCTTCAGGCACTTGGCCATGATTATTTTGACTCATGCAACGCAAGCAGGAAAGAACTATGGGTTTCCTTTTCTGTTTGGTGATAGAGGCAGTGAAAGTCATAGCAGGATGTGCATGTGTTGAAACATGAGGCATGAAAAGGGGGGCATGAAGATTTATATGCATCAGACTAAAAATACTTTCAAATAAGCTATGTTCAGGAAAGTTCAGATTTACTAAGGTTTAAAAAGTAAATGTCCTCCATTTAAAGGATCAGTTTCAATTAAGGCAAGCATTGTATATTGTCATGTAAATAGATAAATCAAAAATGTTCCACAAACCAAAAGGTCCATTTTTTGATTTAGGAAATCCTAGTTTAACCCTGTTTTAATGATCTGAATTAGCCATACAGATATTTGCAAGTTGGATATTATATCTTAAATATAATGATGTTTACCTAGTGATAAATGTATGGTTCCTTATACCTGCCTGAGAACGTTTTCCATATAACAAGATAAATTTTAGTTTGTCAGGTGGAGTCAAGGCCAGTAAAAGATTTGATTTTTTAAATTTTTTTTTATTAATCAAGTGGGTCAGTGAAACCATGAATCAGCCAGTTTTCTTTAGGAGAGAGGAAAAACTTTTGCCTCAGCACCACTTCTTTGATCTTTTCTGCTGAGCTACACGCTGAAGTTAAAATTTCAGCAAGGCTTGGATGCATGTGTTCTTGTCCAAAGTAATATAGCTTTACTGGTAACAAAGGAGAACTTGGAAACTAAACCTAGACAAAAAATAAAAGCAAGAAGATGCTACAACTCATTGTTCTTCTTCTTTCCTCTACTCCTCTTTTCCCTTCTATCTCCAGGTCAGCTCAATTCAGAATCAGATGCAATCCAAGGGAGGCTATGGAGGTGGCATATCTGCAAATGTTCAAATGCAACTTGTAGATACAAAGGCAGGATAACCTTGGGGATAACTTTCCTGTAAGTATTTCATTCTACTTCTTAGGCGCTGTTAGAGCAGTATGAAAAACAATCATAATGTTTCATAATTATCTCCTTATAAAAATCTGTGTCCTTATGATGACCAATTTTTAAATCCATTTCTGAGTAAAAAATTAGCTATCTTGTAAGAATGTTACTTTTTCACAGAATGGAGTGCAGATTGTTCTGACTGTGTCAGTCTGACCTTAAGCGTGTTTTTAACTAAAGGTAGGCTGATCTTTGCAGGTGAAGTTAGTTGTAAAACAAATCTCAAAAGAAGTTTGTGATATGATTATGGTACCACTTCTGCAATGCTTCCATAAGACGTATGGTGTTAAGTCAATGTATAGCAGTACTGCAGTTGGAAAATGGTCAAATGCTCAAAACTTGGTTTAATGCATGTTTTCTGTCTTTTAGGTTTATGTGAGTTCCTGTATCTTCTTTCCTGTGTCCTCTCTTTTGCCTTGGTGACTGCTTTCTGTGCTCATGACAAGAGAAGTGATGGCTCATTGTTCACCCTTCGTGATTAGTCCAGTGAAAAGTTGCTGTTCTGCTCTGATGATGCCACTTATCAGATTGGTCCGACTGTGCCTTTCAGGGGCATGCACGCATTGGCCTCAACCAGTATCATGGACGTAGAGCTGTTTAGGATTGGTTGTCACTTTTTAGTTGTTCTAAGGCACATTAAAGCACCAATCTTAGCTTTCCTCATTCCTCAGAAATACTAATGCACAACATTCTGTTGCTTTTTAGTCTTTTAATCTTTTCTCCACTCAAATAGTTTAGAATGAGTTTCCACTAGTGTCTTCAATTACTTAAAGTTCACTGAATTTTTTAAAGGTCTTGAGACCTGCAAGCACAAATAATTATTTCATACAAAATCACCAGAGTAGATGACCGCATGCTTTGTGAGGTTGCTTTTTATGGTGGCCTGCTTGGTGCTAAAAGAAAAAAAAAAATGCTTACTGCAGATGTGAAAAATTTTGCTGTAGCACCAAGTCATGCCTGTTTCTGAAAAAGGACTTGTAACTTAGCTGCTTCAGTCATGTCTTTATTTTAGTTTTTATCCAATTGGTCTTGAAATAATAAAGAGAGAGCTTGCATTCATGAGGCATTTGTTGTAAATGTTCAGTATATTTATTTTGAAAGAGCTGACCTTGAGACTGTAAACCAGTGTAGTACCGTATCTAAGTGTTGTGGAATCGCTTTAGTCTATTTACACAGAAGAGCAACATGTTTGGCTGCTTCTTTTTCTTTCTACAATTAATTTCAACCTGTACAGTCATTTCCAGTAGCAGCATGTCAAACTGCCTGCAATATTGGCTGAAAAGTTTAGTAGACCTTTCTAAGTAGTTGGCAGTATCTGTGTACTACTAAATATTTAGGGCCATGGAAGTTGCTAAGAGCGACATACTAATCTGGCAGAACCGGTGCCAATGAAAACAACATACAGGGTGACTTTTTACTAAGTCAGTAAAATGCCTTTTGCTCAGGTTCCAAAGCATGTCTCTTTCACATGTTGTGAAACTGCATTTTAATATTGCACTGTTTTCAGATTATCTCTATAAGTGGTCCCTTTTTTGCTTCTTGCTCGTGGTTTTAGAGAAGTCAATTATTTGAAGCCTGGTTACATTAGATTTTTATGAGGGAAAAAGACCCAAACCATCTAAACAAATAAGGCATAACTGATCCTAATCAAATCCATTTCTATGTGCAAATATGCATGTAGACTACTGTCATAAATGATTCTTTATTATCTTTCTATTCTTTCCATGATTTCACATTGCAACAGCTGGTGATTTAAATATCTATGAATCTACCTAAGCTTCTCTCTCTGTTTGTAAACAACACATAAAATACACAGCTATGGAGGTAGTTTGCCTTCCCTAGGTTGTATTTCAGTGGTAGATGTCACTTATCTGGTTGAATAGTTCAAAGTAGGTTGGATAGTGTTCGCTGATAAAGGTTCTGATTCCTGATGAGATGTTCAGTTGTCTGGATGCGTAAGTACATGGCGGTGCAGTGATACATATATTTTTTTTAGGGGTTAGCATTTCCAATGCCACTTTAACAATGACTCTTAAATATACTACAAAATTATTACAAAATTATTTGATCTTTGTTATTGGTAATAGCAGCTTAAATTTGCTTGCCAAAACTATCTTGCACTTGCCAAAATGTTTTCAGCTCAATAGCCAGGAAAAAAATTGACATATTTTTATAACAGACATACTTTTTTTGTACATTGTGTTCATTCTTGAATAAAGTCAGTTCAGTGTTGGCTTGTAGATATTAAAAGGAAAGTATTGACTTTGATTCAATAAATGTTTTCTTTCAGTTGGTGGCCTACCCTTTTTCCTTTCCATAAATTATATTTGCATTAGAAAAACACTTGCATCTTACAGACAGATTTGTGGTGAAAAGAGTAACCTATTAGCATCAATAAATAAATTGCAGGCTTGAGTTTTTTTCGTCACACTTGACCCTTCTGTTGCCATATGGATTAACCTGTAATTTTATCAGTATTATTGTCACATTGATTTAACATGTATGCCAGGGGCTTCTGCAAGGAAGGGAGAGTGTCCTAAAAATACTTTGGAAATCTTTCCTTTTGACTGCAGCTCATATGTGTGTTACTTTCCTGATTGTGCTGCAGGTTACTGTGGTGGTCAGTAAAAGACTTGTCACCATAAAATGCTCATCTACGTTAAAAGTACCTGCAAGGTACAGTATTGCCTACTATTTGGGGCAATTAATTTTTATATTTGACACTCTCAAAGTTTATTTCTTAAGCACTAACTTACTACTTTAAATTTCATACTACATTCTTATGAAGACTGATAATGAATTCTTTAGCTCATGCCAAGTCCATTAAATTGCCAGTTGAGGGGGAAAAAAGGCAGCTAGAAGGAAATAAGGCTTTAAAGTAAAATAAAGATGGAGATAAATCCGTGCTATACCAGTCAACTAATGAGTTATTTTTTTTTTAATGCTGAGGTTATAGACGCTTAAAACTGTCTACAAAGGTATATTTTGAAGACCAAATGTTCCACTGTATATGCATTTTCAGTGTCTGACATTAAAGGTTCTGCCAGTAATTAGTAGGATTACTTCAAAGGCACACCCATGAAACTGATTTGGACTGGTCTCATCTGCTTACCCTTACAGTCCATGCTAGCGCTGACACTGATTTGGCAGCTAACTCGTGGATGCTGACCTCTAGGAAAGGTTGTATGACCACATTGGTTAGTTTCAACTTGGATCACTTTCCTAATGCTTCTTCAGAGTTAGCGTGGGAGCATGGGAGTGAGTGTCATGGGATCAGAGCTAATCTGTTACAGGGAATATTGATAATTTGGCCATGGAAAAACATCAAGCTTTTTCTGTATTAAACTACCCAAAACAACAAATGCAAAAAACAACAGCAATCCAAGAAGAAACAAAACAGAAGATAAAACCAACACAAACAACCCAAACAAAACCACAAAGAAAGAAAACCAAACAAAACCAAAAGGAAAACCCACCCAAAACAGAACATTCAGGCTTTGCAGCCTGAATGAATACATCTATTGGAAAGACTAATTCCACATTTTCAAAGCTCTTTTTCCATGCACTGTGCTCACCAGCTTTGTCCAGAGTACTCTTCTTGGTCTGGGAGCACAGAGCACGTTGAACATGTTGCTAAAAGAACAACCACGTCATCACCAAGAGTCAGCCATCCTCATGCAGTATGATTCATTTCTGCTATCAGTGGTAATTCCATCTATCAGCACTGTACAAGAAATCACTTTCTGCTTTCACACAAGACAAGAGAAATTATAAGTTCAGATTTGAAGCAAGTTTTCTATTAAGCCTGGAAAAACTCAAAGTGCTGGTTGAGTTGGCAATAAATTGATGAGTACCAAACTTGCTTCCTTCAATAGGATGCAGATGGTCCATTTATGAAATAATTAAGTTGTCATGCAAAAGCTCCATTCATTTGTAGCTATTTCAGCATTTGTGTGAGCTTATAGCATTCATTGTCTATAAACAAGTTCATGGTTTGTCAGGGGTGTTCAAGAAATTTGGTAGTGTGTTTTTATATACAAGATAGTAACAGAGCCTATCAGCAGAAACCCAACAGTAGGGTGTTACGTTTGGTTTATTAGTTGTTTCAAGTGAACTGAATGTCACTAAGCAGTAAGAAAGCTTTATACTGATGTCAGCATTCTAGGAGTACTAGTCTTCTACCAGTGCCCTGCATGTCTGAGTCCTCAGCATATCCCTGTTTCCCAGGAATATGCTTTGTATACTATGCCTTCAGTTCCAGGAAGGGGTTGTTGGCTTTCAGTTTTTTAAATCTCTCATCAGTCTTTGTAGGTCTTAATTGATTTGAAATAATCTGCCAGGCAAAATAAATTTTGTGCCCTTCCTGCTGGGAGGCTCCAGGTGAATGACTCCAGTTGATGGCGCAGTGGTGTGAGGAGCTCTAATGCACCACAGAGGAGCGCCTAGGTTTATCTTTTGCACCTGCTGTCACTCACCCATGGTCCCTCATCCACTGTGTGTGGTTGGTTGGCTGTTGTGCAAGGCCAGTTCTTAAAACATTGCCTCAAGGAGGAAAATGAGTACTGCTTGAAATTGATTTTGAAGTCCTCAGTTTTCTTGAAATGTGGTATCTCTAGGGAAATGGCTAATCTGAATCAGTTTTCCTTAAGAAATCATCTTTACACTCTCAATAAAACTTTCAAAGAGCCATACATCTTGGAAAAGAGTACTATTTCAAAGTGATTGATGCTAATGGACATTCTGGCACTCCACAGATTTTTTTACTTGTCAAAATTCCACCTTCTGCAACACTAAAAATAATCTCATGTATGGTATATGCATTAAACAGTAGAGTAATGCATTGATATGGGAGTATTGCACAGCATTTTGTTTCACATTTATAATGAAGAGAAACATTTCCAAGGATGGAAATAAGGAATAAAAAAATCACATTTCAGTAAGCAGTATTGGTTTTGGAGGGATGGAGGACAGCAGGGAGGGCAGATATAAATGATGAGTGAGTGAAAAGAAAGAAGATTAAGTGGGGGGGTAGGCTAAACTTTGATAGATGACCAAGCACTGTATGTATTCTCCATGGCATCCTTTTTGAGAAGGAGCTATTGGCAACAGCTGCAAAAACCAGAGGCCAGTGCAGCAAGGTTTATTCATTTTTCACTGTTTTAGCTAGTAGGTTCCAAGACAATTACTCTAAGTTGCAGTGCTTGTTTGGTTTCCAGCTGGCACAATCAGGATCTGTCAGAATGGGCAGTAGAACAGCCTAGGGCAACAGGGCTGTGTGGTGAACAGAGCTGGAAAATGAGACTCGTTTTGACAATTTTCAAAGTCTGTATTAAATGTAAACTATTTTTCTTACTGTGAACATGCATAGGATGGTAAATAGATGGCCAGGTAGCTTCACATCTCTTTAAAAACTTACTCAGAAGTCTGTTTCCAGACTCATTTACTGGAGCTGGACAAAATCAAGATGATACTTGGACTTACTGCTATAGATTCAAGTCCCACTAGAACCACCCGTTTCTATATCTGCTTAACATCTAACTGCAATTGCACAGATGCTGTTTTCCTCAGAGACTGCCAAAATGCACCCAGCCCAGTCCATGGAAGGGAACTAAATTGCCATGCCATGATTTGATTTAAGAGCTTCTTTGCTTATTCTCTGAATTACAACCAGAGCGCTGGAAATACAAGACAAAAAGAAATACTGTGGCTGATACAACAGCTTTATAAAACCTTGAACTGCGAAGTTATGTAAAGATGACTGCTTTCTAAAACAATTTTAAGTAGGATTTTCAGCCTCTTACAACACACTTGCATATCCTCATAGAGCAAAATTAAAACTTTCTGATCTATGTTGGCGCAATGGCCCATACTGTCTGCAATGTATGTGCCGTAATGGGACATAATAATTCTGTCTCTAAGAGTGCCTAGCAATTTCTGAGAACACAAGGCACTTCTCAGTTGCTGTCTGAGAGTCCTCCTTTTTGGAGCACTTCAAGCATCCACAGCAATGTGGAGGCCAGCACAGCACTGATAGGACAGACATGGTATCCCAAGCTGAAGTGCCGAAGCCATTTGGTGCAAGGAACTTGCAGCTATTTTTGTGAGTGCTTGCAACAGGTAAAGCCCTGCTCAAAGGGCAGCTGAGGCAGCCCAGACTCCTCCAGCCTCCCCACATACTAAGTGAGGCATTTACATCACATTCCTGGGCTGCACTGCCGTCTTTCCATGTGCAAATTTGCACAGTACTGCACTAAGAAAATCCTTTTCAAATCACATTTTCTAAGAAAGGGCACTTGGTTAACACTGTGAAGAAAGTCAGATCCTCCTGCTCACTGCCCCATGTAGCAGGGTTATGCCAGCAGAGTCAGCTCATGGAAGGGCCACTGGAGCTTATACAATAATCAGAGCTGTCACTGCTTGGAAAACTCTAATCAAGTATGTGCAGCTGCTCATTTGAATAGCTTTCTCACTGAGGAAAGCTATCCAACGCATGATGAAAAGTTCTCCAGGGAACAGACATGCCTTCTAAATTTAAGCTCTTTAAGTAAGAAATTTCCACAGCCCTGTCCAACAAACCATGCCACAGGGCCCATAACCTTTCCCTGCCCTGCCCCTTTATTCGCATTATTGATGTTCACATTACAATGTGTTTAAAAGTTTTAATAAATATTTCAATAATTAGAAAGTGGCCACTGGCCTTTCTGGATGGGCAGCTGCTTTAGATTCCCCATTGCCTCAGGGTAAAGCCAATTTCACAGCACACTGGACTATTTCCCAGTTGAGAAATCTACAGTCCAGTCCTCTGACCATGAATGAACCTGCAAATGAGAATGGCCTTTTCTAATCAGACCAAGAGAATCCAGATTCAGAGGGCTGCAAAGAGTTTAGAGGATTTTTACAGAACCAAGAATACTTTTCCGTGGTTCAGGATTTCAATGCTTTGCTTTTTCCTCTTAGAACCTTTTGCCCAAATTTCAGGTACACCACATCATCTGCGTTTTTATTCCTTCACTGTGTACTGTTTAATGTTTTGGGGCTCCTGAGAACTATTTCCAAAGACTCTGTGTGCTATTGCTGCTTCTTGTTTTGCACCTGAGAAATGTCTTAATTCTCCCACCACAAATGGCATCACAGCCATTGGTATCTCAATGGATTGTCAGGAATATGCAGCCAGATCTAATGAATTTAAGAGAGACTTGAAACAGCAAACATAGGAGCACTGCCCCTAAATATCTACAATGCTCCTCAACCAGTAGCATCAGCAGTGGTTTGAAATTTGAGGGTTAAAACCTTCTAAAGGGTACCATTACTGCTTTTGTAACATAGCATCAAATGACTGGCATCCCATGCCTTACCCTCACTTCATCAGTAATACTTATTGTAAAATTACTTCAGAGCTTCCTAGTGAGGTGCGCAAGCACACAGGGCATAATAGACACTTTGAAAAAGAAAAACTATTTATTCATCTATTCATCATCTATTTTTTTAGTAATAATTATATAAAAGCAGACATTTTTTCCATAAACTAATTGCCTTGTCCCTTGCCTGTGTTCTGTAGTCAGAAAGATAAGACTCCTGCAGAAGCAGCAGGGCAACAAGAGAGTTCTCTGCTGCTTCAAGCAATTACCATGACATAAGAAAAAATAGATCCTCTGAGAAAAGTAAAAAGGGTCACAGTATTCTTGTCAAAAAGCCTCATTTGTTGTAATAAAAAGATTTATTTGAACAAGGACTTCAGGAACTAAGCCAGGATAGGACAACTTTTCTTACCAGAGGTCACTGCAACTTACATTTACTTTGTTCATTTATGTCAGTAAGAACACTTAGAATCATCTGGTGAAAAAAGAAAGAAACTTCCACTTCTAATACAGCTTCAGATAAAGCTTTTAGTGACATCTATCTCAGTTATTTGTTTGTTGGGACACAGGAACAAGATCTGTCCTCTGCCAAGCTTCTGCAGAGACAGTCCTGTTACTGACATCTTGACACAATGAAAGAAACACCAAAACACAGGGGTTAAGTCTCAGGAACTTACGCAGGTAGATAGGATACTTCTTTTTTCTATACTGGAAACTTCTGGTTCCTATAAGCAATACATCCAGGGAGAGAGGGAAGAAGAGCAGGAGGGTGGCTGTCACAGTCATGACTGCTGCAACTGAGAGCTCTGTCCACAAGGGCTGCTCATCTGGCATTTTGCTCATCGTGTCACAGTATATCAGCAACTCTTTGCAAGACTCAGAGCTCTCCGGCTGTGCAACTTTACATGGTTTTGACAAATATTTCTGGCTCTATGCCTGCATATGATCATCAGAGAAGTTGTTTACAACAGTAAGACATCCTCTTAGTCAGCCCCAATGACACAACATTGTCACTGATGTAATACCATCTTCACCTCTTATCTCTGAGAACAGAGGTGTGAAAAACATACCACCTGTTCTCCTTACAGAGTGATTAATTGAGAAATGCTTTTGTGAACATGGCACCATGTACTCATCAGAGCTAAATGCTTCAATATTGATTTTGATTGTTTGAGATTCCTTAATCAGCAAGTAGGTTTGATGTTTGCATTCATGTGTTATGGGAAGCAACAGAAAAATCCCAGCCTGCCTGGAGGTGAAAGTACACTCAAAGGTGTGTGTTGCAGAATCAGCAGTTCTCCAAAAAGCCAGACCCACAGTGAAGCTGTCCAGCTGCTTTGAGGCTGAGCACAGGTCTCAAAATAAAAGCCCACAAATACAAGCCAACCTTGGCAGCAGTTTTTGAGACTGAAAAAAGGAAAATACAGCAGCTACTGCACTTCCAGGTTCCACTTTCTTTGGTCAGGTAAAACTGCCTAGATAGAGGAAAATGGGAAAAGTCTTTGGAGTGGTGCCACACCTGGTCCCTGAATGAAAGAAGCCTTTTGGTACAAGACACCCTTTCCTTCTGGACTAACAAATGGCAATCTGGAAAGTCTCAGATGACACAACTGTCAGCATCAGGACTCAAGGAAGATGGCAGGCTAAGTGACATTAATTTCTTTAGTCTCACAGAAAACTGGAAACTGACCTTGAACAGCAGCAGCTGCCTTCAGGAGGAGCAGTGATGGGTTTGATGCAGAAGCGACTAAGGTGAAAGACATAGTGATAGCTGCTAATGAACTGATATACTTTGACTGTTGCAGGACTCTTTTCAACCTGATTTGCCCATCAGGTTTTCTCACCGTGCCATGTAGTCTGAGAAATTGTAACGCTGCAGAACAGTTATATTGTCCAGCTCCATTCCCTCTACTTTTGACCCTTGTGTCAGTTTGGCAGCTGTGGTGGGTTCATCCACCAGGTGCCCACCAAAGGTGCTCTATCCCTCCCCTCCTCAGTTGGGCAGTGGAAAGAAAACATAACAAAAAGCTCATGGATCAAGAGAGGGTCAAGAAAGGATCATCAGCAATTACCATCACAAGCAAAACAGACTCGGTTTAGGGAAATCAGTTTAATTTAGCTAAGTCGTTTTCCCAAGCTTAGCTTCACTCCAAATTCTCCATCTCCTCCCCTGCAGTGGCACAGGGGGACAGGGAATGGGGTTATTAAATCATATGTCTCTGCTGCTCCCTCCACCCCAGCAAGATGAATTCTTAGAGTCTTCTCCTGCTCCAGTTAGTGGTCCCGCCCATGAGAGACAGTTCTCCATGAACTTGTCCAACATAGATCCTTCTCTCTGGCTGCAGCTCTGTGAGAGCTGCTCCTACTTTATCCCTTCCAGAGGGTGCAGTGCTTCAGGAGTAGATTGCTTCAGTGTGGTCCCCCATGGTGCCACAGGTCCTGACAAGTGGGCTTCTGCATGGGCTTTCCACAGAGTTACAGCATCCTTTGGGCTGCTCTGGCATGGGATCTTTCACAAGCTGCAGTTAATACTTGCTCCACTCTGGACATCCTTGAGGGGACAGCCTGCTTCATCATAGTCTTCACCAGCGGCAGTAGGGCAGCAGTATCTCTGCTCTGCTGCCTGCAGCATCTCATTCCCCACCCTTCTTCACTGACCTTGCTGTCTGCAGAGTTCTTTCACTCACATATTTTCATTCATCTCTCCCAGCTGCTGTTGCACAGTGGGTTTTTTTTTACTCTTTCCTAATTATGCCGTCATGTAGTTGCTACCAGTGTTCCTGATGGACTCAGCTTTAGCCAGCAGTGGGTGCATCTGAGAGCCAGCTGGAACTGGCACTGTCTGTTGGGAGCAGCTTCTGGCATCACCTCACAGAAGCCATCCCTGCAGTCCTCCCTTCTATCAAAACCTTGCTGCATAAACCAAACAACCCCAATACACCCCTGTTATTAAGCTCTCCTTTATACCTGAGAGTTTCTTTGAAATATATGGTGGGCTGACATTCTCCTCTTTTGGACAAGGTGAACTGGTGAGTGCTAAGCTTTGTTTTCTTCACAACATTGCATGGAACAGGTGGTGTAAGATGTCTGCTACCAAAATTCATATTAACAGGTGACCTACCTCTGAGAGTATAATGGTGATTTTAACTGGTGCAGAACCTCAAGGGTTCAGAGGCCCTCTGGCATACTGCAGGTGGTGAGGTGGTGGTGGGAGGCACCATGTAAGTCTCTGTGGTGTGCTGCTAGCCTTGGTCCTCTGTATGTCTCTCTGGAAGAAGGCACCATGAACAGGTGAGAAGCACACTGACTTGGTTGGTATATAGGTTTCTCATTCCAAGAAAATAGTAGAAACACATGGATCAAGACCAGGATAATAAAACCCTATATGCTTTTTTTCTGCCCCTTTACTTCGCTTTCTTGCTATTGCAGAACACTCTGCAGCTTCACAGAGACTTGTCTCACACAGGGCAACCCCATTTATCACTTAGCATTTGGTTGTCTGTCTTAAAACGGTCTAAACCCCTGAAAAATCATGTAAATTAAGAAAAAAACTCAGTGTGACATTATCCAGTAGATCCCAAACACTTGATAAACTTTTGCTACAAATCAGCTTACAGTGTGTGGTTCAGCTGAGCTGTGTGTGTCTGGGACTCCTGCCGTGTGCCCATCTGCAATGTGAGCCCCTCTTCCTCTGGGCTGTGCCTTTCGGCAGTGCAGGCGGAGTTCAGCACCCTCTATGATCAGCTCTTCAATGACATTCATGGAGCCCTCAGCTCAAAGGAGAAGCAAAAAGGCAGCAAATTTCTCTTCTAAAAGGTAAACCAGAGCTGCTTGTTTGACACAGTGCCCTATGTGCCATATTACTATTGGCTCTAATCTTTCACTTCACCTAAAGCTGAAAATCCTACCTGGCACTGCCAGTGGCTTTCTGCTGGCAGTCCTACCTCCCTCCTGTTGCACTGTCTCTCCTTACTCTAGCTATGATCCTTGCTCCGAGGCATTTTAGTACCAGTTCCACCCAGAGACTACCCATTTCACACCAGACACACTGAAAAGAAACATTTTACTGCCCTAATTTATTTACCACCTCAGAAATACAAAAGCTTCTCTGCATGTCCCTTAAGACTGTCCCAAACCTCTGAGGATCAAACCAAAGAAATAACTAGTGACAATGCTTTTTCCTCCCTCCCCCACAGCAAGAGACGAATAAGTTCTAATAAATACGTGCACGACCAAGAAAAGTGTTACACATTTTCTGCTGCATTTGGCTCTCAGAAATAAGCCCTAGTTAGTACAAAAATATGGATGAGGCAGAAGAAAATGCATTATTCAAACTATGATACTATCATTTTCCAACAAGACTGGCTGAATTCTTGATTTCTTGTCTCATCTTAAACCTGGCAAGCAGCTGACCTGGCAAGCAGTATTGAAATTGTTGGTTTTTGACATCTTTCATCTCCATTACTTCCCTATAGATAAATTCAAAGAGCTGTTTGTGCAACCACCTTTATTCTGTCTAGGTGGAATTAAAGGCAATTCTGAACTAGATAGGAAATATACTGTTTTTGAAGCATGCTGTACAAGAAGAGTATACACAGGACAAAGCAGTACAGGCATAAAGCATGCCTGGTTCTCAGGTCATGCTACAGCCTGGTATTGGTTTTCAAAGCTTCATTGGCTCTAAACTGCTTGTGAGAGTGGTTACATGAGTTGTTACTATGTAGTAAAAAAGCACAACTAGCCTTCCTGCCTCAACTCAGGTCTTCCTGCAGTGCTTTGTTCTCACATCCCACTCCATCTTTCCTGTTCTAAAGCTGATCCTAGCAGTGTAGGATATGCAGGACTAACATGCATGAACAGCACAAAGCATAAGGAATGAGCCACACAGATAGCACATCATATCTGCAGTAATCCCAAGGGGCCTCATGCTACTCTGATCCTGCCATTTCCCTTGGGAAGGCTCCAGTCTCTATCCACTAGGCAATGGCAGAGTGACTGAGTGTTTCCCACTCTGGGCCTCTAGATTTGCTGTGCCTTGAAAGGCTGCTCCATGAGGACAAGCTGGTTTCTAGCACCACAGGTAGAAGTTCCCTACCAACACCAGAGAAAGAAAGTTCCCCATCCCTCAGCCCTGGGAATATACGCTTTGTGCAACAGCAAAGCTCATATGCATGCTTCTCCAAATTGTCACTTAGGATAAGAAACCAGCTCTGCAGACACATGAAGTATTTTGAGAGCAGATATTAAAGCTGCCCAGGCGATCTACGGGGCATTGCTGCAATTCTTGATGAAGCCATTTACATTGAAGGTATTATTCGGTTCAGCTACAAAGGGAATAGCTGCTCTGTGCTTCATGCAGCTCTGCTATCTTGGCTGTTTCCTGTGCACTGAAAATGGTGGCAGCATGACTGCTGGGTACATTGCTCCAAGAATTTACACATAGCCCAGTTTTCCCCTCCCTTCGCTCCATGTGTCGGCATACCTTGGATTGTTAGAAGGTGTCAGATGCATGTATCACACAGCTAGGGCCTGTCCTCCCCGACGTAAAGAAAAAGTTAGCATTTTGTAATATAATAACCAGAGCAAGGTACGCTGCAAATATAGGGCATGAAAATTGTCACACATGCATTGCATTTGCCTGTAAAACCCATTGTCTTGTGCCCGTCTGTAGCATGAAAATCTTCAAGATATTTGTGCAGCAATTGGTTTCTCCCTCAGCCTTCTACTTGTTCCCAAACTCCTCAAACACTGAGAAAAAAAGTCCAATCTTCTCCTCAAGCTCCATTGAACAAAATGTGACTGAGGAGGCTTGGACATAAGCACCAGAACTGGATCACTTTTAAAGCTCTGCTGTAGTCTGAATGGGAGCTCTGAGCTTGGGTCAGCAGCATCAGAAGGAGCCATTTTCTCAAGTCTCCTCTCCTCACAGGTCTGACCCTGTGGCCAAAGATCTGGCTAGTCTGCTACTGCTGTTACCTTATGCTCTTTTTTCCTTGTCTCCATGCTCTAATGTTCCCTTACTTTTTCACCCTCATGCTTTTCATGGTGATTCTCTGTTCTCTTTTTGCCCAGTTTTATTCTGGTGTTGTTGCAGAACCTTGTGGTGTGCGTCCCTTTTTCTAGTTCCTCTATGCATGACCACAAAAGGACAGTGCAAAGCACAACTCTATTTTCTCAACCTTTGACATAGAAAAAAAAGAGGAAAAAAAATACCAGGGGAGAGGAGAAGATTAGTAAATGAGCATATGAGCAACACATCTGGAACTACAATAATAGTACACTGTCCCATAAGTGTGATAAGCTACCAGCAACTACATACTCTAGCAACTCTTGCACTCATATGATTAAGGTTCTTCATTATAGCAATGAAGCATTTGGCAAAAGCTGCTCTGCAGAGAAATATTTCAGCAACTAGAACACTTTGATCTTTGGTGAAATGTGTCTTCACCTCTGATGCTAGAGTTATTTCCACAAATCATTATCTCCAGTGGGTAAGCTTCACTTGGGTCCCGTCTACTGTAAGGGAGCATCCTCAGGCTGGCAGGTCTCAGGAAGTGGTGTATATTGGGGTGGAAACTTAAGGGTGCCTTGATTACCCATACTCAATCTTTGAGCTTTTCTTGAATAGTTCAGAAGTGGTTATACACTTGAGGAAAGATGCAAGGAAGTTTTAATATTAAGAGTTTCCAAGTCCATGACAGAGCACAGGGCCTGACAAAGCAATAGCACTGTAGATAGTGCATTTGCAATTATACTTCAAGTATGGTCTGCAAAGTATGGTGATTTCCTCAACTCCTGCTGACCTCTTCTGCAGGCAGTAGTGAAGGGAATGGGCCAGTTAGAAAACAACCTCCTAAGTATATAATCAATTTTTTCCTGTATTTTATTTTTGTGGTTTGATTCCTTAGGTAAGAGTTTTACTAGGGATGAGGAAACAGCACTCCAGCAGTACATCTCATAAGAAGGAATAAAGGAGGCACAATGTAGCAAGATCACAGGACAGCTGTGAACTCAGCTGTGAGGCTGAGGGTTGTGTGGAGGTAAGACAAAATAGGGACTAAATGCAGCCTGTAGCTACTAACAACAAAAATTTCCAGCCTTCACAATGAAAACCTATATATAAGGACTCAAAGAAAAGGAAGTAACAATGGGCAAATGCCATCAGGGATAGTCAGGCTTCTCTCATTTCTTTTCTGTCATTCATATATGGGTGAACTGTTTTAAAATAGTTTTGTCATAGTAAGCCAGGATTGAACAGCTTGGTGAAAAGTATATACTCATTGGCCAGTAGCTGATCAGACACACAAGGCACCTATATTTGGTATTCCTCCATTTCGGCTCTCTGTCTTTAACAAATATTCTCCCTTTGCATTTAAGTAGATCGAAATTAATCTGCCTGTGTACAATATGCATATGTAGGCAAGCAATTGCTACCAAAAGGAACTTGGCTGCTGCAGTTTTGGAAAACATGCTGGATCACCCATTCATTTCTTTTCCATGACTCATAGGAGTAAATTCAGTAAGAAAGAAATGCGTGTGATCCACACACACACATACCCTCTCAGCTGTTGGTGCTCCCATAAACAGTGAATCCTAATTACAGGCACTTCTGAAAATCTTGCAAACCTTTTGTGATGTTTTTGCAAGAATATGCTGACAGAAAAGTTGAGCTATGTCAAAATAGGAGCCAGAGAGTCAGAAAAATAAGTGCCTCCCAAGAATGTGAAAAGTGTAATTTTGGTTTGCTTTTTCCTTTCCTTAGTAGCTGTTAGGGTTGGTTTTTTTATATTTTCAGTACCAGGCTACATATCTGTTTTCACAAATATCTATAAAGATAGTTATCAGTCTTGCTAAATTAAGTAAATCACTACCATGTGCAAGCATGAATACTGTAATATTTGTTTTAAATTAACAGCAGATTGAGAAGGGACAGTTATTTTGAAGTGAAACTTGGAGACTGTTTCTTGTTGACATTTTTGGGGACTGTGGAGGAAGAAGTGTAGGACAAAGATTGAGAGGAACTGAGTCAGGTCAGGTCATTCTGACCTCTTCTGTGTTTTTCCACTCTTCCTTTCTACTTAGAAGCAAACCCAAAATACAAGAGCATAGTGTCCCCAGCTAATAATGGGGTTGGTACATTTCTGAAGTCTCTGCTCAACTATAAATATTTATTAACTGCTCAAGCCAACTAAACATTCAAACAATGTCAGAAGAATAGGCTGATATCCTGACTTACAAGCATGAATAGTGCATGCATTCCCTCAAGGACAGGTAGCAACCAATGGGACAGAGAAGTGTATTAGCAGCAGTCTGCAGACTGCATCTGCAATGTCATGCTTGCTAAATAATTAATATACTTAAGATAACTCTCAAGGGAAAACAAGGGCCTTAGGATATCTACAAATTCATTTATGTAGTGAATTTGGATTTTTTTAAAATATTTTTTTAATTAGAATCATGCCTAGAGGCTCCAGCTCTGCCTGAAACACCATTTTCAATAGCCTCTGGATAGTCAGTTTAGTCAGTGTAAGCTCTCCAGGGAAATCTGAACCAACAAAACAAGAGATAAAACATCGTTTTTGGGAGTGAGATCAAAAATACAAGGAATTTCCCTTTTTCAACCCCAAAAAATTTAGTGCCTTTAGGTTGTGGCATAATTTCATGAAGGAGATAAAAGGCCAAATTGGGAAGTATTTATGCAGAAATAGTTTGTGATTTTCTCTCACCAGTCCTAAAAACTTGTGAAATATAAAGCCTTTGTGCTCCCTTTCCATTCTATTAAAAAATATAACTGATGCCCACAGAGAACAATAATTGCTGGATTAATAACTTCAACATCACCATAGCTTTTTCTCTAGGTGATAGGTGTGCCAGTCCAAGCTTTGAACTTAGTTCTCTTTTTTTCCATAAGCCCACTTACAGTAATGAAAGAAATACAAGCCAGATGGCTTAGTACATTGTAGGTGGCATCTGATGTAATTAAATGCTAGTTTAAAGGAAAACCACAATGGTTTCTCTATCATTTCTCCTAGAAATAGCTCTTGGGAATCCTTCCCAATGAAAAAACATTCCTTAGGAGAAAGCTACTAAAAAAGTAGGAGTTATATGAGGGAATGTTCATTCCAATGCGCTTTCTCATCTGAAAATAATCTGCCTTCTTCAAAAGTGTGTTATCTGCTCATATCTGGTAGATCTGACGTACATTCCACTCATAATTTCCTTATGTTTTATTTCCTTATTTTACAACAAAATGGTGTTAGAATAACCTCATAACAAACAAGCCAAATCTATTTTTTCTTATTCCTTCTCCCCTTACATCAAGAGATCCAGTGTGTCACGTTTCTCTTGTTCAGAGGCATCAAAGTATTTCTGCCCTTCCAATCCCTTTGCTAAAGAAAAAAGTGATTTTTGTCTAGCTCAGGCAGAGCCATCCATGCACAAATGGTATCAGTAAGGAGCTTCTTCTAGAAGAGGACTAAATGAGGGAAACTGATATTTCATGAGCCCCAGTCCTACTAAGGCTGAAAAAAGGCTCAATAAACCATCATATGTTGCTTTTACTCAAATAATGGAACATATGTACAGAAAGGCAGAAAAACATTCATTTAGTAAAGGTATTATTTGTTTTGTACCTTAAGTCAGCTGTTCTGTTGACTGGCAAGTTTTTCACAGGCTGAAGCAAGCCTGCCTGATGCTGGACCTCTCAGTCAGCAAAAAAAAATGCTACTGCAAACAAGAGATTTAATTACTCTCATGCATGCAAAGAGATATTTTCCATGCCTGTAAAAAATGCTAGATGAAAGGGCACACTGGGTAGGTTGCTGAAACACAAGCTTCTCCATATTTTCAAATATGTGTCTGAGAATACACAAATACATGCAGAAATGTACTCATTTCAGATTTGTCAGGAAAATCTTCAGCAACTTCGCAAGGGAGAAAAGGTCATGAATGTCAAAATAATTTGTTCCAAAACAGTATATTAGGTAATTCACAAGTGTTGCGTATTCAGTATAGCAGTTTTCTTTCAAATCTGTTAGATTAGAAAGGAAAAAACAAAAACAAACAAATAAAAGACCTTAAATGAAACCAAAACAAAACACCCCAAGCCAAACAATTTGTTCTCTAATTTTATTAGACAAAATTCAGAATCTATTGAAAAATGTGCATTTTATGAACATCAAGAAAACAGTTATAAATCTGGAAATAAATTAGATCATGAGATTCATTGCATTCTTAGCAGCAATTGACCCTGTGGCATTTGATCAAGAAAGAAAATGTGAGGAACCAGCTCTTTGGTTCCTATGTTGCAGTAAAATATTAAAAAGGATACAGATCAGGGAATCCAAGCAATAAAGGAGTTGTTTATCTTGATGGACAAAGATATCAATATTCTTGGCTAAGATCACGCTCACCAGTGATGGAATAATGACATTGTCCCACCAAAATGTGTCCTTTCTTACTGTGAATTCCCAGCAGAACTGTTAAAAACTGAGCACTAAATTTTAGCATGGAAGATTAAAATGGGGAAATTAAATGTTTCATCCAACAGCCATTCACTCTTGTTACCCACATTTATTGTCTTCCAAGAAATGAGATATGATTTTTGATAATAAATTTATTAATTGCCCTGAGCAGAAATTTCTGATAGTGAAGGCAGCAGATCTTTTGTTTTTCTCCATACACACACCATATCCAAGGAAATCTTATACAACAGAATTAAATCTGTTTTCAGTTTTGCTAATCAAACATTACACATCTAAGAACTAGCAGAAGCTGATGACTTAACAGAGTATTGAGGAGGGGACAGGAAATGGGTTTACTCCAAACAGCCTAAAGCTACAGAGCAAGTTCAGCAGGTAGCAAGAACTACCTCTTCTATGTAGAATTATTGGAAAATAAGGCACGTGACAGCATGGAACAGGTACTGGAAACAATTCTCATATTGCTATTGCTCCAAAGCAGAGAAATTCTACAGACAGAAAATTGGGTAAGTCTTTGAAGGAAGGGTAAATGCAGATTTTAAAAGCATCTGACTTAAAGCATCAGTTTGTCTTTGGATGGACCACAAGGGGTTTTTTTACTCCTTTGCATTTCCTGATTAAAGAATCTGGCCTGGTGTGAGGCAGGAAGCGCGGAAACAAAGAGGGGAACTTTGCATCTCAACATGAATACATATAGTCCCCTAAAAATTTATGGTATCTGCCTCAGTATGGATTATTATTATCTGCCTCAATATGGATTATTAACCAAAGTTAGGATTAACTCAATATGGATTATTAACCAAACAAAGATGATAAATTTGAAGAAAAAGGCTTAAACTATATTTTCAGTTTTGAAAAACAACATCCCGGAAGATATCAAAATATAATTCTTTAATGAAAGAGATAAGAAATTTTGAAAGCATTACTGTGTTCTGTGAGGTATAGTAAAAGCACAAAATGTGGACTGGGTATTAGTCACACTGTCCTTTGCCTGAAGCTACCATCAAGGGGCTGCCTGGACCATCATTATATGTGCCTTTCCAAAAGCATACACATTTCAAACATTCCACTAGAGACTGAGACACTGACAGGGTGACAGGAAGGCTCTTGCCAAGCAACAGCTGGAAAAGATATGCCAGAAACAATGGGAGAGCTACAGGAGCAGCAAATCACTGTGCAGAAGGAGCACATTGCTTTGCATGGGAAAAGAGTAGCAGCAGGAGAAAGAAACAGAATGAGATGTCTGCCCAAGCAAAACCCTTTACTTTCCGTTCCCTTTTTTGACACAGACCACTCACTCTCATTTGGCTTCTGAACATCTCTACTCAAATACCTTCTCCTAAATCATTCTGAGGAAGTAAACCTCACAGAACTGCAGTTTGTCAGCCTCAGGCATCAGAGTGATAAAAGCTACAAAATTTATTGTTACACTGTTTAGAATTATACAGTCACAAGCCCCAGGGGTTTTTGCATTAGAGGTTTCCTGCTGGCAGTAAATCTCAAAATACTAAATAGTAAGAGTGCTCTGCTGACACAGGAATTGAAAAAATTTGGGGATGCTTCTGTAAGGCCTTTGACTTACTGACCTCAACATACTTGTGTCTTACAAATACAAACCTGTGAGATGTTCCTCTAGTTTTCCTCGATTGTCAAACCAGTCACAAATTTCCAATTAACCTGCTGACCTAGCACTTGCAGATAGGTTTGAAATGCTGATCAGATAGAGGCTTTGTCCCAGAGAGTAAAGACTTCTCTTGTGGGACTCTTATAGTGCTAACACATATAACACATTCCTTGTAGAGATAAATCAAAACTCTGGGCAGCACTGTGAGTTAGGAAGGCCTGTTATCTAGCTATTGTATCTTAAACTGCACATTCTGGTTAATTTTTGTGGTACTTCCACATGACAAGATTGTTTCCTGCCAACAAATGTGGAGTAAGCACTATTCTATCCTAAATACTTAGCCACCAGCAAAATAAATTGACAATATACTGACTTAGCCTGGCAATGGTTTGCTTAGCAGGTGTAAAATCCTCCTCTTCCCCTGACTCACCTGTAACCCATTTTTTGATAATTTAATGGTTAGCTGTTTTTAGGTGATGCAGAAATGGGATTTTTTCTCATGGGTATTTGCATAGAACATGGCACCTTCATCACCTATACAATGTGAAGCAGCAATTTAAAAAGCCAATGTGTCTAGTTAACATACATGTAAAGTGAGGAATCGTCTGTGTTTATCCTCAATTATATACAAGCACAATGTATTATGCCCTGCTATGCAGGCCAGATAACAAGTCCCAGGAAAAGGGCATCTCTCTGTAAAAGCACCTCAGCTTTGACATAACAGACAAACTTCACAGATACACAAGTTAAAGGAATCTGGCAGAGGACCCTGTAGTTCTTTATCGACCAGGGCTCAAGGTCTCAGGAATAAAGTCAACTTGCTTAAGAAAATTAAAAGTCATTCCACCATTACAACCAACTTCTAAAAATCAACCTGCTCTTTCTTCTCTTTTTTTTAAAATTAGAATACAGTGATATGATTTTTCAGTGTGGTTGGGTTTTTTCATCTATATCTTTAGGTCAGTGCAGATTTACGTATTGATGATGAGGAGATTAACATTGAAATCCTAATGATGGTGCTCAAACACACAGTTTCTGAATTCAATATTCTAGTTTAACACCTAGAAGGCACTTGTGAATGGGGCTAGGAAGATTACCAAGGTATTCTGCAGAACAGCTGACTAGTGACACAAATTGCTATACGCTGCTGAGACAGTTTATCCTTGAAACAAATTATGGAGTTCACATGCTGTCTAGACAGACATTATTAAACCGTATTTGCAGTAGGCTCAGCTGCAGGCACAGAAGACCTCCTGTTTCCACAATCAGCATTGTTCCTTGCCCTGCTGCTGGCTATGGTGATAGAGCTAAGTTTTGCTCCGTCAAAGTTTTGCAAAGTTTTGCTTCCTGGCAAAACTAAAGCAAACAGTTCCTGCCTCCCTGTGTCCTGGCATCTTCCCCCTGTCATGTCCTCCCTCAGTTTTGGTGGTTATGAAGTTGGTGTGACTGCTTCTAAAGCCACAATTGACAAAACCAAGGAACTGACTAAGGTTAAAATTAACTCTTAAATAAGGAAATAAAAACAAGTAGCTTTGCTCTGGAGTCAGCTATCCATGGACCCATCACTTCTACAGTGAGGATGGCATACTCTTTACAGTCCTATCACTGCTTCCAGCCTGACATGTATAAACTGCTGATGACCTTAGTTTATATTATGAACTGAGGAGAATAGGGAGAAGATCTATATGTTTGCACTGCATGCTCCTGCAGTGCTGGGGTTACCAGTCTGTGAGGAAGGCTTGAGGAAGGAAAAGAAATCAACCACTGGTGCTGAAGTTCCTTGTGATGGTGAGTCAGCATTCTTGAGCTTCAAGTAGCAGTGTGCCTCTGGTTCCATTTCTTATATGTTTATTTTTCCTTTTCAGAACTAGCAGTATTAAAATGAAATTTCAAATTCTGGAGTGCAGTTTTGTGGTAAGGGCTTGCCTAGAAGGCCAAGGAGAGTTGCTCAGTAAATTGAGTAGGAGTTTGTAGTTGGTTGTTTCTGCAAATATTTTATTTCCTATCACTTCAGAATAATTCTAACTTGGCAAAAACAATGAGATCAAATTTATCCTAAGCCACTCAGTTGTGATTCTATTCTAGTTTCAATACATTCAATAATAATCAAGTAATTATTCTTTCTCACTCTCATGACTAATCAGGAATCTTTTTTTTTCTCATGATTACCTTTACATTAGAGACTTTGGTCACTTATACATTTTTCAGGCATCAGAAGTTCTTGTTACTGTCTACCATAGGTAGGTCAGCAGAATTCTCTTTTGGAGATACTATTACATTTTCTCTTGTTTCTGCAGGAGATGAAAACTTGAGAGAGAAAAGAAACGAAAAAAACCATCTTTTTGTCCACAACATAACTTTCTATTAAGCACCAGAAGATTTTTCATTAAGTAATATACATCCCTTTCTATAAAACCTGATGCTTTTAATATATTAAAGCATAACTTTATTTTTTGTGAAGAACTGTTATTTACTTTTGGCACATGTAAAATACATAAAGAAGAAGGGAAAAAAATCCCAAATACTATATCACACTTCTATCAATAACTTAGTAGTTTGAGTAACTTACAGATGTAATTTTTATAGGAAGTCAAGTGATACCACTAATGAATTTAAGGTTCCAGATACTACCATTGGAAGTGCAGCATAAAAACAAACATTTCCTAATGCATACTAAGCAATAACATCAGCTAATCATTTTCTGCAGTCTTATAATTGCAAAGAAAGGCATTCACTAGCTAATTCTGGTATATTTCTGACATTGAGCCGCTTTCACTTCTGTAAAACTCAATCTGCTTTGACAATGTCTCCAGATTTCCCTCTGCTGGGATAATGAGATCATTGCTTGCGACTAATAAACCACAGAAATAAACCACTGTGATCTGTTTGTGATACTTTTGTAGGGAACACCCTTGGAAAGCTTATAAATGTAGAAAGACAGTAGAGCTTTCCTTACGTATGTGCAGAGAACTGCAAATAATCAGACTGATCAGGTATCACAGTCTTGTCTCTGCTAACAGCTTAGATGGAATCAATCACTTTAGTCTTCCTGCATGTACCTGGCTGTTTAGGAATTGAGAGCAGATGTAACAGATGAGGTGCTGGGAGAGACATCTCAATGCTGCTACTTCTTTGAGAATTTTAGCTTTATATATTCATGCAGGTGTAGCATTGGCTACTACCCAGTAAAACATTAAGTCCTTGCTGTCAAGACCTTAGCCTCCAGCCTTCCCTATTTCCTGACCTCCCATGGGTAAACACTTGATCTGAAGGCCCCTTATTCATATCTATGCCAGCAGAACTGGCATCAGCAGCTCTGTCTTTCCTCCCCGTTAAAGCAATTCACTACTGGTACAAGAAGGTAACATTATGCATCAAAAGATTGATTGATCTGAAAAAAACCTTAACAGGCTAGGCCCTGTTCTGCTTACTGTGGTTAAAGAGAGTAGGGTAAAAAGACATAGTGTACATCTTTGAAACATGCACTTGTTTTCTGTGTTGGCACACAGGGTAGTTGATGAATTCAGACAAGTGAGACTTTCAAACTTTTTTGGCTCAGCATGATTGTTGAGGGTCTCATGTTTGAGAATATAACTGTGTGGGATAAGGAGTAGCTAACAGAGTTTATTAAGGCTTGTTTGACAGCTCCCAGTGAGAAAAATTCTCACTTAAAATTCTTTGTGCTGTCATGAGAGATCAAAATGAGTATGCTTTAGACACAAGATAAGAAGCCACTATTAAAATTAAATATTAAATTGGGACCTCTACATATATTCTTCAGGTTACAAAATATTTTGCTTCACAATAATTTGCAGGCTATTTCAAACACATTTTTTTACACATACTCCAGCATTTTCTACAGAAAAACATGTAGATCACTGACAATTCCAAAGAAATCAGCATTTTTTAGTTTGACCTCACTCATGCACCAGCTGGAAAGTTCCTCTGCAGCTCTAGGTCCCCAGTGCATACTGTGGTCCTGGTCTGCTGAATGCAGACTGCATTTGCATTTCTTGGGGACTATTTCAGTGTTCATGCATATGGACAGTATTAAGTTTGTACAGCTAGATAGCAATTTGGTCCAGATAGCACCACATTACACAACATTTCTTTAGTTGCTTACCACAATAATTTTCCCATGTTCTTGGAGCTACTCTCATACAAATAACAGAGCTCACTTGGTTACAGTGTGGTACATTTGACTCCAGGATATGGATCTACTCATTCTTCCCTCTACACTTGCAGCCTGTTACAGACCTATGCTACTCCAAATAACATATGTAGAAAGCACTATTTACAGCTAATTTCTCTCTCCTTTAAGGGTGTATTTGTTTTATAGGCTTTGATAAATTTTTGGATTTTCTAGGACTTCCAGGGAGATTTATTCTTTCACAAGGCTAGGAGAGTGGAAACTGAACCAAAACTAGTTCAAGCAAAACTTCCACCATTGACTCACTGTGGTATCATGTCCAGCTTGTGTATTGGGTCTGTAGGGGGTAGACTTAATTTTCTCTACAGCAGTCCTGATAATGCTGTACTTTGTGTACTTTGTGATAATGCTGTACTTTGTAGAAGGGTGTTGATGACATACCAGTGTTTTGACTGCAGGACTCCCATAGCAATCAAGGATGCCCTTAACTCAAGGCTGCCCTTTGCTCAAGGATGTCCTTCAACAAGGACAGCTGAGACAAACTGACCCAGGAATAATCCATAAACTAATACATCTGTTCAGCAATAAGAGATAAGAGAAATGGATGGGAAGCATTAGTTCTTTAGATGTTTGTCATCTGGACCAAGTGCTGTGTGTTCTGAAGCCCTACTTGACTGGACATAGCCTGCTGATGAGATGGAGAGAATATATATTTTGTTCTCCTTTGTTACCATGCATAGCCTTTGCTCCATCTTTATTAAACTGCCTTTGTCTTGATCCACAAGGCTTTTTTCATCTGTTTTTCTGTCCCATCATCCTGCTGAGGAGGGGAAGTGATAGAGCAGCTTCCTGGGTTATATTAATTTTCCTGACTTACTCATTCTTTCATCATTCTTCTTGGGTCATTCAGGAAGTTTTACAGCTCAGGTGTCTTGCTCAGGAGAACTGAGTTTGCTCAACCTATTCAATTCATATTGGTTGCAGGGTTACCCAATATCACTGGTTACACAACATCAACACCTACCCACCATAAACTCAGCCAGACATACCCACAAAATCCTCAGAACTGGCACTACATGGTCTGCTCTGGATCTTTTACACTGGTTCACAGTTCTGTGCTCAGACTGAGAAGTATATTCCCTGTTTCCCAAAAACTCATTCTCTACAGACAAAGACTCTATTATAGTTCAACAAAATTTCTTTCAAATTGTTTTGAAGTGTTTATTGAAAAGAATCCATACCACTGCAGTAGGCAATTAATTTCTGGTTGTAAAGCCTAAATGCATTCAAGAGAGTCTGAAGCTCTGTGCTCCATCACACTAAGTGGATGTGCTTTGCCAAGAATAGAGATGTGCCACATTTTTGTCGTTGTATACCATATACAACATGAGAAACAAAATCCCTGGTCTGATTCCCACCTATGTTGCTTAAATGTCATTACAGGTCTAACGTGAACAGGATTTTTATGTATAGAAAACCTAATTTTCCCCATTTAAAATGTATGTACAAAGAACTACCTCTACTCTGCCATCATTCATGTAAGACTGCCTAGTTTGTATAAGTATGGCTTACAAGAGCTTGTAGTAACAAATCACTCCTTGTAAAGAATCCTTTTGCCCCTGATCAGACTGAGGAACAGGGAAAGAGAGCTATTTTTTTCCCCTGTAATGCTAAGAGATCTCCTGTAGCACAACATCACCATGTGTGATCCTGAGAACTGAATCTGAAGAAAAAACATTTGGCCAGGGCTATAAAAATTCAGCATTGTGTTGTAATATTTTCTTTTTCTCCTTCATTATTTGAAAAAATCCCAAATGGCAGTCTAATTTGTCACAAACATCTTTTCATTAAAAATCCTTTCTTAGGATTTTTCTTCCTGAGAAGCTGAGAGGCTTCAGGAACAAAATGTAAACAATGGTTATCTGCTGCTGTGGAATGCAACTGGTGCATCTGTGATTGCCCATCTTAGATGTTTATAATTAATGGCCAATCACAGCCCAGTTAGCTTGGACTCTCTGTCCAAGACACAAACCTTTATTATTCATTCCTTTCTATTCTTAGCTTAGCTGTGAAATTACTAAAGAATGCAAGTATTAGAGTGCTTTCCAAACTGGGCAATGCCAGGCTTCAGAGCTTAGTGTCAAGTAAGGGAAAAATGGAGACAGTAAAGGACTCAGTAAAAATATGTAGTATCAAAGAATATTCTGAGTTGGAAGGGACTCACAAGTCCAACCTTTCCCTCATATCCAGCTTAAACCTCCCCTGGCACAGCTTCAAGACATTTCCTTGAGCCCTGACACTGTTCCTCACAGAAAAGAGATCAGTGCCTGCCCCTCCACCTACCCCCATGAGAATGTAGAAGATCACAATGAGGTCTCCCCTCAGTCTTCTCCAGGCTGAACAAACCAGGTAACCTCAGCTGTTCCTCATATGGCTTCCCCTTGAAGTCCTTCACCATCCTTGTAGCCCACCTTTGCCCCTTCTTTATGTTTTGCTGCCCAAAACTGCCAAAATAGAAAGCCCCAGCACTTGAGGTGAGGTAGCCCCTGTGAAGAGCAGAACAGGACAATCCCCTCCATCACCCTGGCTGGCAATGCTGTGGCTGATGCACCCCAGGACAGGACAGGGTTGCCCCCCAGGCTGCCAGGGCACTGCTGACTCTTATTCAACTTGCCCTCGACCAGGGCCCCAGCATCCATTTCTGCAATGCTGCTCTCCATCATGTCATTCCCCTTTCTGCCAGTTGATCCAGGGTTGCCCCCTCCCAGGTGCAGAATCCAAAACTGGCCCTTGTTGAACTTCCAATAGCTGATCATTGTCAAGCCCTCTGATTTGTCTGCCTTCCATCTGCAGACTTACTTACCATTCCTTCAAGTTCACATGTATTTTATGTATTAAGAAGTATCCGAAGATAAGGAGCACACAATTGTAACCCAACAGGTGCTATTGTCTTCATTTTCATTAAGAAAGAACATTTGTACATTTTAACAGACACCTGTTCCTGGTTTATGTGACTAGTGAGGAAAAACACCACATGCTATGAATAATGAAGCAGGACATGAATGCAGCAACTAAAATTGCTCTATGTAACACATTGTGAGCTACAGAGCTTGAGAAGACAGCAGAAATTGCCCAGATTTATTCTTGGAAAGCCAAAAGACACTTGTGAAAAAAAGTAAAGTGCTGTAAAAAAAAAAAGTCAAAATAAGTAAAATCAATGCACTTAAATCTGCTGCAAAATAGTGAAGACTGAAGAGCTGAGGGTGACAAGTTGCAGGACTCCCAGGCTTACATGTTGCAAAGTGGCCTTTGAGGGGAACAGCATGGTGGTTGGGAATTCCTTGATGCTCCAAGGACAGCAAATTTAGTGTAAAATGCAGCATCAAGATGTACATAAAGTACTGGGAGTATCAACTTTAAACTATGACAGACAGATACCTTGAAAGTCTATGTGAACATGTGTGTGTTGATACCTTTTTTGCCAGGAAAGGAAGAAATACATAAATTCAAGGATCAATCATTTTTATCTGACCAAATAAAGTCCTTAAGTAAAATATCTTTTTGGAAGAAAGTAATTAGCATATTCTGTGATTAATTCTGTTGTTTTCCTGCATCAGGACATTGAGGTGCTGCAATTGAGGTAAAAAATGGGTCCTGTTACTTACCTCCTTTATATATTTTTACTAGGCAACTGAGCAAACTCTTCTCCTTGGACAAGAATTCTCTCATTTTCTCTTTCCACTTTCCACAAATACTATAGTAATAAAAGGAATTAGTAAGCAGGCCAGATTCCAATCTATTAAAACATGGTTTACCTAGAATGGCTCCATTGTGGCTGACAAAATCCATCTGGGTTTGCGCTTGTCACCAAGATCAGTAGCTGACTGCTGACCTCAGAGATTTTGAGTAGATGGAGCCTGAGTGAGGTTTGCACACTGGCAGCTAAGTACCTGGTGTTTAGCTGAACAGAAACATCTTAGGAGACTGCCAAAACCAACCAAATAAAAAACCAGGGGAAATCTAGAGAAGAAAAACAGTTGCATCACTTCTCTTGCCTTCTGCCTTCCACTGTAATTTCTGGGCAATCTATTTGACATTCTATAGCTATGTTACAATTTAGGAAATTACTTCACCACTGAAGAGCTGAGTCATCTTTGCTGAGACAAGTCTGTAACATAATGGTGACATAATTTAGGGATATCTTGAGTCAGCATTTTAATCCATCCTTTTATGTGGTTTGCCTAGAAAAAATAAGGTATAGAGAGGCAGCTTTGTTCCTTGAAGTACCTTATGCTGTGGATTATGCATTAAACAGTACTTACAGTACTGTGCCTGGTGGGAAAGGACATGTGTAGTTTAGCCAATAATCCTGACTTCATTCTGTGTAGAAAAAGAGCCTTGAGTCATCAGTAGAAGCTGAACACACAATGTGAGATGGTTTTTTTATCAGTTACTGCCTCTACAGACTTACTAGTACTGAAGAGCTCCTCACAGATTGCTACCAAAATTGACAATGTTCTGATGGAGTATTTTGTCAGCTCAATTTAGCAATTACCTGTGAAAACTGAGATACATAACAGACTTACTGACAGTTTTTAATCTTCATCTCAGAGGGACAAAGGTTAATTAAATACTGCTGCAAGACAAAATTAAATTTCAGCCAAATACACTTTCAAAACCTGCATAGGATGGAAGGCTGCCAAAAAAACCCACGTGTATTTGGAACTCAAGAAAGAAGAAGGGCCTCCAGGTCTGCAATGCAATAAAATCATGCTTTTGATAATTTCTCAAAGGAGTAGGCCAGAGGATGCAAGGATGATCCCATAGCTTTTTTCTGTAATAGCTGAAAAACTACTAAAAAGTAGGATTTCAACTAAAACTCTTCTCATTTCTTAGCTCTTCTGGAACACATGAAGACTCTAGCATGTCTTCAAGCTTACTTTGTCCTTCATAGAACAATTTTACATTAAAATTTGATTTTGGACAAAATACTTCTAAAAACAAAATTAAAGGCAAACAAATAAACAAAAAAAATACAAAATACACTCCCGCCCTGGCCCCCCAAAAAACAAACCAATAAACCAAGAAAAATCTCAATCAAACCAAGTAAAAAAATTCCCAGAGGTTGGAAACTGGAACCCTAATCCACAGCTTTTCACAATCAGGAGTAGACAATCACCCATGATTGTTCTAGTGTTTTCTTATGGCAGTAGAACTCTCCTCCTTGTTAGTGGCAGCACCAGACAACGTGGAAGATGAATGCTCTGAATTCAGTTTGTCATGATTATTTTGATCTTCTAGTATCTACAGAAATTGATTTGGTCCTGTATCTCTTGCTTCTTGATGACAATATTCACCAGCACCCATTACAAAAAGAGCAAGCAGCAACAACAACCCATACAGGTTCACTGCTTTTGTGCTGGCAGAATCCTCTTCCCCACTGATGCCTGGGATGTATATCCTGGTTTGGGGTGTATTTCAGGGTGTATTGCTATGCTGCACTTCATTCATTTGCTCTCTGTGCTTATCAGAGGAGGTAAATAGGACTAAGAAGATTTTTTTGTTACAGTTCTAAAGTTCAGGACTTGGGAACAGTGGGGGGATGTGAAGGTGGACCTCCCTATCACAAAAAGTTTCAGAAGAACTGACCCTGTAGTTTGCCATACTCCCCAAATACTTCATTCAACAGCCTTAACTGGCCAGGCTTCCCAGTTGATTTCAAGACACCAGCTGAGCCATTGGCACCACAGTGTTCCTTGAATGCACATTCTACTTTCAAAGTATTTAATTGTGAAAACATCCAGGTGAGGTCAGCTTTTCACTTACACAACATTCAGAATAAAGAAGGCACTGGATTTTCATGCTGATTACACATGTCTTATTTTAAATGTAATGGAAAGCTAAAGCGTAGACCTGTGGGTTCTCCAAAAAGCTAAAACATTTGAGATCTCTGGTTAAAGTGAGCTCAATGGTAAGAGAATAAGCATTTATCTTCTCTTTCCTGGGTTTGCATAAAGAAATTATGATAATGAATCATTCACAATGCACAAATGTAAAGCATTTCATTAGTAAAGGACATTACTGTCCATGAGGACTTTTTAAAAATTTTATTTTCTTTTTTTTGGGTTTTTTTTTTTTTTTTTTTTATTTAGAGGCCTAAGCACAAGTTCTTAGTGACTTTCCCAAAACTACCCATGTAGAGATTTGCCCTTCCTCCTCTTCTGGAAGAAGTCAACTGGGCAAGACAAAGCAGAACTGACTCTGTGACACAGACATTTTGAGAGGTGTCTAAAAGAAGAAAATTTTTTTCAGCTTTTGTTCTAGTTATGAATGAGCCTCAAGAGGCAGAGAGTCTTTCATTTTATGCAATCACTTTCAGAAATCTAATGCATTTCTTCAAAAGCAGCATTGCACAATAATAAGTATTGTAAATCATGTGTCTGTAACAAGTGATAAAAAGAACAGAAAAGTTATATGGACAAATTAAACTGGAATAATTTGAAAGGAAGTTTACAGTGCTTTTTAATTATGTTACTGGTTTAAAAATAACTATTCCACTATCTTCAAAGGAAAAAGACCATGACATCTGAGGAGTTCGTTAGCTCTACATAAAGAACCAAATAACTTCAAAACTATGCAACTGTTTTACGTCTAAGACACAGGGCAAAACAATGGCATCAATTCTCTTTTCAGAAGAAAATGTATATAATTTAAACTTATATAAATAAGTGAATAAAAGCAAATAAACAGTGAATTCAAAGAAGTGTGCTAGCAATGCAAAAAAATATGACTGCTTGTAGTGGTAGAAAACACTACTTATTTATTTGAAATTGTCCCAGGACAGAAATGTTTCAGAAATACTGCTGTTAATATTTGAAAATATTGTGAAAATATACTGGTATGTCAGATAAACAAAACTATAATTTTCTTTTTGCATGCTATGAATACTAAGAAAGCTTGTAGGAAATATATCATGTGTGGGTATTTTTCTTCTCACATTAATATAGGAGGGTTGTTTCACATCCTTGAACATCTGCAAGGTAAAGAGAGTATAATGATCCTCTGCTAGCTCTTCTGTGCAAATATTAAAATTTTGCATTCAATATTAAATATTTTTTCTGCTTCTTTAGCATGTGAGTACCTCAAAATTCTATGATGTATCATACTAGAGAAATAAAATTTCTTGCACTTCTTTGAAAGTGAATTAAGATTGAGACACTTAGAAATATTCATTTGTGCTGAGAATCCAACTCAATTCTCCTGAGTTCCAGGCTAATGCTGCACAGTAATGAAAAGCAGTATCACATATACAACAAACCTTCTTTTATCTAACATCAACATAAGGTTAAAAAAAGTCATCAGTGCTGTAAGAAGCTACTGCACTAAATATACATATTTATTATGCTTGAAGTCTGAAGGCCTTTAGAGAAGAGCAAAAATGGCTGGAATCCTTACTTAAGTCTCTGCTGGAGTCTTCCCTAGTTTAAGAAATGAACATACATGACAATCTTCAACCAGCCTAAATAATCTGCATAAATCTTATTAACTAAAATTTATCTACTCCACTTTATTTGAACATCTACAACATATTTATTTAATACACTCCAATATTTATACATCATTACATTTCACTGCCAGTCCATCTTTGCAGTTTGGCACCTTAACACTAGAAATACATCAAGATGTCTTGGTTTGAATATTTAATATTAGCCACTGTTTGAAGGTACTCTTGACAAGCACTACTCCAAGAAAAAAGAGTTATAATTTTTAAGTGCTGTTATTCAGAGGCTGTTTCACATACTCTTTCACACTGTGAAACCATATGTCCTAGAGAGAAGCACAAAGTCAATACTATGACATAGTCCTAGATATTTCTGGCACATAGAAAGCAGGGATTTATTAGAAAGAATCTGAAATACTTTGATACTGTTCTCAGTTGGAACTAGGTACTGGATGGTAGCTTTTGATTAACATTACAACATTTAAAATAGCCCCTACTATTTTCCCCCTGAATCTCAAAGATCATTCTGGCACAGCAGGAGTCGACACTACAGGAAGAAATCACACTTCATTGCAATAAGCAGAAGCTTCTGACTAGTTACAGATCTATTTTTCAAAAATCTGTGGGAGTATGAGCTTGGCATTTCCATGCTAAACAGGAGGAATACTATACTAAGGAGGATAGAAAAAGTTGCATATGGATTAGAAGGAAGAGATGCAAGAACTCCAGCCATCTTCAAAACTTACTGCATAGGCTGGTCCACTCTCCATGATACACTGCGTCTCAGTGCTTAATTTCACCCTATGCAACAACCTACTTGTCTAGGCTGTAAATTTGAATATCTAAATAGTCAACTAATCTAGCCTGAATTTTTTCTTCAATCAAATGGTAGAAGAAATATTCTGACTTCTATCTGTCTTAAAAAAATTGCTGTACTCTGACAGCAGAACTAAAACATAAGGCTTAGCATATTAGTTTCTGCAAAACTGCAAATATTGGGAAATTCAGTTGGACAGACTAAGGAGAAAGTTTTGTTTTGCTTCTTTTCTTTCCTATCTGTGATATGAAAAATCAGATTTTCCCATTGTGTTGATGGCAGTAAACAAAATTGCAATTATAAAACCACTGATCAGAGAACACTTCCTCTTGGTCCCACTTTCTTGTCATTAATGATAAAGTGGGGAAGAAATGGTAGTTGCACATACTGTAATTATAATTAAGCCCAGTAATATGCTGCCTACTCAGCATCATAAATCTTACTTCATTAGTGCCCAAAGAAATACTGCTTTGACTTACACCTAACACACTTTCCTACTGTGATAAGTATTTCATGGCAACAGTTGGTTTCTGATCAGCTGGTTTCTGATGAGTTGGCTATGCTTAGGACCAACTTCTGCTTCCTTGTAGTTGGGCTGAATGCATGGCAATAAACCAAAGGGATAATACTTAAACCATACCATGTATATCCAGTTGAGAGTCTTAGCATAGCTAAATTGGATATAGTAGCAGGCACAAATTCTGCTGAAGCTTCTCTCCTTACTTAATGTTTATAATAATGTAGCTTCCTTAAAGGAATAGAAGCAGCCATGACCCAAGTTGCTGAGCTGGATTCCGCCAGCAGCTGTTGAGGGGTCCAGTTCTTATCTCAGTGAACCCTAGGGGACATCGTCAAGGTGACATCAGCAAGGGTTATGGTTGTGGTGCTGGTTGTGGAATTCTCAGATCCTCATCATGGATGGACAAATTACTAGACAAGGAGAGGGACATCTCCTAGTATATTTGAAATGCTAGGGAGATCTAGAGAAATAAACCACATGGAATGACAAAGGGAACATGCTGTTTGATTATTTAGGAAGAAAGCAAATGAGATATCATATCATTGCACATCATATGACAAGACTGAGCCATAGCTGATCATTCTCATATCTCCTTTCTGAAACACTGAAGAGAACTGGATTTCACCATTCTTCTCTTTTACTCACAGGAACCTTCAACCCTGTTTAAATGATATTAGGTTATCATTAAACCCTAGTATTTAAAAAAACAATTATATAATTTCTATGTACAGTACAGCAGCCAAGAAGTTGTACCTGTCTGGGTAGTAGAGAGATATGTTTTCTGTTTCCCATCATCTCATTCTCCAGTAGCAAGTAGATATCACAAAGGCAAAAATAGCAAGAGTATAGTTGGGAGAACAGATTCAGCGCAGAAGCATTTTAGAATATCTGAGAAATATAAGATTTTATGGTTGAAGTTTTCTGAGGACATGCACTTGAATTTCTCTTCCTAGTCATGTTTTACACATCTCAGTTTAATTTGTTTTTCCACAGTCAGTTCAGCCAAAACAGAGAACAAGCATATGGTAAAAATGTCCAAGAATATATTCATCAATTTTTCGAGTATAACAAGATTAAGTGAAATAAATGTTTCTCTCAATCCCCTCACAGAAGGAATCTGTCACATAATTCAGAGGTGATTAAAATTTAATTTGAAATTGTTGTGGTTCTTAACATTTAAGCCACACCACACAAGAGATACACAACTGTTATATAGACTAGATTTTCTGTACTTAGAACCTATAAAGTAATCTTAAATGAGATCATGGGACACTCAAAACACTCTCTGCTTCTGATATAGATATTTTTTCAAATCTTCAGAGCTATAATATTGCCTTTTATGACCAGTATTTGCATTCGAGTGGACAGAACACAACAAAGAAAATTGAGTAGAAGAAGAATTAACTGTTGAAGTTCTTCAAGCATCCTGCAGTGATCACAGATATTGTATGTTTGGCTTCTAACTCAGCTAGCAAACTGCATGTGTAGAATATGTACTACCTAATATACCAGTATGTACTACCAGAATAATGTAAGGGACAAAGCACTGTTTGCCCATGAATCTTGGCTGTCACATTGACCATGTCAGTTTGTAACCTTGTTCAGCAGCACTTTTTCTCCATGGTGTGCTAGTGAAGCAATAAAAACATCTTGAAGTGTTTAAAAATAAACATTGTTATAAAAAATGTGTCAAAATATATATCAAAATAGTATCTCTAAATATATACAAATTATATACCAAATATCACTTTTGATATCTATTAAGTGTCCTCAGTTGAAGGATGGATGCAACACGTAAGGGTATTTGCCTGACTGTAAATCTTAGGTTTACACCTATTTCATCAAAGAATTAGCACAACTACTTATTTTAACAAACTAGGAATTACCCCCTGAATATTACAGTTCTGTGATGTGTTTGGACACCCAACAGGGTTTCTGAGCTTTTTCTCCTTTTGACAAGTCCTTGCTCCTTTCAGACAGTCAGAAAACAGAATGTGAAAGCCCTGCCCTGCCCCACCATAGGTACTTTGCAATACGTCAATAGCCAAAAGGTGTGTCCAAGTTGCTCCTAGATGAATCTTAATAGAAAGTCCAAATAAAGGAAAGGTGATTTAAGAGAGTGAAGCATTTAAGAATTAGACATAAACTAATTTGAGCTAATTATCTTCTATCAGTTCATACAACATCTACCAGGGTAGTATACTTGAAACAGTACAATTAATGTTTCATTCCTTCCTGAATTTCATGTTAATGTAAAGAGAATTGTAGAATTTTATTGAAGTGCTAAAAACTCATGTAACTTTTAACCAATATAGTTTCTGAAAGAAACAATTTATAATAATTAGGAAAGAATCTAAAGTAGCTTTCAGAAGAAGATATTAATATATGCATATTACCAAGTTCTATTCACAGGATGCTATTCCCAGCCTTGACATCTCAGATGAACATGCATTACTCTTTACAGTGCAAATCTGCTCTCTAGTGGCCAAAATTACAACAACAATTTTATAGAAAAATTCTTAGTTAATCCTGAGGTAATTAAGTAAATTCATTGTTGTTTTGCAGAGTGGGTAATAAGAAAAAAAATTTAATGAAATAGATATTTGAGTGACTGAACTTGAGAGTACGTAATTCTGTTCAGATCTGATCATTCCAGTTAATTTTTCTCTCAGTGCTAGATCAATCACTTTTAATATAGCTTAAAATACAATTGAGATATAGTGGAAAATCATAAGAAGAAATACAACAAATTAAAAAATAATGGAAAAGCTAATGTACTACTGGCATGAATGGTGATTGAGTTTAGCAGATTTGAATCAGCAAGCTTGAAAGCTTGTAAGATAGGAATGTCAATTGTCAATGCACATGCAGGTTATTACCTGTCAGTAGCATTTCTTCCTCTTCAAACTATGAAGTAACCATAGAAATAGGAGATAACAATGTCATTAGATCATTTCAATAATTTCCTAATTACATCTTTCCTTGCAGAAGTTTCCAAGGGAGACTTTTTGAAGAAAGACTGTGAATACAACTGAATTTAGAGTCTGCCCATTTCACTATGAAGACTCTTACACCTTGTTATTAGCTTCTGACATCATGACTGTGTTTAGATTAGACTGGGTAGCACAACCCTTTCCAGCTTGTCAGCTACTTCATTCTTCATTTTAGTAATTCACACATGGATGTGTGCTTACTTATGAACACCGTTAGATTAAACTGCAGCAGAATAACTAAATTTACCAAAATTTCCACAGGTTAGTACCTGGCTGAAATAGATACATGGGTGAGGAATGAACCACTAGCTTCCAGTTCAGAAAGTAAACACTACCCAACACTGGCTATTTTAATATGCAGAAATTCAGCAGCAGCTAAGTGTGCATTTTTGACTGGCAGAGAAAAGTGGGTGATGATCAATTCTGCCACAGCCATAGCCTCCAAGGCATCTGATATTTGAGAGCATATTGGCAGAATAAAATTGAACATATTGGTAGGATAAAATTGAATTTTATAAACAGTTAAGGAGATTTAACTGTTCTAAGAAATATTTGGTGTTCTCCTTATATCAATGAAGTTGTATTGATATTTGGTGGGTTTCTCACATGTTCAGTAAAAGGAAAATAAAAAAGAGTGAGAAAAAAGTGGGTGAATACAAAAAATGAGGTTGTGCTTCATAACAATCAGAGATTTCATAGAGCAAGCTGACTTTTTTAATTGCCAGCCCTTACATTTGGGAAGGAAGACCAACAGCTTTTTAAGCACTCCAGTAAAAGGTTTATATAATCTGAAGTCCTGACTCTTGTTTTGCAAAAGAGAAACTAATTTCTCATTTACATGTGTAAAGGCACACAGATACCTAACCTGTGCAACTGTCTACCAAGAACAGCTATAAATAGCTGATCCTTTAGCACTTTCCCCTTGATATATTTCTGCACTGCAGTACTGCACATAGTCCTTTGCTGCACACTCCTTATAATATAATTAGAGAAGACCCCCAAATAAAGCCAGCTGATCCCTGTCCCAAACAGGTAGCAATCTAAGGCACCAAAGTGTCAGTTGCTGAACATAATTACCAGGGTGAGAGAGACAGACAGAATGGTCTCTATAATCAAAATCATAACAGAGCAGCAGCTGCCTAACTAGCAAAAACATTCTATGGTGGCACAGTGTAGAAGATGCTCTCCCTAGAGACTTAGAGGGGGCAATAAAATTGCTTCATGTTTGCATAAAACTCCTTGTATTTTGCAGTACTTGCAGATTTCTGTTATGACAAGGCTGCTGTACAAAGCTAATCAAAGGCCTGTGTGAAATAGACACAGGTATTTTGTTTTGTGTAATGAAAAAAAGTAGTTATGGCAAACTAGCTCCTGGGGAAGCAAGCTGTTCAACTGTGTAAGAACCAGACATCTTGCTGTTATCTCCCAGATATATCTTATATGGCCACCGTCCAAGTGTGTGTTGCTATTTCCCACAATATTATATTCCAGCATGAAAAAAAAAATACCAGCAGCACAAAATTTAAACTTATCATGGCTCAAAGTTATACTGTAATATCAAAGGATACCAATGAAACTTAAATACAGAAATATTTACATCAGGATGGATGTTAAATTCAAAGACACAAACTTTTAATACAGTTTGAGACTTGAAATTTTAAAAAAAATCTGGAGATTATTTCCTTTGGAATCACTGCTACAAAACAGTTCAGAAAAGTTACCTTAATTTTCTGATTGGACTACCCAGGACAGTTAAGTGGTAAGGAAACATATGTATCTGCAGCTCCCTGACTGATCTGTGTACTCATAAGGTGACGGTGTAGCTTAGATTTGAGTTATACACATCACCTTTTGTAATTAACCAAGGATTTCCACTTCTACTCACACTCTCTGACAATGGGATATTACCACTTTGTAATTTTTCTTTTGCACACTATTGTTTAAAAGCACTTGCACAACAATAAAATATTTGCATTAAGTATAAAAGGCTGTCCTTAGCTAGCCAGTTCAAAGCTAATACATTTGTAAGTCACTGCTTGCATATGTAGTATCCTGTAACTGTAAGATTAGTACTAATATAATTTGATGTTTTTAGGAAGCATTGGGTCAGACGTACTTGCAACACTTCTAAAGAAATTGAAAAAATAGAGTCACAGCACTGTTGCTCACAGCATAATTGAATACAGAAATTGCTGTCATCCTGGGCTAATATTTTGCAGGAGATCAAAGAGAAGGAAGATGGAAGACATACATATATGCAAACTAAGATTTTCATGTGGGGATCAAGCTGTAGTAAGACATTTGTATTAAACCTGAGAGAGTGAGTGGTAATCACAAAAAGAAGAAACATTTAACATCGAACAGTGGAGAAGCGAGGAAAGACCTCATGGTTAAGACAACATTCTTCCCAGGAGGACAGTCAGGAATAAGTGACTAGCCACAGGAAGAATCTAAGATAGTGTATCATATACAGGAATTATATTTTTTCCAGTGAAATAGTGTCAACATTTAAACCTTTCTGGCTTGATATTTTTCCACAAATTAGTTGCTTTTTGTTTTTAAAACTCTGATAGAAAAATTGCTCAACAGCATAATATAATTGGCAGTTTGAGCAATAACAAGAGATAATCCTTTGAGAGATATTCATTGCCTTAGGACTTGCATGTTTACTGACTTATAAGAAAATATAAAATATGTTTTATAAGAATGGAAAACTGTCTTTACGGTCCAACAGCCCAAAACGGGGCCCAGAATTATATTTTGGTTTTCCTTCTGGTGTCCACTTAATATTAAAAATGAAATTTGACAACTGCAATCTTTTCCTCAGCAGCTAAAATATTTACTAATCCCTTGACTTGAAATAGATCAATAATGCTAAAAGCAAAAACATCAAGCCTCTTCTGTTCCTGCAAAAACTCACAAACTCCTCCCTCAAAAAGCCCAGCAATGAAAACCAAGAAAAACCTTTCATTTATATTAAATTTAAGTGCATTAAACGGGTAATAAATGTTTGAGGGCCAACTGCTGTAAATTGAATAATAAAAACCAGGTAATGGATTATTCACCACATGTTAAGCTCCCCCTTCAACAGTCTATTTCCTTATAATCCTAGCAAAAATATTTTCTGCAACATCAGTGTGTCTTTCCATTTCAGCAGTTGCAATCCCCCTCAGAAATTACCTAAAGACCACTTTTCTACTGCTTGTGCATTCTCACTCAGCACCTATTCCCATGCTGTCTGAGCTTCTGCTAGGGCTTAAAACAGCATGGCTAACATCAACCATATGTTGTTTGTACTTTCATCCTTCCCCCAGGGAGGAAATGTATGTAAAGAGCTCTGTTTTCAAGGTGGCTTGCTTTTATTGTTATTGTGGGTTCTTTGTGGCCCAGGTGAAAAATTATCTTCTCTGAGATTTGGTCCAAAAAATGGAAATTTTTTTCAGACTCATCCTGACAAACTGAGTCAGCAGAGTTCCCTTGATGGGTGGCAGAGCAGAGCACACCTCAAGGGTCTTCCAGGTGCAACTACATTATTACCTTCTGGGTGGGAGATGGTCTTACCCCATTCACAGCAGTGTCAGGGTCAGAGAAAAAGCTCCAATAGCCAGAGTTTCAGGTGGAAATCAGAGACAGAACTACCTATGGACTTGGTGCAAGGCACCAAACAGGGAAATATTAAATTTCTGAGCACTATTAAGGCTAAGATCTATGTACAGTGTGTATGGTATCCTAAATCTGTGGTGTGTGCATATTTTTTCTGTCATTAATACACTAAATAATAGATGCAGTCTAGAAAATAGGGGATGCATGATATTCTGAGCCTTTTCCTACACTCCTTTGTGTTTTGTAGGTTTTCTGTAAGGTTGGTTGGTTTTTTGTTGGTTTTTGTTTTGTTGGATTTCTTTAAACAGAGCCAGTCTGTATAGTTCAGAGCTCTGATATGTTTTTCACACTTTTTTCTGATCTCCATGATAATTTTGATTTGTCTTCTTTGAAATTGCTCAAACTAGCTGAGCTTGAGCATCTCCTGACTGCTACAATATTTTCATCAACAAAGCACATGAGATAATGTTTATAGTTGTTTGTAGTGAACACACTAACAATGTGCTGCACTTGGAAGTAAAAAAATATTTCAAAATCCCCTTATGACAGATATGAGCAACACAATTGTATTTAATATTTCAGTTTTGTCTTTACAATACATTATCTGTTTCTTAACTTTTAGGCTAAAGGGCCCAAATTAATAGAAATACTCTTACTGATCAGAAATGCATTTTATTAGCCTCCTAAAGAATAAAACACCATAAATATAGAGAAATGTATGTTTGAAAGAAGCTTCAGCAGCTGTCTAATGTGTGGTACAGATTTTCCAAATGGAAAACTAACATAACAGTGTTTCATTAAAATTACACAACTAAAAATAGACATGATATCAAGAATAAATAGTACATTTTTTTCCAGTGAAACATCACTGTGCCCTAATCTAAAATTCCCCTAACAATTACTCTGACACACTTTACATATTGAACAGATTTTAAAGTATGTTAGTATTACTCTTGCCTTTTATCCATTGATGTATTTTCTAGGTACTGGATCAAGTCTGCTAACCAATCCCACACAAGTTCCATATACTTTAAAGATAATTTAGTTGCAATGGTTCATGACATCTGTAACTTTTACTTTCCTTCAACATTGTTGCATGAACTTAATGTTCAAATGCCTTCAGTGCACTGCCTCTTGCTGGCAGCAGATGTCCCCTTGTGCCCGACATTTTGCGTTTGTAAAAAAGCCTAGTTGCAAAATGGCATGTTTTCATCTGCTGAGCAACATAATGTTTTTACTTCACCGATTTCCACAAAGGTCTGGGAATAGGCAAAAGGTTTGTGTAAATGTAAGACTGAAGGATCAGGAGAAAATATTAAAATTCTGTAAATCTCAATTCAATTTTCACTTTATGCTTTCAAACAAGCACACACAAAAAAAAAAAAAAAAAAAAAGGAAGATTATTCTTAGGTAACTTTTCCAATTTGCCACAAAAATAATGAGTCAATCTTCTTCCCTGGGATTCCTTGGTTGGTATATTTCATCTCTAACACAGAACCTGAATTTTTATAGTTGATCCACTAGAAACCCATCCTCACATCCTGGTTTTGGCAGATTAAGGATCCAAATCAGAAAGCAAGTACAAAAATTGGAAAAGTTTGGATTTTATATCTTTTAGTTAACCCTGCATTTTTGAGAGTAGCTAAATTTCCAAGTGTGCACTACTTAAGTAAGGAAAGTTTTCCACTTTGGATACCAGGACACTACAGCTCTTCTAAAATAGTGAGAGCAAGAGTAATCCTCCTGAGTCAGTGATTGCAGACAACTGGCTGCTAGAGCTACTGCTAGATGCTAGAGCTACTTCAGTGAGGTTAAAGAAGTCTACAGCACTCATCAAGAATTGATTTGTTGGTGAGACCTCAGGATCTACCCAACAATGATATTCTTTCAAACCCTGCTTATTCTTTCAAACCCTTAAACATTTGTGTGGTTAAGGGCAGGGAAGAAGGGCAGTGACTAGTCTTGCTTCTATAGCTAGCTACATATGTCTGATTTTGGTCAAAATATTTAACAGAAAAATCACTTGGAAAATGTACTATAATTTTGCAAATGTTTTTAAGCAGCTTTTTCTCCATATGGAATAAAGAAATGTGTCTGGGAATGCTGGTGCCACAATTCCAAATTCTTATTGTCTCACTCACTTCCTGATGAGATCCATATACAAAAAGCCTTGAAATGTGAAATTACTGTAAAAGCTCCTATTGCAAAAGCCACCCGTTTCATGATAAGACTATTGACAATTAAACAATGTGTTATTCTTCTTTCACCAGCTGTGCTTAGAGCAGAAAAAAACATGGGCAATGTTACAGCACCACAAAACTGAACATGGAATCTTCAGGCACTACTTAAATGCCACAGAATTTAACAAGTGGCTTTCTTTTCTTTCTACATAACTACAAACACATTCCAATGAATCATGCCAAGACTTTTTACCTACCAGGTACAGAAGGAGCTAAGATTTGCTTATAAGTACCTCTAAATGTTATCAATTGTTTTCTGGCTTTGATGAAATGTAAATGTTTTATAATTGGAAAAATGTGGCAAGCTTAGGAAGACAGAGAGCGATTGAGTTACTTTACTTCCTGGTTTTGATAGCAATTAACAGAGCTGGTAGAGTTGATGAGCTTCTTTGTATGGAAATTTAGCAAAAAGTATCTTTTCCAAGGGTAAATAATTTACCAGACATTTCTCCAAATTTTTTGCCTCCCGCAAAGGGCCAACTATTTGCATTTGGATCAGTCAGTGATCCCTGTTACAGACACTAGTTGAAGAAAGTAAGCTCTCATCTCACGCTCTTTTCCACTTGTGAACTGCCTGAGAATGAACATGTTTGTCCTTTCCTGTCTTCTGGAAAAATCAATCATTATATCTGGAGTTGTTCCATTTACTATGTTTAAGCAAAGACCAACTGCTTATAAGCTGCTTTTTCATCTTACATATTAATTAAGACTACTGTTGTCTTTTAAAATAATCACTCAGAATCTAATTCAGCAGTATAGAAATAAAATTTGCAAAGAAGAATTAGCAACTGAAAATCAGCTTGCTTGTTTTCAAAACCAAAAAGACACAAGCTAGGTGAGCTCCAGTCCACTGTGTTCCTCAGAACACTACTCTAAGACATCAGCAGTCCTATTTTTAATGTGAATTTTAAAGTGAAACAATGGTATAAATGGGAATTTATATTGAAAATATCCTACCATTAGAACAGCAAAATTGAAGCCATTTTCTTCAAGAGAAGGGGGAAAATCTGTCAGGGTAATTCAGGAATAATTAGGAGAATATTCAGATGGAGCACAAGCTATGTTGTGACAATTTTTTTCACTTGAAACTGTTTACTAGCTTCAGCTACTGGTATAAATAATTACATACAGCAAACTGTTTTCCAAATATCTTACAGAAATGAAGCTGTAAACCCACTGTTTTGTGGTGCACTTTGAAATTCTGAAAAGCTTCAAAAAACAAGATATTCTTCTTTGATTTCAGCAGACTTAGGTTTTCAGAGGTGTCAGAAAGGTAAGACTCTATCTTATAAGGGCACCAACATTCACCCATTTACAAGGACTTCATTGTTGTCTCAATACCCTGTTCAGGTCTCTCTTAAAGCTATATTTCAACAAATTACTCTACATTTGGAAAGTCTTTGGAGGAGTTCTCAGTCACTTTATTCCCCACCATTATAATTTTCTCTAGTTTATTTTATCTTTTAGATGTTGACAGCTTACAGTTACTTAGTTTTGTGAAATACCTGGGGTGACTATGGAGAACAGAGATTGTATTCCACTAATTTGCTATGAAACAGCAGTTGAATGCAGAACTGTGCTTTTACTCAGGCCTTGCTCAGGTAAAATCATATGATTTAAAAGCCAGGTAATAATTTCAATGCTTGAAAGGACATTGGTTTATCAATTAAAAAATGTTTTTAGCCACATCTGGTCTGAATTTCTAGATGTGGCAACTCTCTGAGTAACAAATATATGCAAGGTGTTGCCTGTCAGACTAGACTAACTCTGCCAACACACGCACACATGTTTTACCTATAACCACAAAGAATTTCAACTAGTGCTCTGGTATGCATTACATGGACCTGCAAACAATACAGTGCTTTTCTGTGATTCAGTATATTGGCAAGAATGATGATCTGGCAAAGGAATACTTTGTATTTTTATGGATAAAATTTAGTTGCCTCTTCCACAGGCATTTTTATATATGTACCTTCAGGGAAGCAAACTCTGTGGTGAACACTGTGCATTAAAAAGTTGAAGTTTCCATGATTTTTCTAACTTCTCTCTACTCTGATAACATCACCTGAATGCTGTTATTTCTAAAATCAAGTATGCTAGTAAGACACACTGCAGACAGCAATTTTACCATTAAAATACAGAGCCACCTAAACAGTAAAGGAGCTGAACTGAAGAAGACACAAAGACAAAAGTCCCACCATTTGTAGTCCCACCATTAGTAATCAATGCTTGCTTTAATCAGCACAATGGTGTTACTGAGAGCACATTATTCTGCCTACTTCAGTGGCAAAACCCAGTCATTATGGAGAAAAAGATTATGTCATCATAGACAGCTTTGTCTACTCTCAAAGCTCCAGGAAATGGTTTGTGAAGATTTACAGTTTGCTTCAGTGCTTAACTTGAAACAAACATTTAGACTGAGGTGGTTAAGAGAGAATGGGATTCTAAAATGCTTCAATGCCCTGCAGTGTTACATGGATGTAAGAATCTACCAGTTATTGAGCCATGTGAACCACAATGAAGGTATGACCAAAAGCTGATTTTGCTTTTAGCAAAATCTGCAACCATCTGCTATCTTTCTATTTTTTCCCAAGGCAGACAAAAATAGTCACTGCACAGAGCACAATTTCATCCTGGTTTTTATCTGAGTTCTGCAATATTCTAGGCCTCAAGAAGTTCAATAGTTCTTTATCTATTTTTCATCACAAAGATTTGCTGTCAACTAACTGTGGCAGAATGAGAAGACTAAATCTGTTGTTAATATTTAAATATGATCAGCTTACTGAATGAATTTAACATGCATGTCTGTGGTTCCTGAGCCAAACCAATTCACTAAGACTAGTTCTGGAAGATAGGAATGTATTGCATTTCTGTGTATCAAGAGGACAAAATCACCACTTTAATCTTAAAAATTAAGCTTTAAATCCACACACAGTTCCCACGAGATTTGCTACATCTGAACCACACTCAAAAGCTAATTTTAGGGAACATTTACAATCTTGCAATCACAGTCGAGTACAGGAAAGAGCTTGTCTCTGATATGGATACCACCTTTCACAGACTCTCTAAGTTCTCTTGGAACTGTAGTTACCTATAATAATATGATTGTGCAGTTGACTATTCATCTTCCTATTATTTGCAAACAAAATCTACAATACACACTGCAGCATTTTTGAAAAAAAATAATTATCTTGCTTCAAAAGATACCTGTATCTGACAACAACAACCAAATTCTCACTTCATCTCACCTTATTTTTAGTGTATTCTTCTCTGAGGCATCTAGCTGCAACTATGTGAAGACTGCATGCATCACATTTTCATGTTTCTCAGTACAGAGATTACAGGCTCTATGCCCCATAAAAATCTTCAAGTAATGGTTCCAGTGTTTGTTGTTGCAGAAGAAGTCATTGGAGACTCCACTTTTATACAAGACAACAAGTGGATAGCAGTGCTGCAAAAGTAGAGGGGTTTGTACAAACCAGCGTGACCTTCATGTAAACACACAGAGGCTAAAGGTCTATTTGGGTTCCATTAGCACATGGCTTTTACCTAGTCAGAGCACCAGCAGATGAAATACTCCTTTGAAATTTCTACATCAAAACAGTAAGTATGGAAAACACTGATGACAAGAGAGTTTCTAAGACACTTTGTATGAGGCTGGAGTCAAATTCTTTGGGTAAATAAATGTAATTGACACAGGATTGATATCCCTTTGCTTCTCTTCCAGTTTCATTCTTACGAGAAGAGGCCTGCATGACAATGGCTAAAAGATATGTAGAATATGAACTTTTGGAGCCAAACCTCATGAGCTTCTGTTGGACACCCTACTGACAGTTAGAATTTGTGCCAGCTGTGGTTTTATTTCTCATCTTGCAGGTCTCAAGCTCTACCTTCCCTAGAGTGCATCTTGCATGTGTTACCCAAAATTCATATCTGATTAGTCCATTATACCACTTAGAAATAGCATATGAAAATTACTTTTCAGCCTAGAAAACCCCAGTCTCATGCAGACACATGATGTTATTACTCATCACTCTGCATATTGAATCTAGTCAGTTTGGACATTTTGTATGTGATGAGATTGACATCACTTCAAAACATGCTGCATTATTTATTTTGGCTGAATTACTCTTGCTGTGGTGATCTTAACTTCATTATGGTCAACCTGTTTTAACTCCATCAAAATGATTTTGAGTACAAGTCTGCTTATAATGTCTGCTATATTTCTAATTCAAATGTGCTAAGAAAAACAGCAATTAGTCAATTCAGTATAACCAAAAGTGGGATAAGAAGAGAACACAAATTTGAAATGTTCTATTTATACAACGCTTATGTTTCTAAAATATAAGAGATTAGACTGCACAATTTAAAGTAAAAAATGTGCTGTTTGGACTAAGGTTTTGAAGTAGAGAGTGGGCAGCAGTTCAGTTACATATTGAGGTGAGAGAGAAAAACAAATGAGTCACACATCTAGTGTGTTCTGCAGGAGGGACAACCAACCCAGGTGGAAGTTCTGGCTGCAAATACCAATCTGAATATGTCTGAAGTTTTGAATGAGAGATATGTGAAATCTAACTACACAGGACAGAAAATCTAATTCTGCAACAGAAATACTGCAACACCACATATGGTAACTGGTTCTCTGCAAGGCAAACATTCTCATTTAAATCGTGTATATTCTGTCAGTGGTCCCCACAGCTCTTACAAATTCCTAACACAAGTTTTTTTTAGTTATCACAGAACTAGGCCTACCTAGTGTAAATTCCATTTTAGGATGGTTAGTTCAACCATGTACTGGACATTTCAATGCTTAGTCCAGTGCTGCCAAGCCCACATGGAGAACAAGCATTGAGAAGAGGTATAGAGGCAGACTGCTATGCCTATATCCATCTCTCTAACAAGTGAGCTTTTTATTGCAAAGGTCCACCTTTGGCTAATATACTTTAAAAGGAAGATTCTAGTCATTCTTACATAGTTCCAGTAGTCATTAAGTCAAAACAGTTGAGGTTAAGTTTGGTCCTTATGGTATGCCAGGAAAACATTACAGCAGTTCCACTTTATGCCACTTAGTCACTACAGTGGTTCAAGGTGCCATGAAAGACTTGAGAACAGCTAGAATGCACCAGTGCTTTGACCATTAGGTGCTCTTATTCTTACACACATCTTGTGTTAAAGGTTGAGACCTCCAGATGTTTCCCATGCAGACCTGAGACAGGTTTCTGCTTTCTAATTTAATAATTAATTCAGAGCTAATTCACTATAGAACTTGGATTAAGCACACTTCCAAGATGCAATAGATTTAGATAACACAAAGTTTATCCTGTGCTCTGCTTGCCTTGTGCACAATTGCTCCTCCACATATTGGGTAAATGACAGAACCTGATGTTCCAGTTCTTCTTGGCACTTGCACAGTACTCTTGCAACATCTTTGAACTTCCCACTAGGAGTTGGGACAGTTTCTGGCTCAACCGACAGCTTTCAACTGACTTTGAAAGTTTTCTGTGCTTGCTGCCAGCATCATCTCAGTGGAGCATCAAGTTTCAAAGACTAAAAAAGACTAACTAGTATTACCCTGCTATTCCCCTTGCCATTTTGGGTTGCTTTCCCAACACTTTCTTTTTATTTTTTTTATAATTTTTTCAGGGTAGTCACAAAGTCAGCATGTTACAACTAGGCACACTAAAACCACAATAATCTAAACTAAGCTTTCATCACCTAGAATGTGTCAGAATAGCAGCAAACACTCCCTTTATGTCCTTAATCTCCAACACTATCATCCCCCTTCTGTGTGTGTGGTTGGAGAAGGCAGGGGAGAAGTAAATGACCCTCAGGAACTTCTTCCACCTGTTCCCACATTTCTCTGCCTACCATACACATATGTCCGACACAGCAACACAATTAAGAAGGCAGCAAGTACCACCATGCCTTCACAGTTATGTGCCACTTCCCAATGCCATTCTCCTCTTCTCAGTTGATATCAGGTCAATAGAAGCTCTGACTGTGTATGTCATACTTGACAAAGCAAAAATGAAGAAGCCAGAGGAAGAACTATTAGAGCAAAGAGGACAGAAAAATAACTGGCACTGGCTACATCTGTGATCAGAAAAAAATTAAATTCTTAGCCACACTAAGACCTATTTTTCAGTTTCTGGAGTGACCAGAGAACTACAGCAGATAGCTGGAATTCCAGTGTTGACCCAGGGGAACTGAGCTGGGGATTCAAAGCAGCATGTGAGAAATGAGTGGGTTGGTGAAGAAGATCCAGGATAAGAGTGGTTTAGAAATACTGTGCAAATGGATAATATGGGGGGAATACAAAATTTGAAACATACAGACCAGGAATTCTTATAGGGCACTATCTCAATAGCTTTCATCAGGTCCTTAATTTCAGAGACATTTTTCCTCTCCCCTTTCTTTCTGTCATAAACTGCCATTGTGAAGGACTTAAGCCCTTTACCTCCCTCACTTTATTACTGTCAGAAGTAAAGCAGCCTTAAGTGATTAGCAGCAGAGGCACTGTGTTGAAACAATGAAACTGCTGAGCAATAGGGATAGGCTCACTATTATGAGTGACCCAGCACTATGATAATCCAGACCAGGAACTCTGAATCCACTGCCAGAAGAATTACCAGTTAATGTGCTATTAACTTCACTGTATTTCATGCTGGAAACAATTTATCCAGTGTTTCACAAATCAATTTCTTAGTCTCCCAATGGTACATATATATGTCAAATACTGAAAGTCAGAATCTGATGAGAGCAGAGATATGACTCAATCTGCTGCCCACCAAGACAACTCATGTGGCCCACTCTTCTGGGGGCAATTTGGGGCTGCATACCAGACACATTTTTTGAGGCTGGTAGTAGCAGCCATCTCCCAAGAGTCCAAGACTCCAGCATGACACAATGGCCACAGAAGTATTAAACAGTGAAGACAAGAATCTTCATGCAGCTAAAAGCCAAAAGACATATTTATTGTCTCCCTTGACTTTTCAGATAGATTCAAACCATATATTTCTCTTCATTGTGTAGAGATTGGAATTTGACAAGTATATCATTAAGTTCAGAAACTCAGGGAGATTAACTACTATTCATTTCAAGTAGTATGAAAGTGAAGTTCACTGATTTTAACTATCCACTACTGTAAAATTGAAAGCTACTGTTTGCCTGTACTTAACAACAGCCACAAGGTTTTTGCTATCAACTATTTCATCAGCTGTTGCCCCAGGTTTCTCTCACCCAACCACGGTGAAGACTTGTGAGTGAAACCCAAGGGGTATGCTTCCATTGTGTTGTCCAAGATGACCATCAGAGACACTCCAGAGTTCTGCAGGTCCACAGAAACCACTCTCAAACATTGCCTTTAACAGCTACCTCACTTCCCAAGCAGTCTTCTTTCCAGTTGCCCCTCTTCTCCACTAACTTTTAGACAGTTACTCAGGTCCTGCACAGCTACACACAGTGACTTACTCATCTCCCCACACCCAGGTGTATCTGTGGGGAGAGTTCAACACTACTCTTTTTCTTCATGGCATTTATCTCTCCCCAGCAGTCTTTGGCTTTTAGGGCCGCTCACTTTGGCAAGACTCTTAATGTAGTAATTTCTGCTCTTATTTGAACTTACCCATTATTTCCACTATACTCAGGTTTTACTTTTGCTGCTCCTTTCATTAGCCAAGTATCTGAGCAATTGTTCCTTCCAGCGACAAATTCACCAGTTACAGATATGGAGGCATCAAGCGTAATATTTGCGGATGAGACACAAAAGCACAGGATGTGCCCTTTGCCCCATTCCACCTAGGGCAGCGTGGGGCTGAGGAAGCCTGTGTGTGTGGAGGAAGCAACACCAAGCTAACTCCAGCAAGTTCAACCAGGCTTGAAATGTGGTGAGGAAGTACATATTAATACATCCATGTTTATCTTAGGCAAGTCCAATTTGTTGCTAATTTCGTTTAGTCAACACTGAAGGGTGCATCTATGTATATAAGTAAAGAGGGTGACAGAGAATGGAGTCAGGCTGTTCTCAGAGGTGCTGAGCAACAGGACAGGAGGCAATGGGTGGAAACTGAAGCACAGGAATTTTCACCTGAACGTGAAAACTTTACTGTGTACTGGAACAGGCTGCACAAAGAAGTTACGGAGCCTCCCTTATTGGAGAGATCCAAGAACTGTCTGGACACAACCCTATGCTCTGGGATGGCTCAGCTTGAACAGGGAGGTTGAACCAGATGACCGGCTGTGGTCCCTTCCAATCTGACCGATTCTGAGAGCCAGTGATTCTCTGATCTTCCCAGTGTAGCCTCGCTCCCTGACGAAGCTCTCCACAGGACACAGCAGGTCGGAGCGACGGCGGCCCGGGACGCGCAAGGGAAGGCCGCGCACGGAGCCCAGAGGCGCCGCTCCCCTGAGGGCAGCCGGGGCCGCGCCGCCCGCAAGGGGGCGCTCTGTGCCGCGCCGGGCCCGCCCTGGCGCGCGTGGGCGGAGAGGCGGAAGCGGCGGCGCGGCCATGGCGGCGGCGGCGGGCGTGGGGCAGCAGTGGGTGCTGGTGGAGATGGTCCAGGCCTTCTACGAGGTGCGGCCGGGCAGGCGCCCCGAGCGGAGCGGCCTGAGGGTGGCTTGGGGCGCAGGGAGCGGGGAGGTGTCCCCGGAGTTGCCCTGGGAACGACGGCGGTGGGCGGTGCTGGGTGGTGAATCGCGAGCTGGGTGCGGGTCGGTGCTGCGGGGTCGGGATGCGCTCGCTGAATAGTGTGAGTGCGACAGGGCTGTATATTGAAAATATACACGCACGTCTTGTTTCTCCAGGTTTATAAAACGACATTTAGGGCGTGTAGCAGAGCATGAAGCCTTAAGGTTCACAGGATTTTACTGGGGTCAAGGTTTGTAACTTAGAAATGTCGTTTGCAAAGGAAGAAACGGCGTTTAAATGTTTGGGCTTGAGTTCCCTCCTGGAAAACATCAGCTGTGCGTGTTTGTACCCAGGCTTTGTTTCGTGATGTTAAAAAGGATGTCCTGATGATAGGCGGTGTTTTTGTGTCCCTTCCTTTGGCAAAGGGTGGTAACTTTTAAAGAATGTATGCAAGATTTGCAGTCCAAATATAGAAGTGCTTAGCTAATGGAGCAGGTAGCACGCTCTAGTGCACTGAATCTAGGATAATTGTAAGCACTGAAAAGCACAGAGACTTCAGTGGGAATATAATGTGTGTCCTTTAGATGTCGTGTCATACGTGTTGTGTACGTATTCTTAATATGTTTGGTAAACAGAAACGTACTCTGCAATAGGTAGCATTTGTTATTTGCAGTTTGATATGCCATAGGACTCTTTACTGATTTTAAAAGCTTGCATCCAATTTACTCTAGTTTCTGGATGTGAGTTCTGCTTTGTTGATAGGTCAGATACCTCCAAAAATGTTGATGTGTGGGAGCAATTCCCCTGACTTGAAGAGAGAGTGTGCTCGTTTGTGTGCACTTTTAGTCTCTTAAAAATAATAGACAGGAGCCTTTCTGAAATGGAGTTACTAAACTCATCATCAGTCTTCACATCTACTTCAAACTAGCTGTGCTGCCAGAGCATACTGGTTTTTGTCCCCCAAGCACCGAAAGAGGATAACTTTTAACTTGCATCAACTCTGATTTGCTTTGTGTATTCCCACACTTTGTGTCCACACAAGAGAGTAAAGGACACAAGGACAAAACTATTTGAGCTGACCTAGTTGTTTTAAACCTGATCAAAGTGCCTGTAAAACTGGCAGAAGCTGCCTATAAGAACAGAATTGTCTTTCCTTGTAAATACTGGCTGTCCCTGCTGGTGGACTGTAGGTTACAAAAATGGAGATTTGAAGTGGCTTTGTATGGATGACACAGACTTTCAGGCTCTCAGGATACTTCTGCTTGTTTTGAAGGCTGCCTGTCTTCACAGGTGCTGGCTGGTGCAACCTGTATGTCTCAACAGCCTTTACTCTTGGTATTCAAATTATGTATATGAACAACAGACTAAATCCATTCAAACTTAAGTTAATAGCTACAAGTAATAGCTCAAAAACATTCCACTTTCATATAGTTAAAATTTTTACTGATTTAGAAATATATCAGCTGATGATCAGCTTTGGGTTTTATCTGGGTATGCTAGTAGGGACAAAATGGTTGTGTTGTGTCTGCTTCAAATAGAATTCTCTCTAGACTAATTTTTGTACTTTTGTTTTCAGGCTCCAGCTTACCATCTCATTTTAGAAGGAATTCTAATACTATGGATAATCAGGCTTCTTTTCTCCAAGACATATAAGCTTCAAGAACGATCTGATCTAACACTTAAGGTATGATGAAAAAATATTTCTCTTTAGAGAAACAGTTTATAGCAATTGATGTATTAGGTGTTGAACCAATGCTGCATTATAAATGGTCCTGCTTTTTTTTCTTCACTTCCAAGGTTAAGCTTACTTTGGACTTGGGAACTGCTTGTTGCTTAAACGTGTCAGTTTGTGCTTTTAAAGCGGCACTGTGTTTGAGAGTCTGAGAAATAAGAAAACTGATATGACAATGACTGTTAAGCTATGAAAAGCTGTCATAAGCTCTACTCAATGGAGGGCTTTATTTTAAAAATGGAAGAGCTATGTTAAAAATGCCCACCAAGCAAAATGAACTGTAAAATTGTAGATGGTAGGAAAATGCTCAAGCTGTATATGTAGTGTCTATGAGTAATAACTCTGAGAGTTTACAGTGGGTTCCGCAAAAATTCTACTTTAGCAGCAGTTTTCTTCTTTTGCAATGTCATCCTGAGAAAATAAAAAACTACTTGTGAAGACTGGAATTTCTTCTTGACTTCTGGCTGTAGACTATCACAAATGAATAAAGTTTGTTTTGAAGATGTCCCTGGACTAGTCTCAGAGTAGTGATATCCCTTATAAATAGGATAAAATACTGAAATTTCTTCATGATACTAAAGAAAGTTTGTGAAAGAAGTTTATGGGTATATGTAATTCCCATCTTTATCATGTGTTTGCATGCTTTTTGATCTTATTCTCACTAATAATGCACATTAAGGATTTGCGCTTAGTGTAATTCATCAATGAACAGGATGATGCAAGGACTGTAGGCACAAGTCTATAATTGTGAGCAAAACTGCAGGCAGTGTCCTCATTTGGGGAGCACTTATTAAACGAGGTTAGAGTGTTCTGGAGAACACTTCACCAGGTATTTATTGAGACAGCCAGCATGGCTTCACCAAGGGCAAGTCCTGCCTGACCAACCTAGTAGCCTTTCTGTGGTGGAGTGACTCCACTGGTGAACAAGGGAAGGTGGACAGGTGTCATTTACCTGGACTTGTGTAAAGCCTTTGACATGGTCCCCCTTGACATCCTTCTCTCCAAATTGGAGAGAAATGGATGTGATGGTAGGTGGATATGAAAGCAATTCAACCATCTCACCCAAAGGGTAGCGGTCATTGTCTCTGAGTCCCAATGGACATCAATGACAGGTGGTGTCCCTCAGGAATCTGTACTGGAATCACCGTTATTTAATATCTCAATATCTTAATTAATTTAATATCTTAATTAATGGCTTAGATGATGGGATCAAGTGCACCCTCAGCAATTTTGCACATGACACCAAGCTGAGTGCTATGGCTGACACACTTGAGGGAACAAGACAAAAAAGTGGGTCCATGGGAGTTTCATGAGGTTTAACAAGGCAAAGTGCAAGGTGCTGCACCTGGGTCAGAGCAACCTCTGGTATCAGCACAGGCTGGGGGTGAGCAGATGGAGAGCAGCCCTGTGAGAAGGACTTGGGAGTGCTGGTGGGTGAGAGGCTGCACATGACCCAGCCATGGGCACTCCCAGCCCAGAGAGCCAAACGTGTCCTGGGCTGCATCCAAAGCAGTGTGGGCAGCAGGGCCAGGGAGGGGATTCTGCCCCTCTGCTCTGCTCTGCTGAGAGCCCACCTGGAACCCTGCATCCAGCTCTGGGGTCCCAGCACAGGGAGGACATGGATTTGTTGGAGTTAGACCAGAGGAGGCCATCAAAATGATGAGAGGGATGAAGCACCTCTATTATGAGAAAATGCTGAGAGAATTATTTGGGATTGATTAGCCTGCAAAAGAGAAGGCTTAGGGGTGACCTAAGTGCAGCCTTCCAGCTCCTGAAGGAAGCCTACAAGAAAGATGGAGGGAACTATTTACAGGAGTGTGTAATGACAGTACAAGGGGGAATGGCTTCAAAGTGGCAGGTTTAGATTAGATACTAGGAAGGAATTCTTTACTGTGGGCTTGGTGAGGCACTGGCACAGATTGCCCAAAGAAGTGTTGGGTGCCCTATCCTTGGAAGGTGCTTAAAGCTGAATTGCATGGGGCTCTGAGCAACCTGGTCTAGTGGAAATTGTCCGTATCAATGGCAAGGATATTGGAACTAGATGGGCTTTATGTCCTTTCCAACCCAAATGCTTTTACGACTGGAGGCAGGAAGTGAACTAAGCAGGAATCAAGAATGGCTGATTCAGTTTTGTGCATGGAAGAGTTTGAATTGATCATGGGATACTTGAAGTTTGCTATCTTTGATAAGAATGACATAGGAGGAATGAATGCAAAGGGAGCTCCAGTGTGTTGAAACACTGAGTGCTCATATCATCTAGGAAGACATGCTGCTGCCTTAAAGTAGGCCCAGATTGTCCATCCAGAATCTAGTATAGTTCATCTACTAGAGTTTTTGTGCATCAGATAGTTTTAATTTTTAGTATTTTGGAGGATGCTTTTTTTGGTTTTAAGAGTCATTCTCTCTGGAGCAGAAGGCAGGAAAAGGCTCTTTGCAACTCTTGGATAATTGGTGACCCAAAAAAGATGAAACCTGTCTTTTCCTTACAAAGTAAGAAATTGGCTCATATATCTCTATATGCTTCTTGGATTTTATCATGCAGTTGCAGGTCATCATCTTAATTCATGACTGACCATTTTGCTGAAGCTGAGGAAAGAACGCAGACAAATCTCTAATAGTGCTGTGTGGGGAAGAAAATTGTTCTGTGTCTGTTTAACTGAGGGCAGTAAACAACTGGGAGACTGCACATGTAGCCAGTCTGCTACAGTGGAAGAAAGGGTTTAGAAAGGTGTCAGGAGGAAAAATGTGGAAATGGCTTAAGCTTAAATAACCTTACCAGGATGACATTTATCCATAGTATTATTATTAAAATAGTATTATTCCATTAAAATTCTTTGTCAGGACAGCTGTTAACAGGCTTTCTGAAAAAGAGAAGCATGCAAATATGTTATTGTTGTGATAATTTTGTTGAGATTTATAAAAACTTTTCTGAGTTTAAAGGGTGAAAAGGAATGTGAATGCTAATAAAATGCAACCGGACATCAAGAATTACCTTGTATATAGACTAGATACATTGATTCACTCTGCAGATTACAGACACGAAAAGTTACAGAGTGCCGGTGACCGATATTACAGTGAAGGGTTTGACTGTTAGACACCACTGGCTTGTACCTTTATCTTGACGGCAAAAAAAAAAAAAAAAAAAAAAATAGCATGGGTGAAATGCTCTTTGTTCTGATCCTGTGTTCAAGCTGGCTAACCCTGAAGACAGTGCAAGTTAGAGTAGCTGATCTATCACTGATCTTTGAAGATGGAAGTAGTGGTTGCTTTAGGAAGAACTGTATTTGGAAGGGAAAGTCTTGTCTACAGGTTCACTGAAGGTAAGCATAAATGCAGCAGTGTGAATAGTGTGAATACATCTTCTACAGTTGGAGGAGTTAGGCAAACTGATACATCAGAGTCGCAGAATGATTCCATTTCTCCGTCCACAGTGTAGAAAATTCTTGTGAAGAGAGCTCATATATTTTGTGTAGGGGAATAGCCGTGAACACAGAGAGAGACATGCTTTCTCCTTAAATGTCATGAAAAATCTGCACCTAACTGGCACTAAATCTGCACTAGTCTGTGTTGTGGATTAACCCCAGTGGGCCTGAATGCTGCTCACAGAGCAAAGGAAGAGTAAAAGCAAGAAAACTTGTGAGTGAATGTAGAATTATTTAGTAAGCAAAGGAAAGCGTAAGAAGACAGAAAACAAGACAAGTAATGTCACACTCACCACCTCCAATGGATGGACCAATATCAGACAGTTCCCAAACAAAAGGTGACTAAATTCCTTAAAGCCTCTCGTCTCCTTTTATTGCTGTGTGGCATCATACAGTATGAAATCTATTTTTCATTAGTACAAGCCTGATTTTGTTCTTTCACAATCTCTCAGGCATGCACCACTCTATTCACTGTGGGGAGAGAGTGTGGACCGTGCAAAAGCTGTTCAGCAAGAAATACAACTTTAGTGTTTTACCAACATTGTTTTGGCCGCAGCACTGTGTGAGCTGCTATGAAGGAAATTCCCACCATCACAGCCAGACCCAGTCCAGTCTGGTTCATACAATACAGGATCCCATACAGCCAAACTTCTGTGTGTGTGTTCATCTACATGTAGAAACATGCCAGCTGTTCAGCAAGGAGACTGCTACTGGTTTGCTTTCTGTCTTCTTCTAGTTTGAGTCATGCTGTGGTGTCCAGGTCTTTACCACACCAGAAAGAAATACTAGCTTACTCAGGTACAGCCACTGGAGACAGGCCTGCTCAGGTGGTAGAGCACACACTACTTTTGTGCCAGCCATTCATGTAATGGTACTGGAAGTTTCTTTGTGAGTTATTGTTGGGAATGCTGCCAGAGCAGAGCTGGCTCCATGTAATAAATATTAAAGAATACAATTACTGCACAGCCGTCTTAGTGATCTGTTAGGACAAGTCAGTCCTGGGGAACAAGAAGGAAATTATATATTGTGCAACCTAGTGCACTTAGGAGTCATGCTTCTAAAATCATGAAGAAATCCACTCTGAAGGTGGATTCTAGGTTCAGTTAAATGTGTAGCAAGAGTACTGTGAAATCCAGTGCAGAAATCACCTTTCACCTGGCCAACTCTTATGCTTTGGTAATAGTGTTTGTAAGTATTCCTACTGCTTCTTTTAGAAGACATTATCCCCCAAATCTTTAACTAAAAAGATGGAGTGCTTCTTTGATACTGTAAGTTCCTGATAGTTCAGTGTTTTAGGAAACATAAATAAGTCTATGGCTACAGAGGGTGCTAGACATAGATTCTTATGGGCTTTCACACAAAGTAAAATGTATAGAGAGTGACAAAGTGACAATGAGGACTGGAGTGGGCTGTAGAAGTTTGCATGGCAGCATTTAGCTATGTGTGAAAGGAAGGTGCCCTACAGGTCTGTTTGTCTTTCACTCTGCAATAAATGATAATGTTACTGAGCTTTTCTCTCAAAATCTCTGAAGTACTAAGAGTCACATCTTCCCATTTGCAAATAGGAGGAATAGTTTTTTTCTTTGGTTTTAGAATTTCCACTAATAATTGCATTAGTAGTGTGGGATGCATTTTATTTGAGTGATACTGGTCAGGAGGCTGGAAAATTGGAGACAAATGTTTAATATGTGGCTGAGAAATACATTGACCTTGAGAGCTGTTTTGCAGGTACAGCATAGACTAATCAGATGTTGTTCTATAGGGAATAGCAGGAGTAGTCTGCTTTTGTTAAGGTTTTCAGTAATTCTGAGCTGAGACTCCCTAGGTAGGTACAATTTCTCTTATGTATGGGCATACATACATACTTTGAAAGAAAGAAATTTCTAACTGGCATGCCCATTATTTGTGCCAGTTTATCCCATTATGTAACATGAGTCTAGAAATACTGTGAAATTAAAGACTTATTTGAGGACCAGTAAATAAAAAGTTTTATTAATATTTTGATATTAATGTAGATTATGCACGTGTGATATCATTTCAGAACACTAATGCTAGCTAAGAACTATTTTCATAAACAGAATTGCTACCTTTTCTTAAGAATGTGGGTAAACAAGGCAACTTTTTTTAATAATTTGGGTTGAATGTGTTTACACCTTAATATTTTCCGTACCCAAGGTATATGGCAATTAAAAAGTAAAATCCACAGTAGAATGCAACCACCCAAACAATTGTATATGTATCTGTGGGTATCTGTGTGTATTTAGAAAAACAGATTCTAGATGTTTTTATGTGTAAATGTGCACAAACGAATTCAAGATTCTACTACATGTAGGATTAGGCTTCAGAGAGCCAGAAAGTTCAGAGTCCAAGGGATACTGGGGCTGGAAAAGTCATGCCTAGGAGATCACAGCAAGGTACCAACATTGTTGCCTCCACACGATTCTAATACGGGACTCCCATGGAGGTGGGGACTTCAGCCTCTGCACCAAGCTTCCATTATGGTTAGGGCTCAGAGAGCCAGAAAGCCTAAAGCTAAATGTATAAAAAGGTATGTATATTGTAATTTATAAGATATAGTTATAAGCATTTTAGAGATTGTATTTTCATGTTTGTTATGTGTTAGCTATAAAATAAAATATATACAATTTATAATGTTATGTATATTTTATTTATTGCTTATACAAATTAAAAGTAATTATAAAAGGGCAAGAGGAAAAATTGGGGGATGAGTTCATGTACACTGCAGTCCAAGAAAGTGGAAACAAAGTTTTGAGTTCATTCTCTTCATCAGGTGAATGTTTTCAGTGCAACAAACTAAGGAGAAATATGCAAATCAAATACATATTGAGGACATTACAATGTGAATTAAAAAGATGGTTTCTCTCTATGTTTGAAAAGTAACTTTTTTTTTTAATATTGGTGTGAAATTTTATCTGTTTAGGAGGTAAAAGATAAAAGTACTCTGATGTTGGGTTACTACGTGAAAGTCTGCTTCTGCCATGTCTTTTTGTTGAGAGGAAGATGGTCATGTTTACCCTGAACAGTCAGAAGGGCAGGCCAGTGTAGTGAGGTATTTGGTGAATGGAAGGAGGAAAGGGTTTGCAGTGGCTAGTCTGCAGTGGTGGGTGGCTGGTTTAGATTGAGAGCAGTGCTTATTTTAATCATCAATGTCTCCAGTCCCCTCCTCTGCTAAGAGCTGGTGGAAACAGATGACATAAGATGTGAGTATGCAAATGTTTGTCTATGTCCATGAAAAAGCAAAATGCTGTGTAATGGATGAGGAGAATGAATGTGAGCTAGAATTATTGAAATGGTGTTGTTTGAAAGGACAATTACATTTCTCCTGTATATTCTAAGAGAATATACAGTAGAAGAGAAAAATTAGGATGTTGCCATGTCTCATCTGTGGCTTGTAACCTGTGCTGTTCAGTTTGTGTGCAGCAAAGATTTTAAAGGGAAGAGTAGAGACTTCTTAGAAATGAATGTGAGTGGGGGATAGGAATACTAATTAGGAATTGCTTGTTATCTTTATGTTCATAGATCTTAACTGTAATTGGAATGTGCTAATTTATTGTAGTTGCAGTGTCCATCTATACATACTTTTTTTCTTTCCGCTAAACTCTTTGACAAAAGTATTTTAATTGAGCTTGTGTCCTCAGCAGCTAAACTGTTTGATGATATTTTGCACACTTAGCTCAAAAATTTGACTTTAATGAAAAAAGCTAAGTACATGCTTACACGCTTTTAATTCTGCTTTCTTTGAAGAAAATGAATTTTATGTTGCCTGCTCTGCCTTAAAGCTGTTAAAATGTTCTGTATTCTGTGTTTTCAGAAGAAATACCAGGTAGTCCTGAAAGACCTGAAGTCTTTCCCTCTAAAGCATTTGATGTCAAATAAAGCTTTTCTTATTTATTCTTCCATAACTGACAGGCAGGCTGCACCCATTTCTCACCTGATTTATTCTGCTGCCTAATTAAAACAAAACCCAATAAATCTCCCCTGCTAAAACCCCAAACCAAAATGAAACACAACACCAGCAAACAGCTCCGTGCTCCAAAATGAATGCAAAACTCTTGATTCTAGATACACTATACATTAGGGATTTGGGGCCTTTTGACAACTACTGCAGGAGCAGAGTGAAGGCTGCATGAGCATATGTCCTGCTTTTTGATTGTTGGAGGTATTTTTGAGCTCTTTTGGAAAGGTATAAGATACTGCTGGACAACTGCAGCACAGGGCGTGTTTTCCCTATAGCATCAGCTAGTCTAGGTTGGGATTGGGACTCTTGTGGGTTCTAGTTTAGGTATATATCCCATCCTGCTTTTGCTGACTTAGTTTTCATCTGGATCTGAATGAGGCTTTTGTCTGTTTTTTTTAGCTGCTTCTGCTAGCACAAGAAACAGGACTGTTTGGATGGGAGAGGACTGCACAGTAGCAGCTGCTGGCTTGCAGTGTGGTGGATTAGCACCCTTAGTGTAAAATTATGTCTTTCATTTTTTATTTTCCACACAGACAGTAATATGGTACAGAGATGCCCACTAATGTTGTGAGGATGTCATTTTCTTTCTTGGGCTATGGTTGTGGTTCCACTCTAAGATTAACCTGAATTCAGGTACTACTTTGAAAATTAATGTGACCTCAGTATTCCTCCATGGTTAGGTGTAGAATATGTGGTTTAGTAGTTGTTGTTACCTTTTCTTGAGCATTTGACAGTTTTTCTCCAGTGTATCCTTCTCACGTATTTGTTACTTTGCTAAATATTTTTATGCTATTATTCTTGAAACAGCACTGTTGAAGACTTGGGAATGTAAATTGAGGCAATCTATATAAAATTTTTATGTAATTCATATTCAGTTACATAAACTGTAGAGGAGTATTTTCATATTTAACAGATTGAATAGAACAGTATTGATTAAAATTTGGCAGGGATGTCATGTTAGTATCTTGGTTATAGTGTAAGATCTTTAATACACAGACATATCTGGTCTGTGTTTCTTTATATCTTATTCCCTTTCTGATTTCATAATTGTGGGCCTCGCATTTAAAGATTCTGAGATAATACCAGTTTTAAGTGTCTCAGAAAGATGACATGTACTAGTATACATGATTTTTAATACAGTTGTTATCAACTGTTTATTAATGCATAATATATTTTCTAGGGGAATCCCTTCTCAAACAGTATTTCTTTTCTCCTGATCAGGAAAAAGAAGAGTTGATTGAAGAATGGCAGCCAGAGCCTCTTGTACCTCCTGTGCCAAAAGATCACCCAGCTCTCAATTACAACATTGTTTCAGGGTAAATGTAACCAAAATAAATTCTGTTTACTTATTTTGACTCAAATACTTGATATTCATATTCAGCAGCATATTGCTCATTAAGCATCTCCATATCCTTAAAACCTTTAATAAATGAATTGCACTTTGAGAGAGCAGGACTGAATTTGCCTCTGAAGAGGTCTTGGTTTTGTAACATTATCAAGAGTATTTAGTAAGAAAATCTTTCTTACTTTAAATGTTGTCTTTGGTTTGTTTTTGGTTTTCTTTTTTCAATATTGGGGGTAGGAGAAGGAATGTTGTATCTTTGCCTTCATTGTGGTTCTCTATTCTTTGGTATTAATTTGTTTCATATTTCCTGAAAACATAGACTTAGACCTGCAAAGGATACTACTGGATACTACTTTTTTGCATCATCACTAATCACTTTAAAGAAACTCCGTGTATAGCCACTTGGCACTTTTCTTTGCTTTAACCCCAGCCAACAGCAAAACCCCATGCAGCCACTCACTCCCTCATCAGTGGGACTGGGTAGAGAATTTGAAGGGTCATGAATTGAGATGAAGAGTTTTATAGGGAAAGCAAAAGCTATGCAAACAAGCAAAGCTAAACAAGGAATTCATCCAGTGCTTCCCATGGGCAGGCAGGTGTTCATGTCCAGGTCAGCAGGGGGGCCCCATCACATGTAACAGTTACTTGGGAACACAAATGACATCACTCCAAACGTGCCCTCCTTCCTCCTTCTTTCACTCACTTTATATACTGAGCATGTCATGTGGATGGACCCTTTGGTCAGTTTGGGTCACCTGTCTTGGCTGTGTCTCCTCCCAAACTCCCACACACCTCTTAACTTCCTTGCTAGCATGGCAGTATGAAAAGTAGAATAAGCCTTGGCTCTCTGTGTAAGCCCTACGCAGCAATAACAAAGTCATCTCTATATTATCAACCCTGTGTTCAGCACAAATGCAAAACACAGCCCCATACCAGCAGTCATTGTTAAGAAAATTGACTCCACCCCAAGCCCAGCACACACTTAATGAAAAGCTGTTTTTCTTTGGACAATCAGAATTGGAAATTCTGTATGGTAAAGCTGTTTTGTGAGGAAATTTATGGCTCAGTGTTGCTTTCTTGCATTACAAGGCTTTTAAAATGTTTGATGACTTAAGCAAGAGTCACATTATTTCAGAAATTGCTTTGAAGCTTCTTTTTACAATCTTCAGATTTGCACATCACTAGCTTTTACTTAGTAATCATTCGTAATATCCTTTTATTTTCACTAATGATTTGAAATAATTTAGTGTCATAGTGAGGTACATTTTGATGGTTTCACTACCACAGAAAAGTGCCATGGAAAAGTGATGTCTGTTTTAATTAACTGTGATGTGAACAATTCTTCTGTAATTTTTCAGAATTTTGAAACAAGCTGTACTGTAAAGCTAAAGGAAGTGTTGACTGTTTAAAAAATAGAACAAATATATCTTTTAGAGTTATTCAGAAAATGTTTAAATTATTAGAACTTTCTAGTGCTTATGGCTAGGAAATTTGTTGTGACAGAATGTTAATGTGTTGTGACTATTAAACTCAACAGTGGCTGTGGGGAAAACTTGACATTTGTCTTGTAATATTTAAGCTGCCAACTGACTACTTCCCCACAAGTTGCTCAACAGCTGTAGACTGTAGCTTTGACTGTAAACTTAAAACATATTTCAGAGTTAATACAGGAAGAAAAATGATCCAGATTTCATCTCAAGATGATCAAGAGCATTTCCTCTTTTTTTACCAGTATTTTAGGGAGACCCTATCTATTGAGGTAGTCTTCTTTCAATTCTTTTCATGTCTTAATGTCTGTAATGAGTGGTGATTTACAAAAATCCTAATCATAAACCAGTTTATATTTGAAGGAACCTTTAAAGGTAATCTCATTTCTACTGTTGCCATTTGGACACCTTCCACTAGACCACGTTGCTCCAAGCCCCAACCTGCCTGGTGTTGAACACTTTCAGGGATGGAGCATCCACAGCTTCTCTGGGCAGCCTGTTCTAGTGCCTCACAACTCTCATTATCTTTATAATACTGTGTGTTTACGGTAATATTTGGGGATTATAAAAGCTCATAAGCACTACAGAAAAATGAAGTATTTCAGTAAAAATTTTGACTTGCTGTATGTGTGAGGCAGATTTTCTCCTCCCTCAGCAGGCTGTGCATTTTGTACCCTGCATTCATATTCTCCTTTCTGCATAGTCAAGTAACGTTACCAAATGAAGAGGAAAGCCAAAACCTCAGACATGTCCTAATCAAAAAAGTGATCCATCTTGAACCAGTGCTGAAGAAGGTACCCACAAAAGCTTTCAGCAGTTCAGAAATTAGTTACTCCTTGTGGTAGCCTTTCTCAGAACTAATCCATGCGAAATAGCTTAGTTGTATGAGATCTCACTCAGAAAATGTAAATCTGTTTTGTAGAACAATACATCTGAAAGATTTTCATGCTAATTCTTCTTCTGCTTTAAAGTAGAAGTCACATCATCAGTACCTTCATAACTTTGTTTTCTTCTGTGACTGATTTTTTTCAATATATGAAACACTTAAGTGAGAGGCCCAAGAATAGTGGACATGCTCTCAGTCCTTAAAAGACAATTTCTAGAGGAGTAGCTTGCATGTTCTTTGAATATAGCTTGAAATGATATTTTAATTTACTGTTTAAGCTGGATCATTCAGTATATCATAACTGTTGTTCCTAACTATGATACCTAATGCACTATTACACTAGGGGAAGGGAGATACATGCAAAGATAAAAAATTAAATGGTTCAGGGTTTTCCTTTTCCAAAGACTTACTCTTGTTGTAAGGCAGGGTTTATGATGTGGTCAATATCAATGCTTTATATATTATTATATATTATATAAATTATTAACTGAAATACCCTTTTCCATTTATGTTTTTGTTATTGTTTCTTTAGAAGTTGGGGTAAAATTCTGATAGAAAGGGGTTGCCAAGTTTTCATGAGGGCTACAGCTTTATAACAGCCAAGTTATTGGTGAAACATTGGTGTGTTTTCTAGGTTTGAGAGATGGAGCTGTGAGGGAAATTGCTGTAAATTTACCAGATTTGATAGTATGCTGGGAATATACTGAATCTCATGTTAGTGACAAAATGTATATATATGTACAGGTCTGCTCTGGTGAACATCTGTGAAATGAAGTAATTATTTCACTCATTAGGACATCCAGACTTTGGTACAGCTCATTGATGAGCTAGACAGAGGAGCAGATCCAGGTATATTTTTAATGGCAGTCAGTTCCCTAAGACAGTTTGCTGCACATTTCTATAATGCTACTACTGTGCAGGAGATGCACTGCTGTAATGCAGGACAGCTCCTTTGTGGGGACAGGTTCAGCATTCAAAAGATGAACGTGCACTGTGTGAGTAGAAAGCTTTGTAAAGCTGTGTAGTAAACTTTTGCAATTGTTTAGTTGAAGCAACATGTGCTGAATTTTGTCAAGTGAACAGGTATAACTCAAGATCGTGGAGTTTTTAAAAGCGAAGTTCAGGCAGTACAGAGTTTTTCTTAACTTGCAGTGAATAGCTTGGACTTAAAAGTTATTTGCTCTGCACACGAAATGTAGCCATTGAAATATTGTCAGCCACCAGATTTGGAACAGCTGTGCACAGGCATTTGAGATTGGAGCAGCCCTGTTTAATTTTGCTGAAGAAAATTGCCCAATGCTAGTTTTCCACACAGGAAAAGCATGTGTCTGAGGAATAGCATAGAATCTCATCTGTTATGTTTGACAGCAAGTATAGAAATGGGCAGACATAGGGTTTTGTATTTGGCTTAGATTTGAGACTTCTTAACACTCCAAGTGATTAATGAAAATTTTTTAACTTATTGTATTGATGTGTATAATTGCCAGAACAGGTTTGCTTATAGAACACAGTACACAGATATGATGCTTTTATTTAAAGGGATTAATATTTTACTTATTCCAATTTCTTTGTTTGTTTTTGTTTACCTAAATCACAATTTTTTTAGGGCAGAAATTTTTTGCCCTTTACTTCATGTATATTATACTCCTGTTCATTTGCTAGTTCATTTGCTAGTAGTGTGTGTTTTCAGACTTTCTCTGTTTCCTGATTACATTAATTACTCAAATCATTCTAGATTAAACTGAATTTGAAACTTGAGATGATAGCTAATACAATAGTTTCACCCACTTACAGCTACTGTCTATATTTCAATAGCCATATCAGTAGAAGATAGGTATTCTGGGGTTGCTTTATGACAAAAACATTGATTTTGAATTAATTTTTCATTTGGAAGTAAGAGCAATGAGATATCCTTTTCATTTTTAGTACTTCTTGAAAATAGATATCACTTTGCTTTTAGAAGAGAAGTTTTATGTATCTCTTCAGGGGTCATCTTTCTATGAATTAAGTTTTCAACAAGGAATCATTAAATATATCAAGAACTTATTTACAGTTTCTTTATTAAATTACAGGAATATAGGTTTTGTTGAGTATATTTGTGTCTTGACATTGAACTTAAGTACTGTTTGGCAGCTGCAACAGAAGTCGTAGAAAGAGGGAATCTTGAAAAACCTGGGTGCCTTCTATTGTTGAAAACAGAACTCCTCTATTAACTGTTTATGATGTTTATGTCTGTTGGAATTCATATAGGCCTTTCCCTTCCCTCCAAAACTCTTAATTCATAACAATAGGTCTGTATTTTTTTTTTTCAGTCCTCCCACCCATATAATCACTGTTAATGGCAAGGAATGTATAAACTTTGCATCATTTAACTTCCTTGGACTTTTGAATAATGAAAAAGTTAAGGTGAGTTCTTCCTTCCAGTTATTCTATTTGTGTGATTATTCCTCTTTTACTTTGTATGTTATTTCTGGATAAAGAATACTGAAAACTTGAACTTCATCAATAACATATATTGCTATAGCAGGAAGTAAGATTATAAATCTCATAATGTTGTTCTAGTCAAGTTTTGTTTTTACTGAAGTTTAATCTGGTGTACTTACTGCACACCTAGATGATTATCAAGTTAGATTAGTATTTAATGTCCTTAAATATTAGAATGAGTGGTGCTTAAACAGTCATCTAAAGTAGTTTTGAGGTGAAATTAGTTACAGAATTCAGTACATTATTATACTTTCTGTGAAGCAGGTCATCTTACATGATACAAAAAGTCATCTTTGTACATTAGTGTAAAATTGTCAGTGTGAAGTGTATATGAAAACAAATGTCGAAACATTTCACATAATTTTTTCCTATTAAAGAATGCAGCCCAGGCTTCTCTGAAGAAATATGGTGTTGGCACTTGTGGACCCAGAGGATTCTATGGTACTTTCGGTGAGTAACTTTCTTTGATCTGCCTTTAAAGACGTTCAGACTAGTTTGGTAAGCCAGCCAGAATAGTCCAATATATAAGCAAAAAGTTATTCCTGTTGCTCTGAAGAACAGTTATCCTCTAACACACATTTTACTGTAGTTGTTGAGGATTGGCAGTGTTTATTCTTTCTGGCTTTGTTTCTTATTATTTTATCTCTTTTCTTACTCTTTCTGATGCTGGTCTTTGAAAAGAATTGCAAAGTTTGTAATCTGTTCTAGTTCTGGTAACCATAGTAGAAAGAGAAAATAAACGTATTAGAATTTATTAATTCACAGTGTCTGGAAGTGTAAATGTAAGCGCGAATTAAACTTTCTGCGGGGACCACAAGGGGGCAGTCTGATTTCTGTGATAACTACTGTGACCACTTCTGTGACTACTAATGCTGTAGCCAGGATGAAGTTTTCCTCTACTGATAAGCTGTGCAGGTGTTACTAAGAAAAGGGTTTGTTTTCGTTCTTTTTAATAAGTTGCAAGTTCTTAAGTATTGGGTTCTGGACATAGTTCTTCACAGGCACTTATATTTTTAAATATTGCATGTAAACCAAAGAGTTAAACATTAATTGCTGCACAGTTACAGGCTAAAACCATCAAGTTTGTGAACTTTCTAGTCTCTCCCCAGAGATGACGGAATTCAGAGGGGGTCTATACTCAAATTATTTCATAGAGTTAACTTCCTGTAGCCTTGATTTGAATTCAAAACAAGCTTGAGCTTTTCTTGATTAGTCAGACTAGTTCCAAAAGTGATTAACTAGTTGCTATGCCTAATTTGATGTGGTATAAGTCTATCTATCAGAACAGGGTTGAATCTTGATATTAATCTAAGAAATTGTTCATTAGCTTAGAACCATAATTTGTTTCTAATTAATATACTGGTGGCCCACCGATTAGTACAGAAAGAGGTTATAGGAAACTAGATTCCCTCAGTGATGACAGTTCAGCAGTGGTCTGTTGGAATTCATATAGGCCTTTCCCTTCCCTCCAAAACAGTGAAGTGCTCAAAAAACCTTGTGGAATAATAATCACCTTTTGAATCCAAGCTGATTTTAAATTTTATGAAGTCTTTCAGTTAGCTTGTTTCTAGTAATTGTTTGAAGCAGACAGGTTAAATTTTTTTTTTTTTCTGATAAGTGAGAGATTCTTCGGGTTGTTTCCTGCCTTCTTTGGAGGGCTAATCCTAAAATGTAAACTATAGCTTTTGCTATTCATTGGCTCCTGAATTTTTTCAGTAAGTGCTCCATTTCACAAAGCAAGGAATCTAATCTATGGCATTGCTACTTGACATCAGTAGAGAAGAAGTGGTATTATACTCACCCATTTGAGGTATCATCTTTTACACAAAAAATCATGGAGGCTCCATTTTAAATGGTAGACCAACTCTTGCTTTGCTTGTTCAATCTGAAATTGTCTTCCTGTTTTCACCTAACTTAAAACATTTAGTGTGGCAGGATTATGAATCTATGAGAAGAAACATCATTGTGTCATTTTTTACATCATTGTGTGCCTTAAACATTTCACACATTTTTTCATGTACTGGGACTTTGGTAAATGGGTCATGTTCTGTGCAAAACTATACAGTTTCCTCTTACATTCCTATGTGGAAATTAACTGATGGTTGTTTGTTGTTACTGCTCAGATTTATCCCCTCTTTGGAGCTGATATTTCATGTAAATATTAGAGATCTCTATTTGAAATGTAGATACTGTGTTGTAATTTATTTTGAATGGAGATTTGATTCTTCATATCTATGCCACTTTGAAGGTAATGAATAGATTTAGTGAGTCCCTTGTAAGACATTTTTTATTTTGTCTAGTATCCCTGAAATATGTATCTGTGCCTTTATCCTGTAACAAGCATGAAATATTTGTATGTTTACATATACCTGCTTATTTGTGGGTATTATCTCCCTAATTCTCATTTCTTTTCTTTTTGACTTCCATGTGAGCATGCATTAAACAGGCATTTCATAACAGTTATTAACAATATTAGCTTTATTAACATTTCATAATTGCACAGAAAGCTGTTTCAGTGTTGTCTCCCTCTGTGCAAATGTACTTCAGGTGGTGTTTGCAGTTTCATTTAAGCTAGGCTAATCGAAGTGGAGTAATCAGACTAAAGCAAATCATTGCAATAAAGGAGAGTCAGATAGTATTTGGATTTTATCACAATGCAACCTTAATATTGTTTTAGCACTTTTCAACCTCATGGTTAAACAAAGCATTCATACCCATATGTAATGAGTGCATGTCATTTTGAACTTACGTGTTCTTGCCCTTGGCAAAATTTACTTAGGTTTGCAAAACTCTTTTCTGTAGCACAAACCTGAATATATTCGTTATCTGCCCGTCCTGACAATACTTGTTTTGCCCACTGTTTTTTACCTAGACCTTGCTTAGAGTAATGGTGGTTGTTCCTGAGTAAGGCTCAGTGAGAAGGATGCGCGTTCTGATTTTGAACAGTGGTCGTCTTGTCATCTTTTTCACTTAAATTGTGTGAGTGGTCACTCAGAACATTTTTCTTCATTAGGTATCAATAGCTGACCACAAAAAAACAGTAGTTCAGTTCTTATTTCCCCTGATTTTTTATTCTCTACTGATGAGGCTTCAAAAAGAAACACTTTGGACTGAATGTTGTTTATATTGCGTATTTTAAATGCTGTGTGGCCAGTGTGTTTTTTTCAAAATTTTCTTATTGGTGATCTTTGTTGGACTTTTCTTTCAATAAATCAAAGGTCATCCCACCTGTTTGGAAGCCTGATTGAAGATTGTTTATTGATTCTGAAGTCCATGTAGAAATGACACAAGAAAAAGACACAAATATTCTGGAAATGGACTATTTGCAATCTCAATCAGAAAGAAGATGAGAATTCCAGTCAGTATCCTCCCATCTGAAGTCTTTGGAGAGGAAAGGCTATTCTAGATATCCCTGAACATTTGGTATATCTAGTGTATCAAAATAATAGAGTGCAAAAGAAAAGTTCCAAATAATGAATGGTTAATTGTTTTCATTTAAAAGCAGTGGGAAAACCAATTTCTTTCTGGTCCATTTTTTAATGCCCAGGTAAACATTAGGAAAGGATTGTGAGGATTTATATTTTGCGTGCTATGGATAAAATTGTTCTTGCTGTGATTGGAGGCTGTTGTTTGAATAAATACCCTTTCCTTTAAGTAATAAATATGTCAGATGGCTGTGTCCTTTTGGGGAAAGATTATGCTAGATATGTTTAGTATGGCAAAATTGGGATTTATACAATATCCTTCGTTTCTGCACCCTTTCTATTGGTGTCTGGTCAGAAAGAGCCAACACTGACATAACCATGCCCCACAGTCTATTGGAAGAATCTGTACATATAACTGATGTTGCTTTATTTGATTTTAGTTTCAGTAAACTTCCAGTAATTGCAAAAAGGTAACACATGGCCACAAGTGGTCTTTCAAATCACACAGTAATGAACGCTATTTGCATTTTGATCTTATTTATTTCCAGTTGACAAAAGGCATAATTATCTGTCTATTGGTAGCAGAAGCAGATAGTGGCAAGAGTGTTAGACAATGAAAATAGCAGTTTGTCTGATACAGGTTATTTTGCTTTGGCAGAATACTTAATGTTGTGGTTAACTTTCTGCAGCAACAATCCAATCACCATATGGTATTACAATTTTTAGTATTTTAATTTTTGATATGCGTCACTTTGACCAAATTGGTTTGGGAAATGGTGTGTGTTTGATTGGGTCAATGTATCTTAAGAGTGAATAATCTCTGGCTTGGAGGTGTGACCTTTTCAATGGGTTAGAGTGTGTTCAGGAAATTGTTTATGACTTGTAGTCTGACAAGAGCAGTATTCTGTTATAATGATAGCTGTGTTTATGTAGGGGAAGCATCAGCTTGGAAGGACTGATGGTTTGCCAATAGGACCTCATTAATTGCTCTAAATTACATAATTTGTTTCCTGACTGTACTAACTGTGCTCTCTAGTCGCAGTCCAAGAACGCTGCATCATTTTTGATCTAGTCACAAGTAGATTTTAACAACTTTGGTGTAAGAACATTAGAGAAACATGTTGCATAAATATTTTCAGATCTGTCAAAACTTGTGATTAATAACAAGTGACTTGTCAGTTTAAGTGAAGCTGGAATGGTTGCAACCGAGTTTTGGGAAGTTACTTGTTTTAATGCTATTTCTACACATAAATGTTCTGTTTGCTTCAATTAGATGATTTCTAAAAGTAATGACAGATTTTTTTATATGAAAACAAGATAGCTATCTAATAGATTTTTGATTTTTCTCTCAAATAGATGTGCACTTAGAATTAGAAGAACGGCTAGCAAAATTCATGAGGACAGAGGAAGCTATTATATACTCATATGGATTTGCAACAATTGCCAGTGCTATCCCTGCATATTCAAAGAGAGGGGATATTGTGTTTGTGTAAGTATTATTTTCTAATTGTTTTCTTCTTATTTTAATGATTGCTAAACATTTTGTTGAAAATGTAAAAATATTGCTAGTTTTGATCAAGTAGTACATTTTGTAGTACAAAGTTCAAATATTTTTTCTATGCCAAATATTACAAATGAATTACTGCATTCATTGTGAAAGCTCAGATGTGGGCACTCAGCTGCAAAAGAAGCATAATAACTTGTGCATTCAAATACTAACATAATTCTAATAATTAATTTTCTTCTTAAATGATACAGTTACACTTGCTTTTCTCCTGTCTACTGCTGGCTTTTCACCTTTCTTCCAGGAGAGCTGGAGGTGAAAAGCCTCTCATGTCTATTTGCAATGGATTAGTTGGATAAATATTGTTGTATATTAAAATAACAGAACAATAGCTATGCAAAAGCAAATAAATTATTTGGCAGGTCTGGTATCTGGTACCTAAAAATAGCTAGTCATGATTTGTGTAGGGAAGATTCAATAGCTGAGAGAAGCAATGTAACAGTACTCAATTTACTGCGCCAAAGAGGGTTTGGATTTAGTAAGAGTTGATGGATTTTTCGTGTCCTCTGATTCTTTCAGTGCCTTAGGTCTTTAATATCCTCAGTGTTTCTATGACATGCAAATGGTTAGCTTGAACATTTTATGAAAAATATGAAGAAATACCAGTTTCAAATATAATACCTACTAATTTCTATCAATGAGTTTGATTTTTAGACAGGGATTTTCCCCATGCATTTTTCCCCTGGAAGCAGGGAGTGAGTGTCAATGTGGGGCTCAGCTGCCTGCTGTGGTTAAATTACAGCACAATGGTACTTTTGTATTTGTCTGCCAAAATGTCTCTTTGGTGCTCTCTTTTCTAAGTGCAAGGCTTGAAGCCTATTTGACCTCTTTACAGAAGTTCTTTCATAATTTAATAATGTTTTTTGATTGTCTTTTATAATCTTCTGGATCAGTGTTTTTGAGACAAATGCCCAGACTGTGCACACGCTACTCAAGGATGCCACTGTACCCTGGATTTAGTTTTCTCATGCTGTTTCAGCTTCTCGTTGACAAAAGATCTAACTGTATTTGAAAGCAATTGAAATTACTGCATTTACAGGTTTGGTTTAGTTGCCACTTATACAAGATTAATTCACCTAAGCAGCTGTGAAATTGCATACACCAGCATAGTTGGAAATTTGCTGTTCCAGCACTTAAAAATGGGGGATAGTTCTTTGGATATGGAGATATTATTTCTCAAAGGACATTAAAATGGACATTTTGAGTATTTGGAGGACTACAGTAAATGTTACAGGCACATCTTTGCCCTTTTTTCCTAAGACCCAGAACAAAGTGAGAGATTTCTGGGATGATTACTGGGGTATTTTACATGGTCCATGTAATGCCGTGCTCAAACTGCTGTCACATACAAACAAAAGGATGAGTGTAGATTTAAAAAAAAACAAAAAAACCTGCTGGCTTCCTTTTACTGTCTGTAATTCATATAAAAGATATTCGTATTGAGAAGCTTTGAAATGAGTTTTCAAAATGTCAGTAAAATATACAGTGCTTTAAAACATCTGGTTTTGTCTACACCTAAGTACGAATATCTGCTCAAAAGAAAGACAAGTCCTAATAGCCAGCTTTCTTTGAATAATTGCACTGTGTTTAACAAACTTAGAAAGGTTTGCTATATTTACAGAGATGAAGCTGCCTGCTTTGCTATTCAGAAGGGATTACAAGCATCTCGTAGTAACATCAAGTTATTTAAGCATAATGATATGGCTGACCTTGAACGACTGTTGAAGGAACAAGAGACTGAAGATCAAAAGGTACCATTCCTTTGAAGAAATATTTGTACTCTTTTGTGCCACCTCCCCCACATTTTTTACTGAGTCGTGTAATTGAATGGATGTAGTGTTTAAAGGCAGTTACTTGGTTTTCATAAGTCTCTATTGAGCAGTTAATGTTGCTTATTTAATTAAGATAATTTTTTTAAGAAAAGTATTTATTTATTTGCATTTGTCTTCTTAACTCTTTGAACTGAGCTCACAGGCATTAGTAGCAGGGAAATATCTTTACAGGCAGATGACTGATGTGAGATAATGTTTTTCTTTTCTTTAAAAACTATTGAAGAGTTTTTTTTGTATCTCTGAGAAATTTATGTAACTGTATTTACCTAATATGTCGTGCAAGTTAACTATCACTTTGAATGCCACACTGTAAAATCAGCACAAAAATGGTAGTCCTTTATAGAATCAATATGGTTGATTTTTTTCTCAGTCCTCCCCTATCATGCATTCAACTCTTAAGATGTTCTCTCTTGTGAAAAATTTGACTCAGTTTGATGGCTTTCTTCTCATTCTAGTAGTAATGCAAAAGGATGTCCAAAAGCAATTGCTAAGATCAGGATCAGAAAGTACAGATAACTTGATTAGATGAGTTTTAAAAGAATTAACTGAGTAGCTATAATGATTGTATGGTTTGTTCGCAGAATGCTGGCAAGTTACAGACAATTTAAAGAATGTTGATTTTGTGTTAAGACCTAGAAAAAGTAAAGTAGATAAACTGTCCATCGGCTTTACATCAGTGTAAATCACTAACAGATCTGATTAATAGCAGATTTATAGATAACGTACTAGTTAATGTACCTTAATGGAAAATACATTTTGTCAGATAATCTTTACATGAGTTTTTAGATGTGGTTTTCAGACTAATTTGTCTAACACATTTGGTTTGTTAAAGCAGAGTGCTTTGAGTTAGCTATATGGTTGAAGTTTCTTACTGTAATTAGCTGAATGTGAACATATAATTGGTAGGCATGAGCTTAATACAGACCATGTGTGTCTAACTAAGACATACTGACTAGAAAAGGGTAGGTCATATCATTAGAGTTGGTAAGGCCTGTAGAGCCTACTGTGACTAGTTTGGTACCTACCACATAGAAAAGTTAAATAGATGTTTCTGAATCTTTTTACAAGAACTGAAAAATGAAAGAAGTGTGACTAAATATCCTTGATCAGAAAATAATAATAAGTTTCAAAGTAAATAACAGAGGAATGGCAATTTAAAACAGCAAAACTGAAATTATACCAATTGAAATTTAGCAGAAACAAGTGAGAAATATTTTAATGGTCTGTATTGTATCCAGAGATCAGACAAGGACTTTGTAACATGAGTGTTATGAATACTTTTGCATTGTGTTTTACAAAGGCAGTACTTGTAAGAGGTTTGTGCTGCATTGTGAATCCTGGTGCTCAAAACACTTGTTGAAATGTCTTCCAAATGCTTAGAATAATGATGAGTATAATAGGGACCAAGATTTGCAGTATTTGTTCTGTAGTTACAGTGGTTGAATTTTATTCCTAAAGTTCAAATGGATTGGTTATGATTTGTTGCAAAACAAGTCCTCTTAAATCATGTGTAGAAGTCAAAAGCTTTGAAATTATTACACAATAAATAAAATAAAAGACAAAATAGTCCAGTGAGTAATTTCAACTTCTCTTACAGATGAAAAATACTAAGTATAAATTTAAGTAACAGCTTATTTGAAAAAGTGGCCATTCCCTTCAGAAAAATCTTCCCTATAAAAAAATATTTAGAGCTTTTCTTGTTTAGTAACAATTAATATAAACTAAAACCATATCTTTCCCTGAAGAATCCTCGCAAGGCCCGTGTTACTCGAAGGTTTATTGTAGTGGAAGGATTGTATATGAACACAGGAGACATTTGCCCTCTTCCAGAGTTGGTAAGTGGTTTTAGTTTGCCTTTTGAACCACATATGAAGTATGTGGCTAGTGAAATAGTAGTGTTGCCTACATAGAAAAGTTCTGCGTCAGTTTTTTTGTTTACCCTCCTGCTTTCTCACATGTTCATGAAATGGTGATTCCAAACCTTAACCTTGTTTTGAAACTTCTGATTGGGTTACTGAAGCTATTGACACTTAAAAATAATGTCTGGCTGTGGTCTTAATTTTTATCCTGTAAATATAGTGTGTTTTCAGCTACACTGTATGATACAAAGAAACCTTCACAGAAATGTCAGAAATAGTGACTTCAAGGAAAATATTTGCTATTCAGCATAAAATGGCTTTTTATGCAGGCTTTATTCTTGTAGATGATGGAAGAAATGGTGTAAGAATGCATTGTCTTGAAAGTACTTGAGAACCTATTAAAAACAAGAGGATTTTTAATATATGAACATTTATGAAATTTGTTTTAGTATTACATGGTGGAATAATTTTGAAGGCTTTTGAAATGTCATAATGACAGAACAGAATTCTAGAACTAACTTTTATGCAGTATTCAGAATGCTATCCTTGTCTTTCTTTACCTTATCTCCCCCATGCACTTTGTCACCAAATTCTGAGTTGTATTCTATAAAAATTCCTTTGTTTTAGATAAAATTGAAGTATAAGTACAAAGTTAGAATATTTTTGGAGGAGAGCCTTTCCTTTGGCGTCCTTGGACCACATGGAAGAGGAATTACTGAGCACTTTGGAATAAATGTATGTACTTTTTTGTTGTGAATGAGAGATTTGTACAGAAGCAAGTTGTGCAATTGTTTCCTAATACCTGTGCCATTAACAGATACTTTTGCAGTGTACAGTAAACATTTAAATATAGGGGGTTTTAAAATCTGTATATATTTAAATTTATTATTTTTTTAACAGCCCAGAGCTTTCAGGTCTTGGCAGTCTTTCATGTGCTCACTTGAAATAGTTTTACTTATCTTAAGTGACAAAGATAACAAACGATTTTTTACAATGCATAATTCTATCCTTTTTTTGGACACTCCATGAGATAGTGAATACTGTCTTTTCCAGCAACTTACACTTGAAAGTATCACTCTGGCACAGAAATATTTGAGGTATTGGAGTAAATAAGAAAAATCCTTGCAGTGTATAGCCATCCTATTTTGCTCTATTGCCTTGTACTCCAGTGGGGAAAAATAAGATAAAACTTCTGATGGTTCTTTGAAAGGTGTTATTATAGTACTTTACCAGCAGATTCAGCCAAACTGTTTTTCCAAGGGTCTACTTTTCATGGTGTTTATAAAGCTGAGGAGTACTTTGGAAATCCAAAATGGTATTCCTTGCAGGCGCTTACTACCACAGTCCCCTGGGCTGGGGGGAAGGGAGAAATGCTTTTTGTTTGCCAGTGTTTGTGTGGAGCATCTTTCACTTCATTCTCACAGTGTCTGTATTCAGCTTGGAAGTGAAACAACAAATTCAGAAAATTAATTCTGTCTTCCCCTTTGTCCTGTTATTTTCACTTAATACCAAACTTGGAAAAGAGAAACTTAATTTAGAAAAGGAAACCGTGTTACTGTGATACATGCCAACTGCTATCTGATTAGCTGATAGCAGCTAATTACCTGTGTTAAATTCTTTCTAATTAATTGACTTTTACATTAAATTCATTTACAGACAAAATCTTTTGAAGCCTGGCAAAAGAAAATATTTGCAACTAACAAGTGAAATAACACAATTGGGTCTCTAATGTTCAGACTATTTTAATTAGATTTATGCCTGATTTTTATCCTATTCTACCTCTTAATGACTACATAGGGCTACTAATACTCTTGAAGGACCCTGACACACTGACTGCGTTGTAGAATTGTCACCAGCATCTAAATAATTTATTTTATCTGTTTGTGTGCTTCACATTGCAATGCCTGGAAGGGAGAGATAGTATGCAATTTTTTTACAGATCCATAAATCTCAATTTCTCAAATGTCCTTTCTGTATTGATTAAAGTGATTATTTCAGTTGTACTTTCACTTTATTATGTCATGGTTTGGTGGATCTTTTCTAGTATTCATGGTAACATGAAACAAGATGTATCGTTAATAACTTATGGTCTTGATGCAATCAAAAGCATCTTTTAATTATTTGTTAATTTAACTGACAGATTGATGATATAGATCTTATTAGTGCAAACATGGAAAATTCATTGGCTTCTATTGGTGGATTTTGCTGTGGAAGATCTTTTATTATTGACCATCAGGTAAGACAGATCTCTTTATAAATAATCTGGCACTATTAGTTACTTATATGTGAGAGTTAATTATTAATACCCATTTGCAAGTAGGATATAGATGATTATGCTGTATTTGATTCTACACAGAAACTGGTTCCTGTGAAATATTGTAGATAAATTGGGGACCTCGTTTTAAATCCTTACATGTACCTGTAGGTCTGGAGGAGAGGTTTTTAATATGTACATGAATTAACATTTAAAACATTGTCTACATTATTATTATTTTTTCCTTTTCTCCCATAGCGATTGTCTGGTCAAGGCTATTGCTTTTCTGCCTCCCTACCTCCTTTGTTAGCTGCTGCTGCTATTGAGGCTCTGAATATTATGGAGGATAATCCAGGTACTTAATTCAGGAAAATGTTATCCTTCAGTCTTTCTTCACCCCAAACTAATATCTTGTCCTTCTCCCTACTTTTTACTCCCACCTTTTTACTCTGATGTCCTCTTATTTTTTTGCTAATTAATTTTACCTGCATGTTTTTTCTTAATGTTATTTCCCACTCTGCTTTTCTTCTTCAGTGTTTCCATCTCTTTCCGTCTTGTAGCTGAAAATAAGCAAGTTATTTGAGGCTAAGAGGGACACAGATGGTTTTTAAAAAGCAAATAAGACATTTTTGTTCTGCTGTTTAGATCAGTAATATGCCTCTTTGCCTCTTCCTTAAAAACATATTTCTTCTGCACAAATGAAGGAAGAGAAAGTTAAACAGAAACAAATGAGAATATATTTCCTCAGGACAGAGCAACCCTCTCCTTTCCACTTGCACTATATAATTAGGGTTTTTCTCCTTCTCTAGTTAAGCATTCAGGCAAGAATCTCAGGAATGATCAGGGGGCAAACTGCCTTTGACTTGCAGGACCAGATACAGAGTATTTCTCTAAAGTTGGCAGACAGAAGATTCTGCTCTGGGAGTCAACTAGAAAAGCCCTTAAAGATCATGTAGTTCCAACACCTTGCCATTGGCAGGGATACCTAGACCAGGAGCTCCATCCAACCCGGCCTCGAAAAATCTTTGCTGACCAGGAATTGAGGCCAGACCACAGCAGTACCAAATCCCAGCCACTAGAACATCTAGTGGGAAAGAAGTTTTTTGGGTTTTGGGTTTTTTTAATTTATATTTATGGATATTTATAAATTCGTCCTGCCATTTCAATCCCATTACAAAGTGTTTGTGTCATCCCTTCCATATGGTCATGAACAGCAACAGCTCCATATGCAGCTGGAGTAATGAGATACAGGGAAGTAGTGCATTTGTCAGGACTTAAAAGCTTGTCATTTCCTGGCAGAAATAGGAATCAGGAACATTAAGAAGAGTAGTAAAGAGAATTATTAAGTTCAATGGATATACATACTTAGTTCGGTTCCAAATGCTATATTTGAAATCTTCGAGAAATGTAAAGTATTAACAGGAAGTCTAAGCCTTTTCTTTTTCTGTTTTTTTTTGGGGTTTTTGTGTTGTTGGTTTTTTTTTTGTTGTTGTTTGTCTGTTTGTTTGTTTTATGGGTTTTTTTGTTTTGTTTTTGTTTTGTTGTTGTTGTTGTTTGTGTATAGACATTTTTCAGACCCTCCGTGCTAAATGTGAACGGATTCACAAAGCTTTACAGGGGTAAGTGTGGGGTTTGGGGCTTTTTGGCTTTTATTTGGCTATGCCTTTATAATGTGAACTTTAAAGAAACTCTTCTTGCCCAAATCTGTTTCTGGTTTTACAGATGTTTAGACTGGGATATATACACTCAATTGTGTATGTATTAAAGGAGAAAAATTATTCTTTCCCAACTGTCCCTGTTGTGCTACTAAAAAGAGTCCAATACCTCCCTCAATGCCTTAAGGCTATTGAAGAAGGCTTCAATCTCTTACACATTAAAATTGTTAGGAGAGTGTGATAGGTCTCAATGACACAAAGTATTGATAAGCATTTTGAAAATAAAATAAACAAATAAAAGCATTTGGGATGAAGCTTAGCGGATACTCTTTCAGAGAACTCAATGCACCTTTCAATCACCTTGAATACAATACTGTTCCTACATATTTGATTGAATGTTAAAATGTAATAAAGTACCCATTGTTCTGGAGGCACAGAGAAAATGGCTAGAATTTATCTGAAAAATAAGTTTTAAAATTTCCTAATACTTTCATGTTTTAAATGATGACTATACTCACTAAGCTTTTTTATCTGTCATGTTTTGATACTAAAAAGCTGGCAGAAATTTCTGTGATGTTCAACAGCCATTTAATGTGCAGTAATAGTGCAATTGTATTTTACAATTCTTCTTCTGCAACAATTTTGTGTTACATATTACAGAAAGTAATAACTTTCAAAAACACTCACACAAATCTGTAATGCATGATAGATTATATTAACTTCTTTGGAATGATACTACCATAAAATAAGCCCGATCTTCTTAAAATATATATTAGGCAAGTTTATCAAAGTCCAGAAATCAAAATGACACCTGATAGTTGATATGTATTTATGTGACCTGTTAATTCTGGGGACCAGAGGTCTTGCTTGGATATTGAATACAGATTTTTGGATGGGAATAACTCAATCCTAAATGTGTGTGATGTGTCAGGACAATGACAATCAAATTCAGTCAAATTCTAGAAACCCAGTTAACAACTGTTCTTATGTACAGATAAAGGAACAATTATAGTCCTATAACTAAATTTAGAGAACTGTCTGACTGACAGATGATGCTGTAAAGAGTTTCTACAAGAAATAATATAAAATCATAAATCGTGACAAATCTTGCAAAACCCCCAGCAGAACATTTGTTCTTTGTTATATCTGAAGTGATAAAAAGGTGACTTGACCCAGCTAGCTGGGTTTTTATCAGCAAATTACAGGCCTAACAGACATTTCTCTTACATCTTCATAAGGACTCTTTAAGAATTTCTGATTTATTAATCCTTTTTGCAAAAGGATGAGTAACTACTGTTATACAAACTTACTGAAACTCCTTAGAAAAACATTTGCTTGGTAACTTTATGTAATGCAAGCTGAAATGCACATATGTTTTGTCTGCATTAGTATCAGTAAAGTGAAATATCCATCTTTTATCAGCACCTAGAAAGGAGAAATGCTTATCTAGAATTTCAAAATGTCTTCAAGTAGGATGTACATCAAAGGCTTTTTATTTGTTTTAGGATTTCTGGTTTAAAAGTAGTAGGAGAATCTTTTTCTCCAGCATTGCACTTACAGTTGAAGGAGAGCTCTGGATCTCGAGAAAATGATGTGAAGTTACTCAAAAGAGTTGTGGATTATGTAAGTGTCACCATAGTAATTAAAATATATCAATACCTTTGAATGTTAATAATGAAGAAAGGGTAGGGAGGCTTCTTGGGTAACTTGTTGAAAGGTCTTGCGGGAATGCTGCAAGAAACTTAGTTTCTGTGCTGATTATATGGCTCTGTTAAAGATTACCTTCTAACCATTTCTTGCCTGACTACAAATATATATTAGACTATTTACTTCAGGAAATAGTTATTTCCTATTATCTATTTTAATGCTCAGATCTGCATATAAACTGTTGTATAAACTTTTATGTTAATAAGAGGAGTGTTCTGGAGGTGCATTTTTACCATTTAAGGTCAACTTTTGCTTCTTAGTCCATGAATTTGCTTTTTTTATGTGTGAACAATCTCATATTCTATATATAGTATTTTTTCCTTCTTCAATACACATTGGTTATTTTTGTCCCACATGAAGAAGTGAGGGTGGATATATCTTTATATATCAGGTAGCAGGTAAACAAGGCTACGCTAGAAAAAGAAATTCTGAAGTTAACTTCCTTGAAAATATGCTTAAATAGGATTTAAATGCCTGATAAATCTGGTATGTTTGCCTGATTACATGGAGGTGAAAACTAAAGGCACTGCATCCTAAACTGTTTTATGTGTTAAAGCTGTATTGAAATTAAGAGATGATTTTGCACAACCTTCACAACCTCCATTTGGGAAATAACTTGCATTTATCTTTACACCAGATTAATAGAAGTTAGTGATATGTGTTTGGTGATCAAAAGGATATGCTATCAGAAATTCCCAGGTTGACTTGCTGTATTTTTTTATTTGTAGTGCATGAATAGTGGTATTGCATTAACACAGGCTCGCTATTTGGAGAAAGAAGAAAAATGTCTTCCTCCACCCAGGTTAGCAGAAAGAAAACGTGTTACATGATTTTTTCTTTGGCTGTGGCCATATCTTTTCATACAACAATAGAGTTCTGTTCAATAGAGTGGATTAAATAGTTGGTTCTTGGAAAAATGGGAGAGGCTCCAGTTTTGAGGTATATTTTCAGTGACTGTTACAGCATGCTAGAAGCATGAAATAACTGTATCAAAACTACCTGGATCTTGGGGGTCAGCATGTAGCCTGTTAGCAGGCACATTTCTATGAGGAAAATTACTCTTACTCTGTAGGTAAAAAAGATAATAGATCTCTGCAGTGTGTATGGTGGGGTGGCAGAGCGGGGGCAAAAAGTAGTCTGATCACATCTGTTTAGTCATATGTCTTGTACCTGGTTGAATTTGAATTTGTAGTAATTTCCCTACAGATAGTGATCTTAATGTGTTGAAATTAGTACAATACAATTCTAAGCGGAAGGTTAGGAGTAAAGTTTACTCTCTGTGTTCTGTTTTTTTTTTCCTAGTATTCGAGTAGTGATAACAGTGGAACAAACAGAACAAGAACTGGACAAAGCTGCATCACTTCTTAAGGAAGCTGCACAGTCTGTGTTGAATTAGACTGCCGTTTTTGGATTCCTCTTTCCCCACATTATCAGGATAAGTGTTTTACACTGTACAATGACTTCCAGATTCTTCCACTGATGGCATTGAAAGCTGACTAACAAAATTGTTCCAGAGTGATACAAATGCAGTGAGCGGAAGAATGCTGAATTTTGGAGTTAGTGAATGACAGTGTTGTTCCAGTTCAAACTCTACCATTTACTCACATTAGTTAAAATGGGATATCACTACTGAATTCATGACTCTTTCATAAGTTAGTACAAAGTTTTAAATTTATTTCCTCAAACCCTTAAATGTTCTCAAAAATGTGTATAAACATTCAGTTTCACCCCAAACCATGTAAAATGTGTTGTTTTCTCTCCATTTTCTTGGAATGTGGGAACTTCAAATAAATTTCAATTATCCCTCCCCACCTTCCAAATGAAAATACACTGTTCCTAATATTACCAAAAGGATAACACATTAAGATATAATTTTGTGCTATATTATGTCATTTACTATTGAATTATAAGAGGGAGGACCTTCAATTCTTTTTGTTTATATATCTTTCTCTAACCATTTTTGGCAGCCAGGTTTTAAGAAAGCCTGGCCAGAGAGTAAATTCATATCAAATACTATTTAATTTTTGCATTCCATGTGTAATTATATGCATGTTTGATATTATGGGTGAGGTTTTTCGTACTATTATCTTTAAAATATCTAAATTCAAATGTCTGAATTGTGAAACTGCTGTAATTCCAGTATAGAATGTTCAGATAAGGGTGCTTTGTACCAGTCTTGAAGAGGAGTAATAGGCAACATGGAAAATGAACCAAGGTTTTGAAACAGCAACTAAATACTAGCTTAATCAAACTACTTTTAAGCATAAAAATGATATGCGCTTTGTTTTATCTGTAAACATCTATGCCTTAGAAGGGAAGACTCGCAGATAGCTACTAAGAGTTTAAATGGTACAAATACTACTTAAACATAAGTCAATCTGTGCACATACAATTCCCAAGTAACTTGAAATTAATGTTTGGAGGTTGTGCTGTCAGGATTTTAAGTAAGCACAGCTGGACATTACATATATGGACACTTTACTTCAATCAGGAAACTGGTAAGGAAGTACGTATCTTTTTATAAAACAGAAAATGCAGCTTTTTATTTCACAATTTTGCTTTAAGAACGCCTGTCTGAAATTTTTGTATTCTGCCTAGTATGTGTTGAGTTGTTTTGTACTTATGTGCCTTTTTGGTTGCTACTACAAGGATTATATAGGACTATTTTTGAGAAACATCATTGTTAAATATAATCATGTTTGATTCAGATTTTTACTTACACAATTGGATTTTGTAGCATGGTCGATCATATATTTTTAAATATTCTACATTAGGTAAGCATAGTCTATGCTGCCTCCAGTTCACAGAGACTGTTTCTGTGCTGGTTTTCAAAACTTTTCATCTGTGTATGTTCAGATAGAATACCTAAAGTTGTGTTGGGGCGCTTCTGTGATTGTTGCTTGACATTGGAAATAGTCAAATCATTATCTGTGTAATGTAGTAAAAGAAATCCCAGTGTGAAAGAGAATCTCTATTTCAATGACATTTATGTTTTCTCTGTTAACCGTGAATAAAAGCCAGTGAGAAGCCAACAATTTAGAAGAGAAAAAAACGTGCAGAATGAGACTGACTCCCATTTTACAGACTGGAACTGAAGGGCAGAATAGTCATCTTGAAGACCCTCAAAGACTGAAAGAAATGGAAATTAAATGCTATGGCTCTACTTTGAGCTTTTGAGCCATTTTTGGCTGGATAATTGAAACCTGCAAATTTGAGTGAAGTCAAGCCTTTGATGTATAAATTTGGAACAAATGAGGTACTTTGATTCCAGTGTAGCATATTAAATGGTTTTGGAGTTAAGATAAGCCTGGGAAGGCAAGCAAATAACCATTGGCATTGAAATCCTAAGTTGCAGAATCTGTATTTAATTCTCTCATTTTATTTTAGGTTGTCTGCAAATGGGGTAGAATTTTTGTTGTGCTTAGAGAACTAACAAAAATTTTTAGATACATGGATTTGTGTTGTTATTTTTGTTTTTGGTTTGTTGGGTTTTTTTGCTTTTAAATGAAGTGATGACAGCTAAGGTAGAAGCAGAGTGAAATTTCTAGCAATTTCAAATCTGTGACTAAGTAATTCTGATGAAATAAAAGTCAAAAAATGTTGCTAAGAAATGCCATAATCTGATTCATTTGACAAACACATACCCACCATTAAAACATTGGTAAAAATGCCTTTGTCCTTTTTTATTGTTTACCAGTATGTAGGAAGGAAGCATTTAGATCACAGCAAAGTGAATACCTGGGTTGATAGCAGCTGAAGTGCTCTTGTAATATATATTTTACTGACAGGTGATATGCATGGTCTCTGTAAGAAATTAAGACACTTACGAGATGTAACTGGTGGAGAGGGAAATCCCTGGTCAGTTTAAGCATATCTGGCTCCTCTTCATTTTGACTTTTTTGATAAATATCTTTGTCATGGCAAGCAGATGAAGAAATGGGTGGCTCTGGGGAAAAATGTTGATTGGGGTTAGGGAGACAGCAGGTGATTCTGATTAAACTTCTGACATTTGAAAAATCAGAAGCCTGTTGAGGTGCTTAACTGCCCAGTGCTCTTGGTTGATAAATATATTAACAAATCTGTGTTAGTTGCTTTGTAGTTACATTTGGATGAATTGGTATTTTTCCATACATTTCTTCAGATGTGGGCATGAGACTGGAGTTCAGTGTAAACCTATTAAGTACGATACTGTGAGATGAATCAAACACAAGGACTTTATCCCAAACTTCAAAGTATCTTTTGAAAAGAAATTTTTTTTTCAATTAATTTATGTATTTCACTTTGCCACATACTTGGAACACAGTTTCAACTAAGTGGATAATAAATCCAGTATTTTAAATAGTGAAGAAAAATAAATGTTGTTAATTTTTTTAAATAGACTATTAATATCTGATAGTTGAGAAGGAGGGCATTTTAACTGTAAAATGTTGGTCATTTATTGAAATTGTCATGATGAAACCAATTTTTTACAATATATGAGGACTGGGGTGGACTGGAAAGAATTTATACTTTCAAAATATTTTATATTGAAGAAACATGTCTACATGAAATATATATTCATATTTTAAACAAAGAAATTTATTTTCCTTGAATATTTAAAAATAATTGATCGCTATTTGTGTAGTTTCATGGTTTTTATAGGAAAAACTACAGATGCCTTTTCTGTTTATTATAGTAATCATTATTTTTGGATAGGAGGTGAAATGCATAAGGAGAGTATTAAGAAAGAAAGAGACGTATGGCTGAATAACTTTGATTTTATTTTTTTTTTTCACTTTTGAAATATGAACCCAGTCAATGCACAGAATGGTGTACTGTCTCCTTTCTGTCACTCCATCTGGACTTTATTATTTTAAACAGGGTTGTGGAGTGTTGGCATTCACTGATCTATGAAGTTGCTACCACAAAAGTGTCTTGCATCTTAAGATGACTAGAGAAGTGCACATGTAAATGTACAGAGCTGTAAATGCTGCTTAAACAGAGGAAATATTTACAACTAACACAAAGCATTTGTACATTAAACTGTTTCAATGTCCTAATAAAAGGAAATGTCTGGATAACATTTCTTCTAGTGTTTTTATGTTCTTTGGCAGTTTTCATGGTAATAAGGTAACAGGCTTACTATGTCTTGCTGTTGATAGATTTTCCAGATTTTGGTTTCCTGTTCATTATGTACTAGGTAGTTGCAAAATATGTGTAGTAGAAGTCACAGAATCTACTAAATCTGCTGAAGAGTACTTATCAGAGAAGGACAGTTTATACATGTCCAATTTCTAATACTTCGGTAGCACACACTTGCTGGAAACTGCTATTGCAAGCTAGACACTGGACCAGATACAGTTTTGTTGTGACTCAGTATAGAATTTCTGGTGTATCAACAAACTTGAGTTAGGATGACATATGCCCCAACTTTGAGACACTGTTACAGAATAAAATACTGCAATTTTGCCTACCATATTTTATGGATAAGATTTCTCTATTTTCCTCTGCTATTAGAGGTGTTACCACTTAGCTCAGTATGCTGTTTGTATAATGGAGTTGTATTTTCTAGCAGAGGATTCTAAGCTGGCAGAAACCAGTATAAGTATTGGAGTCAAAGGAACAGCTTAAGTAGAATTGGAAATACGTTTAACTGTTTAACTTACATTTTATGTAGGCCAAAAATAAGTGATTGTCTCACTCTAATCAGCCTTTGTCAGACTGTGCTCCTGTTCTGGTATCCATAATTCCAGGAGGATAAGGACAGATTGGAGAAGGTCCAAAGGAGGACCATAAAGATGACCAAAGGGCTGGAGAACATGCCCTGTGAAGAAAGAAAAACTGGAGGACAATTTTCCATTTCTTGCACAGTGTCTACAAAGATGGCAGAAGCTGTCTTCACAAAAAGCCACATGAAGAATGGAAAGGCAATAGAATTATAAAATATTGCCCTTCCATTCTTCATGGGTTGGGTTGAAAGGGCCCTTGAAGATAATTTTAGTACCAATTGTCATGAGCAGGGATGCCTTTAGCTAAATCAGGTTGCACCAGCCCCCATCCATCCTGGCCTTGAACAGTGCCAGGGATGGGGCATCCACAGATTACATGGGCAGTATAATAGAATAGAATCATTAAGGTTGGAAAAGGACTTCTGAGATCAAGTATATCCTTTGACCAAACACCACCATGTCAGCTAGACCATGACATTAAGAGCCATATCCATTTCTTGAATGCCTCCAGGGATGGTGACTCCATCACCTCCCTGAGCAGTCTGTTCCAATGTTTGCTGATAGCCAACCTGAACCTCGTCTGCTGCACCTCTTCACCAACTTGGCAAGCTAATGAGCAAAGAAAGATGCTTTTCCTCTTGTCTGACAGATGGACCCCATGAACCCCCGGTAGACCTGGTTTCTCAAGGTGAGTCACATGGAACCTGATATGTACAAGTTGCATGGGGAAAGATTTCATCTTTTATGGTGAGGAGAATAGTTAATTACTGGAAAACCACCTCCTCATGGATTATGGGAGATTTTCAAGATGTGGGTGGACAGGATGCTGGATAATTTCATCTAGGCTTCCCTTCTCAGAAAAGGTTGGACCTGATGATCTTTTGAGGCCACTTCCAGGTTGGCCTGTTCTGGGATTCTGTACTGTGACTGTAATTCTGATTGTGATTCCTGTTCTGTGACACTCAGAACAGGAAGTGGAAATAATTTTTCACACTTGTTCTAGTTAAAATTGGATTTTGATTGGAGCAAGCCTTTTGTTGATTACCAGTGTCACAGTAGATGTTGAGAGAGTGTATGAGCAAGACAGTAAGTACAAGTTAGGCTGATGACTGAGAGGATAAAAAAAGGTAATGGAACACCAGCACTTCCTGATAATCTGAGTGGTGACTTTGAATTCCTCTCATAATTTTTAGTGATTTGGACTCTTTCTGTTCTTTCACATGAGGCAAAGAAATACCTATTCTCAACAGGTAATTGATGTAAGATCAAAGACTTCTTTTTTGTTGTTTTAACTTTGTCCAGAATTATATTTTTTAACAAACTAGCCTCAATTCTATGTATCATGTTTGAACTGAGTTAAGATTTACCTTAGTGTCAATAGTGAATTCACATTCACTTTAGTTACAGATCTAAACTGGCAACAATACTCCTTTACCTTTGTATGCAACCTCTGGGCTTGAAGCATGGGAGTATTTAAATCGCCTTTAAAGCAGCTGATAGTAAGGAGTACTCAGTGATAATGAAATTCCTATCTATAACAGTTCTGATCAAATATTTTTTTGGTGAAAGACTATAGGTCTATTTTTTTTCTCCAGCTTTAGATTTTCAAAGACAGGCTATATACAAAGAGTCACTACTAAACAGTAATCAGCATTTTCAAGAATAAATCTCCTGACTTCCTTGTGGATAAAAGATCTTGGCACGATAATTTAACTAAAATTTGCTTATTAAAATTATTTAATAAACACATTTTAAATACATAACCTGCTCAACTTTAAAAACTGCTTAACCTTGATTGCTATTTTGAGAATAAAAATTTTAAAATGTTTAAGGATTTTAAAATATTAGAACTTTTAAACAGATTGCTTTCTTGTTTCTTTAAGCTTTTGCTATTTCCTTCATTTTTGTTTTTCAGTCATCTTCCTGCTTTTTTGCCTTCATTTTTCAGGATAGACACCAACTCTAAATGCATTGCTAGATGCTTGAAAATTACCCAAGTAGTGAGTGTTTGCTTTAATATGATTGTACAAATTAATTTGATTTATTTGATGATTCTGATGAAAATATAGTGACCTGTTTCCATGGTGCTGGTGAATGCTAAGTGTAAGTTGAGGTCTGTGGAAACAAATACTCAAGGTGTCAATGATCTAGGTACAGAATATTTTAATATTTTTCCCATTTTGAAAACATCGAGTTTAAGTGTGGGTAGAATATCACAGCTGCATTGTCAGTTATGCTGGAATCACAGGTCAAAAATGTAAACATTTTTTGAGTACTGTGAGGTGAATATGGTGGAAGATGGTGTTTTTTACTAAGGTGGAATTTGGTAGTATTTGAGGAGCCTTCAATTTGAATACAAGGTACAAGTGCTCATTAGATGCTGGTTAAGAGAGTAGTAAGTTGACTGCAAGGTGCTGCAGTAGAGCTGCAGCAGATTTTGTCTGCAGAATTGCAATTCTGTCTGCAGTTCTTTCTCCAGAATTGTTGCTCACCCATTGTTGGTCCCTTCAAAGTCTAGGAGGTAACAATGTACATTGTAGAATGGTGAGCTTGTACTGCAAATTGTCACATAATCAGAAGCTGTTTGCAGGATAAAATACTGTCTTACCTTACAGCAAAATTAGATGCAGCTGCATCACAAAGAAACCAGCAAATTAGTGAAGTTATGTATATGTTTTGCAACCTGGGGGAAGAATTTGGTGTATGATATCAAGGGGAATTAAGCATTCATTCATATATCTTTCTATAAATACATTTTCTATGCTGGGCTGATAAAAGAGACCACAGAATCCGAATACCCTGAGTTGGACGATACCCACAAAGATCACCTAAGTCCAACTCCTTGATCTGTACAGGACAGCCCCAAGAATTACATCATATGTCTGAGAGCATTGTCCAAATATTTTTTGAGCTCTGGTCAGGCTGGTGCTGTGGCCACTTCATTTTGGATCCTGTTCACCTGCCACCCTCTCAGGGAAGAACCTTTTCTTAATACCTAGCCTAAACCTCCCCTGATACAATTTCAGGCCATTCAGGTTCTGTCACCGGTCACCAGAGAGAAGAGATCAGTGCCTTCCCCAGCTCTTCCACTTACAAGTCTCCTCTCAGCCTCCCCTTCTCCAGGCTGAACAGACCAAGGGACTCAGCTGCTCTTTGTATGGCTTCTGCTCTAGATTCTTCACCTTCTCCATTACTCTCCTGTGGACACTCTTTAACAGCTTTGTATTCTTTTTATATTATGACACCCAAAACTGCCCCCAGCACTCAAGGCCGAGCAGAGCAGGACAATCCCCTCCCTTGCCCAGCTGGTGATGCTGTGCCTGATGCCCCACAGGACACAACTGGCCCTCCTGGCTGCAGGTTGACTTACATTCAACTTGCCCTTAACAAGTACCCCTATGTGCCTTTCTGTGGCACTCCTTTCCAGCATCCTGTTCTCCAGTTTGTATATCAAGGGTTGACCTCTCCCTGGAGCAGAATCCAGGACCTTTCCTTATTAAATGCCATACAATTGATGATTGCTCAGTCCTCTGATTTGTCAAGGTCTCTGCAGGATCTCTCTGCCTTCATGGGAGTTGGCAGCTCCTCCCACTGACAGACTTACTGTACCTTTGAATCCTGAATGCAAGCTGTTCATGGAGATATTGAAGAGAGCTGGGCCTAAGGTGGAACCTTGAGAAATCCCAGAAGTGACCAGTCATCAGCCTGGTGTAATCCCACAAAATCCGTTGAAAACGGCTAGACAAAAAACCTCTCCATAACCTCCTAACAGTTTTGACCAGAGATAAAAATTGGTATCAAATGGCAGGGTTTGAACAAGTTTTGAGCACTTCAAGCCTTAAAATGGAAAAACCCTAAAAGTTCAGTGCATGTGTACTGCTTTAGTCAAAGAGATTCTTTTTGCAGCCAGCATTGCAGAAGAAATATTTAGCAACCTAACTCATGGATGAAGGAGTTTTTGTTGCAACAGGCGATAAAATGGCAGCAAAGCACTTGCCTTTGGTGTAGTTTACTGTGGAACTGTTCTTGAGCAGCATGAAATTTGCACAATGCCCAAGCTATTTAATATTTTAATATCTTACTTGGTGACTGAAGGGACCAAATGACACAGCCCTTTACTTTCAGTGAAGTAAAGAATAGTGTCAGAAGAATCTTAGACTGCTAGTAAATAGTGTTGTGTGTTTGTCTATCACCTCTTAAAGGGAGTATGGATGGATATAGATGGATTTGAGGAGACAACTGGAAGAAGAGGACATAATGTACCCATGAGAACAGGCTATGTGAATTCACACAGAAGTACTTAAATTAACAAGCTTGGTTTTTTGGCTGCTGAATGATTATGTTGATGGTGTTTCCCATTGGTTCACACTCAAATGTCTAAGCAATATACTCAGCTGCTAGTATAGATATTTTGGTCAGTTGAATTTACTCATTTTTATAAGTCCTGCCTCTACTTGAAATGTCTCAGCTACATAGAGGTGACTGGCATGGAAATATATATATTATTACTTTGAGGTGGCAATTGTTATCGTCCCTAAAGCATAGCCTATTAGGAAGAGTGCTCTGCAGCAGAAAGAGTATCTTTTTTGTGTTAAAGGAAAATATTCCACTGGTTGTGTTAAGTAAAAATAAATAGAAATGCACATTCATTTTCTTTGTGATATGAGAGAGAAAATATACCTTTTTCCCCTCTTACTGCATCTCAAGTTTTTTTTTATACCAGCAAAGATTTATCATGTGAATGACACCCCATGCAAATATATGTTTATATTACATTGAAGCAAATGCAGTTAAACACCTGCAACTGCTTTGTTGAAGACACATGTCTTCAAAAGATATATGTGTATTTTGTTTATGGATCTGCAAAAAGAAGCACATAGTCTTGTGTATTATCAACAGATGAAATTTGTGATATTTAATTTGTGACATTGAACCTACATCAGGGATGTAGGTTTGCCAGAGAAGTCCTTATCGAGTGATTACATTGATCTAGCAGGCTGTCAGTTCAGTCATATAGGGGAAGAGAAATTTTAAAGCTTGTAATGAGATCACATGTTGTTTTCTTTGTATTTACAATCAGTTAAAATAATAGGTACTGTGTTTCAATTTTGAAAATATACATGTCTATTTAATATTAGCTTTAATTTTGTGCTAAAGCTTATTTTGAAGTATTAATATAGACAAAGTTTATCATTAGCATGGGAGAATCTTTAAAACAGAATATAAAGGAATATTTTTAACATTCTGAAAGAGTTTGACTTTATTGGTTTTTTATGTGTAAGTATGTGATATTTGATAAATGAAATAATTTTACTCATGCTTGTATCATTATCTTTAAAATTTAGATCGTGGATGGGTTTCTGTCTAGCACAGGGGTACTGCTATCCAGAGTTTGTGAAGGGTCATACGATTCTTTGTGGCAGAACTTCATGAAACTAGTAATTTGCAGGATGGTTTTTAATTAGACAGAAATATTTTGCTCATTTTCGGTCATAGCCAAGTAAATACTCTGGCACCAGTTCTATAGAGAGCAACTGAATTAGGAGGTATGCCAGGCAAGTTTGGTGCACTGTGTAATAATCCTGAGCATGTAGAATCCCTGCTTCATAGAAGGGACAGTATTGGTTTCCAGTGAAGGCCCAGTTTCATTGGTTTTGTGCATTTATTACTGCTGATACTCAGCCCATAAGGGAGGTAAACAGATGATCTCATTGTGTGCCTAATTACTATGTTTGATTTGTCTGTACACCCTTTAGGTAAACCACATACAAACTTAACACTGTAGGATTATAACATTTTTTAGTACTCTAGTCTATAAACCATAGCTAAGACTAATTGTGCTGAGCACTGATGTTGCATTTTACCATCAGAGTACAAGTGTGTCTAATTCTGACTGGGAGGTGTGAGTCCTCTTGGCCAACTGAACAATGCTGAATCTCTCAAAGTTTATCCAGCCTATTTGTTTCCTTTTCCTTGGGTTTTGGTCCTTTATAATTATCATCCTGAGTTAGAATAGCTTTTCACTCCTGTAAACAAGACAAGACTTACTTTTATGACATTTATCAAAAGATCCTGAGAAACTTGAAGGATAGGAACAAAATGGTGTTGAATATCTTCTGCAGTCCTGTTGTTATTAACTACTGCAGTGGTTGGCTTGAAAACTGTAGTATGGGAGGCAACTGCAGTATAACAGCTAGATCAAGAAAGCAATTCTTTTACCCTCAGGCAGGTGGTTGTGTCTTTGACCCAATATAGCTTCTTTAATCATTGGGCTACACAGCAGATCTGAGAAGGCTCCAGATGGAGACTGAACCTACGACCCCCTGACATAAAAACATCTATGATACCAATTACACCATCTGTTGGTCATAAAACCACATTCTCTATCTTTTCTTGGCTCTTGTGTCATACAAAAGCTGAAGGGTGATATTTGGAGCTGTTGGAGTTTATCCATGCAATTTAATGCAGAACACATTTTTTCACAGAGAGGGAGAACAAAGCACAATAGCACTAAAGTTCAATTTACATTCTCAGTCAGTGAAAACAAAAATGAAAATAAAAAACAGTTGTCTGAGTCATTATTTATACCCAAACTATGGCTTCAATTGTAGTATTTTCACAGTTCTTGTGATTTTAAAAAACCTAAAGAATAACTTCTACCACCATTGTCCCAGCTCCTGAGGGCCCTGATTTGAAACAAGATCTGTAATTGTAAATAGGAAATTATGGCAAGACTGAGGAATATGCAGATCACATTATTAGCCAATATGTGCCTAATAGTATGCTTAGGGATTTGTGTTGGGTGGTAGTGTTTAGAAATGTGTATTATCTGAGTGTGGAGTACTGGAAAGTGAGAAATTTAACCAGTACCCACATACCACTTCACATACCCTCAGAATCCCACTGGATGTAAGCCCTCTCTGAACTTTATGCTCTGGCTCATCAAACTGTTATTCTGAAATACTTTTGAGACTTTGAAATGGCATCTCAAATTTTTTCCTTTTATCGGTATAATAGTTAGCTCTAGGTGATTTATTGTAGCCATCAGAATAAGAAGTGAGGTACTGAAATACAAGGTGTCATGTATTAGGGATAAAACTGATGTCATAGGTCCATCAAAGCAAGGAAATGAGAGGAAGTTTGTTACTGGTGCAAAATGGGTAACTGTGATGAGGTAGGATTAACATCTTTAGAAAGAACAGAAAGCTAATGCCAGAAATACATGGCCTATGCATTCTGCTACCATGTCTGACAGATGGTTCTGTGCTTTGTGGTCGGTGAAGTCCCTACAACATTGCTCTTTAAGAAACTTTGTGCTCTAATACCGTCATTAATCGGTCTAACACAAAAATAAATGTTTGCTATATTACACCAGTAGTCTAGCTACACAGTAGGCAAGGAAAATAATTCTTAAAAGAAAACACGAAATCCCCACACCTGGCCAGTCCTTTTATGCGGTGGAAGCTGGCTTCTGGTGATGAGAATGAAGCAGTGAATAAAGCAGTTGACTTTACTGTTACTACATTGTTGCTTTCTTATTACTGCACCATCATTACTTTTTAATAAACCATTACTTTTTCTTTAAGAAATAATAAATAATAAATCCATACAAATGGAAGGGAAAGAGTTGAGAACTGGAACTAACAAGGTTCTGTAGAATCTTTGCCATAGGTTAAGCTGACAAAAATATTTGAGTTTTCTATTTGGAGGTATTCTTTTTGTGGACGTCTACATAGGGATATATCACATCTTGGCAAATAGAATTGGCTGTGTTGAAGCCAAAAGGAAGAGGTGAAAAAGTGACAAAAGCACAATTCAGATGTACTTTTCTTCTGCCATCAGAATAATTGGGAATCCTGTCATCAGAACCTTTATCCTTGGTTAGTATTAACATGTCCCTTAAAAGTTATTTTCATGATTTGTGATAGAATCCATACTTGATGGTGACATGTAATGATATGAAATAAAAATAATGATGATTGTCATTAGTTCAGACTCAACTTCATTACATTCATCTTCATAAACAAACTTTGATTCTTCACTGTTTGTTTACATCAGTGAAAAACACTTTTCTGGTGTTTTACTGTTGGAATTTAGCATTTCAATGTGGTCACAGAGTGATTTTGTACTTTTTTATATATATATAAACAATAAGACCGATCTTGCTGTTTTTATAAAAATTATCTTGGAAAGGATCTCAAGAGGCCCTGTAATCTGTTTTGAAGCTGAATCAAGTACATTGTCAGTGAAGTCATCTGATACTAAAATACTTCTGCTGAACATAGTTAATTAAACAATAATCATACTGGATCCAGGTCTATCTGCCTAGGAGCTTATCAGTTTGCTGATACTACAGCAGACTAAGGAACACCTATAAGAAAGATGACTTTAATGTCATCTTAAGAATATCCTTTCTGCTTCCTAAAATAATAATCTTTAATAATCTCAATCTTAAATCTTTAATAATCTTAAATATGCAAAACAACATTTTTTATTAGTCAAATCCTGCAGTGCTGGTCTCATTTCCTTTAATTAATATCGCAATAAATAATGCAAAATATGTTTTACTATCTCAAATACCCTTCTTGGAGTTTTGTGTGTAGATGAAAACCAGTCTTCTGAATCACAGATTGAATGTCAAAGTAGTATGCATTTTAATATCTTGATCAGAGATGCAGGTTTTTTTCTATTATTGTCACAATTTCTCTAAAATGTTGATCAATGTTCCCATGAATTCTTCATCTCTAAAAAGTTGTTAACACAGCTTCTTTAATTTTGTCTTGTATATAGTCATGTTTTCATAAGACTTTGAAAACCTCTCAACCAATAAGTATAAAATATTTATTATGACACAGATATCTATTTTCAAGTCCTGTGTCAGCTGTGTAATTTATAGTACAACTTTAGATCTCTTTTGGAAAGAACTGTTTTATCTGAACTCCTTCATAACTTCTGACAGACCTGTCTAAATATCAAATTAGAGCAACATTGATAGTAAATCTTTAAATAAATTTAAATATTGCAGATTGTGGTGGTTATGCTTATGAGTGTATGTATTTTAGAGACAAGAATTTCTCATAAGGTTTAAGAAGACCAAATAAAGGTAGATGGAATAAAGATGTTAGAATGACGTTGTGTGAATGTCAATGTAAATATAGATTTGACAGTGGAAAATACTGAAAAATGACCCGATAAACAGATATATGTTGGAAACTATTTTGCTAATTGGCTGTGCATTTTTCTCCAAGTTTAGTGCCGTCAGATTGCACCAAGTATTCCTATATATGGTAGTTGTAAAAAATGTAATGTAAACTGGACTATTTAATCCCTTTGTTGGAAGGTACGCATGTTTTTGTTTATATGAATTTGGTTGTATTACTTTTGTTAGGCGTGTCTGATTAAAATTTGCTAAGAAGGTTGTAGAATAGTTCCCATGTGGATACTAAGTTTCTTTTTATAACATTTCAGATTTTATTGTTTCCATAAGTTTTCAACTTTATTCAAACCTTTGTTTCAAGTCTTCCCAACAAATTTTAGTTATGATTGTTCAAATCTTCTTTGTAATATATTGCATCAGATTTTAAAGCAAATGCTGACAGCAGCAGTATTTATGCCCTGCATACCAAGCAGATACCACATGGTTTGAATAACGGGCACCCCTGCTGAGTGTGGAAGAAATCAAAATCTTTCATAGTCATGTAAAATGCCCTGATAGAAATCTCTCTTTAAATGGGCCTTCTTATTTAAAGATTAATTCTTTTATCTTGACACTGATGCATGTATGTGATTCCCACAAATGCTAATGAAACCTGAAAAAGTTGTAGGCTTCAAGTAATCCCAGAAGTCACCCCAACCTTATATATCACAAAATAAACAAAATAAACTCTATGGAGTTTATTGTAGGTAATAGGAAAGCTAACTTTAAAGCCTTAAACATCACACTTCTTTGGCTGTTATCAATGCTAAAGACAGGAGGTTTTTTTGTTAGGTTTTGCCCCAGAATTCTTAACACCAGTTGCTTCTTTTGTTTTATTTAAAATATTGAAGTTGTAACTAAAAGTAAACAGAAAAAGTTTAATTTCAAGGAGTAGGAATAACTCAGCCATATTGTTGATGAGGAAAATATTTGTGTTCCAGCTATTTTTAATGGGAATTTTGTTGGCTGGGAATACAATAACAGAATTTTATAAAATTCCAAATGTAAACAGAAACTGGTTGTAGAATGAGTATGTGCAGAACTCTGTTTTAAGTTATCTTCTCCTTACTGCACTGTTAATGCTGTCTTCTTCCTTTTGATTTAATGGCATTGTTTCCCAAGAATTTAAACAAAAAGGGAAAAAATGTGGGTTTAGGATAGTGGTGGTTATTTGCATTAGAAGGTATTGTAAGATTCTTTATTTCAATAATATACACATCAGTATAAGACCATGTCTCTGATACATCATTAATAAATACCCAGTGTATGGTCTGTGTGTTCTAGGACACATTCATCAATGAGGTTAATACCCAAGGAAAGCTGTCAATTTCATACCTATCTCCACCGGCTGCAGTTTTGCTAAAAATACTGAAGCTACCCACACATATACACACATTTTACAGTGGAAAAAAATATTTCTCATTATTCCTTCCACCAGATACATTTACTTTGTTGTTTTTATTTCAATTGCCATGTGTGGCTCAGAAGCCCTCTGCTCCATTGAGGTTCTTTTCAGTATGAGCAGCCCTGTAAGTCACAAAAGAACAAAATCTTCCACTTCCTCTCCTACCCTTTCAAAAGTGTATATATGTATATGCTGTCTTTCCCTACTTCCTGTTGAATTAAATGCTGTGCAAGGGTAGAAATGAAGAGGTTAAATAGATCACCTTCATATGTTTTATGTTACGTACTAGAGCAAACTTTCTGCCAAATCAGTCTACGCCTTCTTGCTTGATTTAGCTGCTATTAAATACCAAGTACTTCAGAACAAACCACACAGAGAACTAATAATACCCTCCACTGTCTTTTGCTTTTCCTATTATCCACAACTTGCAGGCAACAGAAAAAGTGCTGTTCAGATTCTTCACATTTATTTTTGACATTCTCAGAGGGCTTCAGTTCACAGTTGGAAATGAGCTGTCCTGTTTCTCCACTTGGTATTTTTCTTAGTGGGGTTGATTCCCACACTGCTTGGTAGTTGCTGAGAACCTGACAGAAGACAGTGGTGCACAGGGTCTAATTTTTGCTGGGCCAGCATTGCCTAATGTTAGCTGTTGCACAAGGCAGAGACTGGCACATGCTGGGGACTTTTAGATGAACTCCTCTACACAAAAATTACAGTGGTATCTCAGAAATATCATCAAGTCTATGCAATAGCTCAGAGCATCTGAGTCTAATTTAACTGTGCTATTTAATATAATTACAGATTTGTTGCAAGAAGTTGGCTGCTGCTCCTATGGTTGGTTGGGAAAGAAAGATATTAAGAAGTGTTCATTTGAGAGGTTTTCTGATAAGCCAGATAGACATTTGTGTAGCACAGCTGCTGATGTGGGGCAAGTAAGATAAGCCTCTATCAAAATCTATGATGTAGGAATTTCTGAACAACATAGAAACTCAACTAAGTTTTCTCTCCTTCTTGATCTTGGTCAAATTACGACTGTTGGGGACAACAGTAGTGAGTGAACTGATAATCCATCCTTGCCTGTTTGCTTAAAGTGGGGATGTTGACTGATGCCAGATGGGAGGTACTGATCCCTGTAAGTGGAGCCTCAGATTAGGCAGAAATTCAGTTTCATAACTGGGACTTGAACCCCAAAATGTAGTGAAGTCCTGAAGTGAAATAGAACATGGTGTCATCAAAGTATCAGACCAGCTACAAAACTATTGATTCCCTAATAAAAGGTGAAAAACGTACCGAAATCTCTTTTCCTCTGCCTCTTGTGTATGGACATAAGGCCTTTGCACTCAGGAGAGATCTGCCCTTAGGTTGAGGCAATTGCCTATCTCCCTTGGTAAGTCAGACTGAGTTTGCAATTAAATGTAAGACAGAACATGAATCATTTTTCTAACTATGTCTTGTTGTGTCTTTTTTGTGAATGAAGAATACAGAATGTAAAAGGGATGATGATAAGATCATGAAGGAAAAATTTATTTAGATGAAGTTTCTCTGCTTTTACGCAGAAGAGATGAGACAATTAGATATTAAAAATTCATTTCAAGGAAAACAAAGCAGTTCTAAAAGCAGGCCAGAAAAGGAACAAACTCCTTTTTGCAGTTGTTTAGCAACTAACTATTCCAATTGCTCCAATGCCAGTAAAAGGAATGAGAAGAGGTAAAGAGCCTCTTTAAGTAAACAGAAATACCTCACTTTACTGTTTTGTTTTGATGGATTTTTTCTTGTAAAGTCTTATATATTTATGGGATTGGTGCACAGATGAAAAAGAAGGAAAAAATACTATATAGAAGGTAGTAACACTGTAAAATCAAACTGATTTGACAGAAAATTAAGACACAATTAAACCTTGCAATTAGATATAATGAAAAAAGTGAATTTTAAAATAATTTTACTTGTTAGCACTATATATGCTTTTAATAGAAGTGAACCTCAACGATTCATGTTGGAGCTGGGAATGCAATGTTTGGTTTTGTTCCAGGTGATTGGCTTTACAAATCTCTCTGAGGAGAAAAGTTGTCTTTAAAATGTTTTAAAAGTACAATCCAATATAATCACATATGCTTTAGTGTACTTCAGTGCAAAGTCTTTATTGTCTGTATTATTAACTAGTTGTGTGTATGTGATGTAGTTTTATTCAAACTTGTAAATCTATTTGAGCCCAAGTCACTCATAGGTTCCTATTCTTTAGGCATAATGTTCTGTGAACACTGTAGAATACATTATTAGCATGTGGTATCCCAAATATTTCAATATTCATCAATATACTGAATGTTCTTTCCACATGTTTTGGAGTTCATACTGTCAGTAAAAGAAGGGAAAACTTTGCAGACTGTCTTTGTCAGAATAGCTGGCCAAATAGAAAAACCTGGGGAATGTGTACTGAGAGCCAGCAGCACTCACCTGCTCTGTGCCACAGAACACAGCAGCACAGAAGGGATTGTAGCTGTATTCATGTTCCTGTTCCTGTTTGAGTGCTGTCTTTAAAGCTCTTTCTGTGGCTGCTCTTGCTCTCTTTATGTGTGCATACAGTATGTATCCCCAAGGATATGTATCTGAGGGAGAAGAGGGAAGGTCTTTGTTTTACCATATGGCTGATCCCTACTGCAGTATTGTAGTGTGTTTAGCTTGCCCCTGCTAGACTGTTTGTTGTCTATTTGGGGGCCTTTTTGGACTCCAAAGGCAGAGGAGTTGCAAGAAACTTCATGTCTGTAATATAAGAAAAAATAAATTGCGATGACAAAAATAAACTGCTTCTGGTTTCCTTACAAATTTTACCTCTTTCTCAAGTATATCCATCTGTCTGTGGGCCTGAACCTCCATGTTCCAATCCTGAAGATTTCCTGTTCCGTAGCTAAGACTACCTTTAAAAAGTAAAACAATAACAAAAAACCCCAAAAAAGAAAATGAAAAAAAACCTTGAAAAAACCCACAAACAAACAAACAAACAAACAAACAAAACCCACACAAAAAACCCCCAAAACCCAAAAAACCCCACCAAAACCAAACAACAAAATGCCCCCAAAATCAGACCACACTGAATTAAAAAGAAAAAAAAAAAAATGTCCTCATATTTTATTATTTTCTCTCTCCCAACTTCCCCCGTAACTGTCCTTTAGAAACTGACAGGCACATCCAGGCTCTCCAAAGAACATTCTCCATAGTCAATACCCCTTGGATGCTGACTTAAATTCTTGGTTCAGTTCAGGTTTTTGACACCTTCACATCTGTCTGGATGATTTTTCAAAAAGAAATAAGCTTTGTAATGACTTGCAAACATCTGATGCATTTTTAAATTGAACTCTATTTTTATCCTACAGGGTGTATAAATCTTTGGTGTAGGATCCACTGACGTGGTTGTGTCTGTCTCACTGACATAATGGTGTATTTTTGCTCTTGCCTTATAAACTGCAGCACTTAGCATTTTATCCCAGTACTGTGGGCTTGGGTGGTATATTTATAGTTCTTTATGAACTCTGGAAGTAACTAAGGGTGTCAAGGATGAATAGTCAGCCTTTTTTTACTTTGCAGTCAGTCAAGTGTCTGATGGTTGGTGCTCCAGTCTGACAGCCAGGACTTGCCTTGGAGTTTACATAAGTTAAATAGCTACAATTTTAATTGTTCCCATGCTATTTACAACACTGTAGCATGCTAGTGACATGGGATGGCTGACATAAACGACTGAAATAAATACACATAAGTAATTCAGTACAACTAACAAGATGATAATGAAAACTGCATGATAAAAGAACCCCGGTTTTATTTTTTTGAGCATGAGACTAAATGCCAAGATCACCTTTTACTGTAATGATAACAATTTCAAGGAGTACTTGAATCCTAGATTAAATCAAATCAGACACTCATGTTCTTGTTTAATTTATGAAATGAAAACCTAAGCCTCAGTCCCTATTCAGACTTTTATCTTCAATAAGTTATCCTATAATTGTTTCACACGTTGGAATAATGGATACAGAAGAGAGATGCAGCTTTTTCCCCCTTTCAGTTTTTATGACTAGAGAGATTTGAGGGTGCATGAGTCTGAAGACACTGCAGGTTGCTCAAACCATTGGGTGAGTGTGATTTTATAAGTTAGGGCAATCGGCTCTGTTTTTGGGAGTGTTGTCTGCATCCTGACTTATGAATCAAATGAAACACTTTGTTTATTGTTTCCTGTGGTTCTAGGCATGAGAAATATCCTTGGTGATCTTCCTTTAATAAGAGTGTTGATGGTATGAATGCTTGCAGATTTGTTTATTCTGGTGTGTTGGCTCCTGTAGCAGTACTATTTGACAGGTTTGTGTATGTTGACCTGGAAACAAAAGCAAAGACATAGTTCCTAAGAAATGGGTGAAATACCTTTCTCCTGGTAGAAATGGGTTTTACCTTCTGGAGGTAAAAATAATTCCTTCAAATTTTTTATTCTCACCCTTTTAGTACACACACACACACACACACACACACACACACACACACACATAAATCTCTCAAAATCATGTATATTTAAAGCATGAGAAGCAATGGTCTAAAAATGTGGATCAAAACCTGATTTTTTTTGTAGGAAAAGATTTTCTAATGAGTGTTTTTAAATTGTGGGTTTTTTTGATATTTACAGTAATTTTGTTTTATTTAATATTTGAAATATTTAATTATTTTAACCTATTTAATAGGTTTGGTTCATTAAAAAAAACAAACAACAAAACAACAAACCACAGAAATAGGCAGGTAGACTCTAAACATGCAGTTCTTTATTTGAATAGCTGCTCCAAACTATTTTCTTTTTGTTTCACTAACTGTAACATTTATTAGGCAATGAACAGTCTCATCTAATTCCTACATTATGCTCAGTGTCTGAACAATCCAGCTGGGCTTTCTCTTGTGCCTTCCCACTTCCATCCAGAACTCTCCAGTTTGTTTGCATACAATGACAGACTCCAGTAAGTGGAGTAGAAGAGTCATTCACCAAGTCATTCCGTGAGGATCTAGATGTCAAGAAAGGTTAAGAACCCAGCTCTCCATAGGTTGGACCGGTATTTGCTGGGCTGACACATAACACTGAGCACAATCACCTCAGTTCTCTTCCAAAATATGCTCTTCAGAAGACAGTGAGCAAAACTGTGTGTGTGGTCAGAATCAGGCACAGTTAGCCAAGAATCTCAAGTGCTGTAGCAGAAAAGTTTCTGGATCTCTGTGGAAGTGATCATTCGATTGCTGTGGCTGGGGCAGTTCTGAACATGTATAACTGATCACACAAGGAATGTTTACACCTAACAGGATTCAGCTAAGAATGAATATTCAAGACTAAACAGGTGCATTTTTGCATTACAAATTTGGACTTTAGTGTCTGAATCTTGTGTTTTATGCCCAAATCCTTTTTTCAGCTTTGGCCAATCTATGTAATGTAGTTTAATATTGGAGAATAAAGCCCAAGAGCTGATCCTGAAAATGTGAAACATGCAGGCAATGTTTTCTGTGCTGCTTTCATCACAAGAATAAAAGGATCTGGTGAGGAATTAATTTTTTTGCTAAAGATAGTGTACCAGTTAAAGTTTATCTAAGCTTGCAGGATGATTACAGACACACTGAGACCTTCAAGTTGGAACCACATTTAATCTTACACTTTCTTTAAAGTCACTTTTGTTATATCTATTATGAAAGCAGACAAAAATGGCATAGGGAATCCACCCAAATTCTGTCAGGGATTCCCCAGGAAGGTCGTGCTGAATTCCAGCTTTGCTCATTGCTTTTAACTGCTCCTATCAGGCACATACCATATGGTCATGCAAACAAATACGTGCACAGCTTTTTTTTTTTCTCAGCTAGTGACAAAACAGTTTGAGGCCATATGCTGCGCAACACATGCGATCTCTCTAATGGCTTATGTGAATTGGGGGAACCAGCTCAGAACGTGCAGTTGTTCCACATGTCTGTCTTTGCTGTACATGTTTTTCTACAATACAGAGTGAGAATTTGTGCTGTGGTTTCTTCACTGCAGTGACTTTACTTGCAATGTGAAATATGAATAGCAGTTTTTGTGGTTAGTGACAAAATAATTTGTGGGACTGAAGATGACTTAAATTCTCAGTAGCTAACTTGGCCAAGTCATTAAACGTTCATGAAATAACCAGTTTCCCCTCCCATGTCAGAAAAATTATTCACAACCAAAGTTTCTATCACATGCTAATTTATTCCCAAATGCAAAAAGTGGATCTATATCCTATCTATATCCTAGTTATTTTGTGAGACCTTTCAGACCCTAAGAGAAAAAAATCAAAATATTATTTATTGTAATGATTATGCAAAATGTAGACAAATTTATGCACACTTTTATTTCCTATTAGGCTGGAAGGCAAGTAACACAGCTGTACAATCATAAATTTCAGAGGAATAGAGAGTTTGAATTTGTACTTTACGCAAGTAATTGTTGCAGTTTTTTAACCACCTAAACTTTGTTTTAAAAGTCATAGCACTGTCTCTGCTTTAGTTTCTTGGGGACACTTCTTCACATTGACTTTATTTATCAATGTGCAACCAAATTTTTTGTTGATGCAGAGCTAAGAGGTGTTTTTAGTAAAAGAAGGTGCAAGAAGGAACTGATCTTGATGAATTGAACTACAAAAAAGGGGGGTGGGGTGGATTAATGAGGTCAGGATTTTGTCTCTGCTGTTAGTTATACACTGGAAATTATAAAGAAAGAGGGAAGTAGATTTTCTAACACATCATAGTATACCTCTAACTGGCCAGGTGCTGTAAATCACTGGTATGCATCAATCATTTCACCACAGAAAGGAAATTAAAAGTGCTCTAGTAGAAAAAGCATCTCCAGCACTGTGTCGACCTCAAGCCACTCATCATCAGAAAAATTAAATCAGACTCCCAAAATTTTGGAGGAGTGAGGGGATATTCAGCGTAGCAGGAAAACAGATTAGGATGATCAGGGAACACATAACTGATCATTTCAAAGGAAATTAAAAGATTTAGGTTTTTTTAGTGTAACAACATAAAGGTTGAGGCATGAATCTGTCATTTTATGTCATAGAGAGGGGAAGTGGGAAGGGTAGTAATGGCACAAGAGAGAAAGAATATAAACTTATCTGAATATATATACTCTGGAATCAAAGAAGCAAAGTCTGGAACAGCCTTTAACCCAAGGAATAGAGTTTATAAAAAGGATCATCACTACTTTTCCCTTAGGTTTCATAAGTTTATAAAAGGGATTTTAAAATGTGTTGTTGTGATGGCAAGGGGCTGAATCAGTCAGTCCCTACATTCCTGCCAAAGAGGGATCAAGACCTCCCTTTGTCATTCTTAGGTGCCAGAAGAATTTTCAAGATGGAACTGAAAACTTGAGAGGAAAGAAGCTGAGTGCAAAAGAAGGAAGAAAGAATATGTTGTAAAGTTTGCCTTTGTTTGCATTAAGAAGTAAATTTAATGGAAAATTAATTTCACTAAAATTATTGTGAATTTAGAGCTTGATTTGGAGAAGAACTTAAAGGGATTTGTACGTATTCAGCATTACTCAGCATCAGATCTTTACAAATGAAATCTAAAACAATAGAAATGTATTTGCAGTGAAGACATCTAATTTAATATGCTGTTAAATTACAACTCAAAAAACGCAGATATTAATTGGTGAACTGTATCCTTGGAGCTTATCTGCCAACTGTATCCTTGGCAGTTAAAAGGAGCCTGTTGACAGTTCTGCATTATCTTGGAATACTGATTTCTTTGAACTGCAGACGCAAACGAGGACAACTCCTTCTTTCCTCCTTCCCTCCATCACTAAAACATCAGCCCGAAAAGCTTACTTAAATTATGCTTAGAATGCTCTTACTTCTGGTAGTAAATAACTTGGAGACATTTTGAAACTTTTTGAAAATATTTGGAGATATTTTGAAACTATTTTTAAACTGTCAGCAGAATCTTTTCTGCCTGCTGAAGACAGAAAGCAAACTTTACTTTTGACACCCCATCATGAGAGAACCAGTAGAGCACAAAGAAGATCCCAGCCGCACTGGTTCTTGCTTCTCCGAGTACGTGCGGCGGGGCTGACGCCCCTGGGCGCTTTGGGGGCAGGAGAAACTGTGTTCAATCCACTGTTTCTAATGCTGCAGGGGTGCAAAAGCTCTTCACTTGTGCAGCGAGGAGGAAGAAGGCAAAGGAGAAAAGCCGTAGTGGTTTTTGGCCGATGTGCCTTTCGCCCGCTCCTTTTTGTTTTACTGGGGATTTTTGTGAGGAAAGTTGCAGGCTCCTGAGGCTTCTGGGAGCAGGACTCGCCTTTCAGAGGGGGCCCAACTCCTGCTGGCTCCTGGTGACCGTCGAGTGCGGGGGGAAAAGTGTGCGCGGACTCGCCCGGGGCCGGGGCCGGGGCCGAGGCTGCCCCCGGCAGAGGGTGCCGGAGCGATGGGACTGTCCCTGTCCCGTCCGCCCCCCGGCGCCGCTCCCCTCCCCTGTGTCGAGTCCCGGGTGACGTTCGGATGCTGGGGAAGGAGGAGGCGGAGGAGGAGGAGGAGGAGGGGAAAGGAGCGCAGCTTCCTCCGCCCCCAGTCGGGGACGGTCCGTTAGCGGGAGCGCAGGGCCGCGGCGGCGGAGCCCGGGACGAGTTTGCGGCGTTGCCACCGGACCCCAGTGCGCCCGCAGGCGCTGCTCCCTGCGGCTCCCGGCAGGATCTGTGCCGCGGCGGCCGGGCGGGCAGCATGGACCCCGCGGCGGCGGCGGGACGGCGGGGGGCGGCGGGCCGCCTCCTGCTCCTGCTGGCGGCCGCCTCGCTCCTTCGCCTCCGCGCCGCAGGTAAGGCGCGGCGCCCCTGGCTGCAGGGGAGGATGCTTCTGCTCTTCGAGTAGGGGTGTATGGGGAGAGGAGAGGCAGGGAAAGCTGCTCCTGTTCCTAGGAGAATTGCGCGTGTCCATTTGGGACCAGCGGACCCGCCAGCATCCCCAGGTGGTGATTCATGTTGGCTACTTTTTCTTCCTTTCTTACCTTTTTACTTTTCTTTTATTTCCGCCCCCCCCCCCTTTATTTTATTGTCTTCCTTACTTCTTTCTCGCTTTCTTTCCGCCATCCTTTTTTTCTTCTTTTTTTTTTTTTCTTTCTTTTTTTTTTCCCCCTCGGTTCTTCTTGGCACAATGGAAACCTGATGTTGTGTTCTTTACGAGGGGGCGGGGGCTGGCAGGAGGTGAGGGCAGCTACAATTTTTACCCCTTAGCGCATCCCCGCGCCCCTGCCCGGATCGGGGGACCGGCGCTCCGTGCCTCTTTTCGGTCGGCTCAGCGCTCCGGGGCTGGTTGGTAGCCGAGGCTGGTTGGTAGCCACTGAGGGGGGGCAGGGTCGAGGGAGAAAGAAGGAGAAAACAAAGGAAAGTTCGGGGTTTTGTTATTGCCGAGGGTGGATAGCAATGAGCGGAGCTTCCTCCTTCACTCTGCCCGCCTTCCAGCACTCTCCTCGGAATGGTTATAATAATGCGTTATTATTTGGGACATTGAGTGTTGCCAGAATCTCAGCGGGAACCAGGAGGGGATTAAAGTTGAGTGGGCGAGGGGGCAGCCGCCGTGCTTGCAGCTCATTTTGGGCTTTAGAGGGTCCCATTTTCTCTGTGTACCTGGCCGACCCTCAGGGACTGAGGAGGTCAGACTCTGGGCTCAGGAAACACTAGGACGCGCGGTTCAGTGAGCTCCGCGCTTGTTTTAAGGGCTGAATAAACTGTCCCTATTAACATCTGACCTTGCGCCGTGGCAGCAGCGGTGCGGCTGCTGAATAGATGCCAGTTTGTCCGGCATCTCCGAGGGTAGCGCCGTGATTTAGAGGCCTTAAGGGAACGTGTGGGGTTGGAGAGCCACGATGGTGTAAGACAGTTCCTGTAAAAGAAGCCACATAAACTTTTTTTTTTTTTTAATTTTTCCCTCCTCCACTCGCGCCTAAGTTGTGTGGGGCTTTCAGAGCAGGAAAGGGGAGGCTTAACGTTTTCGTTTTCTCTGGGATGTGAAATGCACCGTCGAGGTAGGAGCTGCCGGATCCAGCTCTTTGATCTTTCATGAAGCCATTCTCTGGAAAATTGCCCTCTCCCCCTCTAGCAGCAGATAAACTTTACTCTCTAAGTCCTTCCCGGGAGTCCTTGCCCAGGCACTGAGGAAGCAGATGACAAGGCTGCACCATTTCCATGCCAGGTTTGTAACCCTTCCCGTTCTGTCCTCACCGGGCAGCGCGGGAGTTCGCCGGGTTAGCAGTGCCTTCCTCCCCCGCCTTTCCTGGCTTTAACTGAATTGCACCGACGTGCTGGAGGAGACCGATGATGTCTTTAAGGAAAAACAGTGATGCTGCAGATTAGAGGGGACTTGTTAATCAATTGCACGTTTGAAAGAGCTTTTCTTCCCTTTGTTGCTTTCGCTAATCCATTTAGCTCTCCCCGGGAGGTGACAGATGCCTATATTTCCTGTTATTCAGCTCCGGGAACCGAGGTCTTGCCATTTGTTGCTTTGCCATGAAGGGAGAGGGTCAGCAGAAAGCTAGAGGTCTGGGAGCTTTCCGGGGCGAGAGCAGGAGGCGGGCATGTTACAGCTCGCGGATTTGGGGTCAGTTCCCGTCGCCTTTATTTTTCTTAGAGCCTTTATTGCTTCCTTTGAAGAGGCTGCCCCGCTGCTCTGCCCCTCCTGCGGGGTCCCGAGCTCCGGGGGATCCCCCGGGGCCGCAGGGAGGATGGCCGTCGTCCTCCGGCGGTTGTGAGAGCAGATGCCGGACTGTCCGTCCCCGTGCCCGCTTCATCCCCTTTTCCCCGAGCAGCTCGCTCTGTTTTCCAAATGCAGCGGCAGGGAGGTGTGCACAAGCGTCCCGTGAGCTTCTTTCCTTTCTTCCTTCCTTCTCTTGCGCCCCGCTCTGCTCCAGAGCACGATACGGCTGCCTCTTCACGGCCAGACTATCTCTGCTTTCCCGGAGCCTCCCCAGGGCTTTCCGCGGGGCGGAGGGGTGCGGGCTCCCGGGGACCTCTGGAGCTGCCCACGGGTGCCTGGCGCCGGGAGAGCGGACCGGAGCGGCGCTGGGAGTGTGGCAGCGGACCTTCGTCTCCTCTTGTGGGCGATGTGCTGCCCCGTCCCGTGAATGTACTGCCATGCTCTCCCGAGGCATGTCAGGTTTCAGCTTTCTCGGAGACAACATGAAATCATAAATTACCATTAAAAGAGTGTTTGGGGTTTATAATTTTCTTTTGAGCGCTACCTCATAAACAGGCGTGTGATAATCGTCTCAACCACCTGCGGAAAGTGTGGATTCACTCTACTCGATGGGCATGAAGTTTGAGACTCCATTTTCTTTGAATAAGCAGCACAGTGGTTGAGAGCCCATAATCACAGCAATAAATTCTTGTGTACTTCTATTGTTGAGGGGTATTCTTCTGTTTAATTAGATTTGCTTAATGGTAAACAGAGTATTTGTTAATCTACATTTCATTTAAAGGTTTATTTTTGAAAATGTTATTTCAGCCTTTTCAGTGCTCACTTTTAGAATATGGCCAGGTGAGAGGCAACGTTGAAAATGGTGATGCAGAATGGACCCGGCTTACAGACTTTTGCCCCCTTGCCATTAAATAGGAAAGGATGTTTAATCAACTGGAAGTTAATGCTCATGTGACTTGAGAAATATGCAGAATGCAGCGTTTAAAGAAAAACCAACCAAAACACCAAAACTCTGTCAGCAGAATGTCTAGGAATGAAAACATAATGGTAACTCATGACTATGGTTTTGAGAGCCCTGAAGTTTGTAAACTTCTACCTAACTTCATAAAGGAAATAAACCCTCTAATTTCAAACATTTTTACAATGTTTTTGGAGAAATTAATCCAAGTGTGGATTACTTCTGAATGCCTTTAAATGCTGAAGTAGAAAAAAGTTGTAAAATACTTAAATCTTAAAAGTTGCATAAGATTCAGCATAGCTTCACCCTGACTTTAATGCAAGAGATTCAGCTCTGGAAACTGTACACAAGTCATCTGATAAAAGTCAATCCATCTTTGAGTACAAGGAGTTCGCAGATAGCTTTTAATAAATTATATTGACCACATTAACTATTTTTAGGTCAAATCTCAATCAAACCTTTCTAGCATTAATTAAGTTGTTAGTTTAGTGATGAAGTTTATCTCTGAGTCAAGAGTTGGCACTGAGGTTTTTTTTCCTCCTTGAGTGTCTCAATTAAATTAAGCATTTGTACTGGAATTGCACTTTTCCCCTTAATGTCTTTGTTGCTGTAAACAGCACATAAATGCAAGATGCTGGAAGAAAAGGACAAGATGACAGACAAGGCAAATTAATCCTATTTACTGAGTTTTCAGTTGTTTGCAGAAAAGCTGATCTTTTTTCTAAACTCACTGCACTTTGTCTAAGGTGTGAATAGCTTGCAGGCATTGGCATGGAAATCTGTTTGACCACTAATTAGGAAACTGACAGTCTTAGTCCACCAACCAGTGAGAAGGAAGAGTAAAAGGAAAGAATGGTAAGAAATACTGGGTTTTGTTTGATAGCTGTGGGAATCTTCTGTATAGAAGACTTGTGGAGCCCTTTTCATAGCTTATTCTCAGAGTCTTAAATTCACATTTTAGATTCAATAAAAATATTTTTTAGTAGCACTCAGCATCTCAAGCTTTTAATCGTACTTCTGATTGAGATAATTTATTTTAAAGGTCTCTTTCTATTCATTTTTTTAACATTTCAGATGAAGAAAAAATATTAAGCCAACTTTTTTTCATTTTTTCAAAAATACTTCTTTCTATAGACGTTCTCTATTGCCTTGTGTGGTTGCTCAGAAGGAAGAAATGCTACTTACAGTATTCCATCTAATTTATAGCATCTGTCACTATGTTCTCTGTGCAAAGAATGGTTTGCTATTTAAGTTTGTTTATTCATTGTGAGGCTGTTGCTTTATAAAGGAAGTTGTCATTAGGCTCAGCATGTCTGGAAAGCATGCAAGCACTCAAGTCTTCTAATCCAGTGACTACAAAGTAGTTAACGCTTCAAAGAGAAGGAACGACAGGATTTTGTTGCACTGAAAGAAGATGCATTGTTTGTTAATCCTACTTTTAGTTGTTACTCTACTAAAGACTGCTACAGCCTCGCTAGTAATCATTTGAGACAAACATGGATTTTACTTGAATGACTGTCTTTTCTCTTGGTTTTGTCTACATGTAAGTAGTGACATGTCCCTTACCAGCTTTTTGCATTTACTTTTTCTGGGCCTTTGCCATACACCAATATTCACTTGCAGCATCCTACTAGATAGTTTTGCTGATGTTTTCCACAGACGTGACTCACAAACAAGCTTTTTCTCTTGACATCTGTTTGTCCTCCTTGGCCAGCTTGGGAAAGAACTTCCTCTTCCAAGTGATGCCAGCTGGTGATCTTTTTTTAAAAACTAAAAATGTCTGTACATGACTTTCCAGGCCATAAAGTATACTTTTCAAAAAGTCAAAAGGTGATCTCTTAGCTATAAATTGTGACTTTGTCTTCTGGATGGCAATGGGCAAAAGCTTTCATTTAAGAACACTAACAAATCTGCATTGTAGTATCACTGAGAACAACAAATCACACTAGAAATACATTTCACTAAGTAGTGCACTGATACTGCGATGGGCATAAGTAAATTAATTCCACCAGCGTTGAAGACCCTGTGAGAGTATCCTACAGACAGTTCCATCCTTCTGAGCAGGTGTTAAATCAGTCTGTGTCTATCTCCTTGAGCCATTGGGCAGATGCATCAGTAGTAGCGTGTGCTGTTCATGAAGCACAGGGAACATACTCCTCTGTGCTGATTGAATTAGCTCTCATGTATATTGGTGCCCTCTGGTTTTGCTGTAATGTGTGCCTGTGTTTGATGGTGAAGAAGGGTGCTATAGTAGCTGAGGGAGAGGAAGGGTATCACAGTATTACTGGTTCTGTAGAAAGTTTTTAAAGAATGAGTGTGCCTGTCCCTCTGAGTCTAGAGCAGAGTTTACTGACATCTCCTAAAGAGAAGGCTGTGTGGTTGGTGAGGGCACAGTTTCACAGACACCTGAAGCTCTTGATTTATTTAGCTAAATCAGCAAGCTGGCTCCATTGCAAAGAAGCCATAGAGAACTGGAAGAACACATGGACGGAGAATTAGCACAAGAGATAAGGCACTTCTTTCTTCCACTGTAATTATTTTTGTTGAAGCAACAGAAAGGTGTTTTCTCTGGGTACAGCTTGCAGAAACAGCAAAGTGAAATTATTGGGGAACTGTTGAGGGTCACAATTTGCCAGAGTTTGGTTTGCAAGTGTGAGAAGCTGAATCAGGAAATTAGATTGGATCCCTAATTTGCCATTTTTTCCCTGAGTAATCCATCAATATCCCATGGGAGACATATCCAATGTACCTTTTGGATCTGAAATTTCTATTCAAGGTGTGATTTTAAGACAACAGCAAATAGAATCAGTATTCTTTCTTGACCAAAAAGCACCATGTGTATATTGTCGTACCTATGATACCTCTACTGAACTTAAATCTCTGTCTTGTACTTTGTTAGACTTCCTTTTGTATGAATGGCATAAACATTTAATTCTGTAACTTCAGATTACTTGTCTTCATCCCTTGCCACTTGTGTTCATCAGAACTGCTCTATGGTGTTCATTTAGCAGTTCATCTGGTAAGTATGTTTTCAAGATGAAGTAGTTTCTCTAAATTATTTTCCTTGATTTGCACACTTTAACACCTTAACATTATTTTTTTCCCCTGTGGTATTGTCTGTGTAAGAAGAATGGCTTGACTGGTTGTATAAAGAAGAGGTAAATTTTGTAAGAGTTCTAAAATTCCAAAGGCTTACTTTTCAAAACAATCTACAAAATTGTCTAGTTGAATCATTCATGAAACTAACAATGGATTGTTCTTACCAGAGCAGTAACACAGTCACAAATTCAGCTATTGTATAGATAGAGAACAGAAAATGTACCACAAAAGACAGGAGGAATTTTATTAATGTGTCCTTAAGTATAAAAATTATGGTTTGAAAATAATAAACTTGATTTCTACTGGTCAGAAACACTCTACTAAGTCAAATGAATAAAGAAGAAACCAAAAATCACAGAGCTCTACTAAAGGCAGGCTAGTGAGAGTGGCAGGCTGCTGCACAAATGGAGGAGATTGGTTTCTTCCATGTCTACAACAGAATAGATGGATATCATATCTCTAACTTGGTTGTAGAGGAGGCACAAAAGATTTTTTGAATAACAAATTTCAGGGGCAGAGATAAGCAGCCTAGGGAATTCCTAGGAGCAGGCTAACTCAAAGCACACACACCTCAGGTGTTGAAGCCAATTTCACAGGAAGACCTCAACATTGCACATTGAGGGACAGGAGGTCTGGGATGCAGCAGTGCCACCTCAGATTGGATGAAGATGTGGGACCTTGCTTGTTTGTTCTTCTTCTCTTTGGAAGCAGAACAAAGGTCTGATTGTATAAAAATAAAATGTCTCTGGAGGAAAAAAGCCAAGAAGGACTGTCCTAGAAACATTATTTCAATTTGCTTGGATATGAATGAGAAATTCTTCATATGAGCATATCAAAAGTATTGTTGACTAGAGCAAGGTCTGAAAAATGAGAAAATGGAAAAAAAAAAAGAAATATGGTATTACTTGACAGTCTTGGACTACAGCAGCTAAGTAACTTTAAAGTAAGTTCTGTCAATCTCTTGTATAAACCAATAAAAAATAAAACTGCTTGAAAGCTTAAGATGCCCTAACAATGTATAAAATTTTCTGTGTCATTCATCATCTGAAAGTTTAGGAAGAAATTACAGGATGTAAAGAGAATGCTGAGATTTTTTTATACTTAAAGCAAGAGAGCACATATTCTGGATGATAAGTAAAGAAATGGTTTTGCTGTGCTTGTTTATAGTTTGGAAAAGTGACACAGCAGAACTGTGTTACAGAAAAAACCCAATAATAACACTAGACCTACTAATGTTGCAACAGTGTTTCCATATATAATAGAATTTATCCCTTCTTAAAAATCCAAAAGTATAAATAGGCAAGTGAAGGCTGTAGACAGAGAACCCAAATATAATATCATATGTACTCTTTTATTTCTGTTCTGGTTCTAAATATGTGTTGGTTTCCACATTTTACTCACAAAGTAGAGGAGCATTTTTAAAATAAAATATCCTTTTGACATGTGCTGCCCTGATGCATATTTGTCAAATAATACAAAACCTTGGAAACTGCATATCAGGGAGCTGACTGGACAAAAATTAGCCCTGCAGGATCCAACCCAGTTCTGGCCAGGCTCCCTGAATTGGCTTCCCTCCAGTCCCATGCATCCCTTATCCACCAGTATTGGTGTGGAGAAGAGATGATAAATGGCTGGGAGGGAGAGCACATGGCACCCCTGGCAGAGCAGCTTAAATTGCCGTGGAACCTCATTCTTGGAGGCAGAAATTGGATATGCAAAAGTATCAACATTATTGTGGGAGCTAGAAATTTTAGAGACAATTCCACAATATTATTGTAATTGATGGCTGCCTAAGATATGGATTGTGCAGAGTGAAGCTGAACCTGTGCGGTTTAAGTTAGAAAATTCTCACCCATCTCAAAAATCTAGTCTGCAAACAGGTGTTTGATTAGTTGTCAGATTCTCACCACAAACCACCTTGGCCGTTTGTCTTTGTGTTAGAACTCTTGAATCTTCAGCAGTTGCTGCTTAAGCTGCATTTTAGGAGTCCACTGAGTTTTTAATTGCATTATAGGTAAGAATAGATGAGCTTTGAAATTAAAGGTCTTAATAAAACAATAGAGTTTTTTCAGTACAATAAAGAAGGAAATGGACAGAATCTAAGTTTTGTGAAAATTTGAAAGACCTATTAAATCTTGAATATTCTGTAAGTTGAAAATACCAAGAATCTTGTATCATCTATCTGTAATTAGTTCTTTAAGTCTTACAACTACTGTACAGAAATACAGATCATGCTTCTTTTGAGTAGATGTGAAACATTTCTTTCAGCAAGTTGAAAAGAAAAAAAAGGGGAGGAGTCTATGGCAGAAAAAACAGAGAATTCCATTCATATAAGAATTTTCTTTACTGGGGAGTGGGAAATTAAAATAATTTATGATACTCTAGGAACTTGGTAGTTGAAGGATGAGCTTAAACATAAAAAAATGTTTTAAAAATTGTAGTTACAGTAGTGGTTAATGATGATTCCTTCCATGGTAGACCAGAATACCTTACAAAGGGAAAAGTGGTAGTAGTAGATAAAATTGCAAGCTTGAATAGGATCTGAACCAAACCTACATGAGAAAAACATATCTGCTTTATGTTGTTTAAATTTTAAAAATAACAGGGCTTCATAGCTCTGCCTGGAAACAATTTAATACAACAAATTGGGTTTTTTTTAAAGTATTTCCAGCCAGACCAGAAGCAGTACTTAATAAATACCTTGAAAGGGTGAGTCTGTTCTTTGGACTTGGTTTTGCAAACTCAGTGAATTTGGATGTTTATATCTGAAATTACAGATAGTAATCCAATCCATTTTTTCTAAAGCTGATCTCCCATTTATCTTTTTCTCTCTGAGTCAGTGTAGAAATATGATTCAGAAATGCATTCTCTAACAGTGGTAGTAGAGAAACTGTTACAAAGTTCATGATACTGTGGTTTTCAAAGCAACAGAAAAAAACCCAGCCGTGGTTCTTTGAAAGGTTATGTGTAGAGAGCTTTTGGAAAATGCTGCTCTTGAAAAAAATACACTTATTTTGCTAGTGTTTTATTTAAGAACATATCACATGTAGAAAATGTTTTGAAGAGGATCATGCTAGTCAAACACAAGGGCATACAGAATTAGGAAAGACAGGTTTCAGAAGTTACACTGGTCTGTAATCCAAAAGCCAAATTTAAAGTCAGGAGCAACTTTGATTCTGGAACTTGAGGATGATGTGTTTATGCAGGAAAGAACTGCAGAAACAAAGGTGTTGATTTATAGCATATTTTCAGAATTACAAAACCGGGAAAATGTTATCTCATATTTACTGAATATTTACTATGTTCACAGAGGCAATTATTAGAAAATCTTAGTTCGATGTGAAACCAAAGAGTAAACTAGATGCAGTTTTCTTCCTGCAGGCAAGGCGTTATTGATCAGTGGAATACTTGTAATGTCATCTTTACTGATACTAAATCATATTGGTGTGGGATTTATCATTTCTAGAAGTAGAGAAAAATCAAACCTCAATACTGTGGCATTAGGCTCTGTAGAAATTTTTCTAGTGCCTTTACATCTGTTATATTTTCTAGGAAGACCAAGGTCTTCTGTGACCACAGTATGAAAAAGGGGGAAATAGGATCTAGAAGGACTTTGAGAGGTTGGATTATTTATTCTTCAAGACAGAGTCAACTTTCGCTGGCATAACCTATTCTCCAGAGGTGACAAGAGCAGAGATTCAGTGACTTCCACAGGCAGGCATACAGGCTTGTGATTACTTACACTTGTTTGCAATCCAAGTGCATTACTTCCTGTTAAAATTTATTCCTCTATTTTTTGCAATTGTAGTTGATTTTATTTTTCTGATCTCTGAAATAGTTCCTCAAACTTTTACATAAATTCTTCCCAAAAATTATCTTGTCTCCTTGTAGATATCTCTCTCAATATTCTCTTCACCACTACTGTGTTCTCAGCCTTTCCTCTTGCATCACATTTTCTGAATCTCATGGTTGTCCTCATTCTTTACTGGACCTTCTCCAAAATGTCTTTCTTGAAGTGTGCTAATCAAAACTGGTGTATTCTAGCTCATGCTGTACCAGGACCAGCTGAAGGAAGATGATTGTTTCCTATATTTACTGGATGACGGTTTATTTCCCAGATTGAAGCCTGACTGTTTTGTGGCAGGATACCCTTGCTCAAGCTCTGATCCACTCCAGATCTTTCACAAGGAATTGTTGCCAAGTCCCTGTTTGGTACCAGTGAAATGGTTTAAGCAGGAAACTTTCTGCCTGTCTTCACTCTATTGCCTGTCTTTATTCCCACCCTCTCCATACCATTTTTTTTTTGCTGGTGTTTGATTCCATTTACTAAGACCAGAATGTTGGCAGCACATAACAGCTTGGTGTTGCCTATGGAGTTCAGTAAGGCAGATATCCATAGCACTGAAACTTGCAACTCTCCATTGTTTCACTAACCACAGAGACTTAACTCCAATGGTTTTCTAAGGAGCTGTTATTTGCCTTTGTATAAAATTTTGTGTTTCACCTATGAGAATGTCATAGGGAACAGCTCCCTCCCCACTAGCACCTTCAGACTATCATTCCATAGAGGATAATAGATGTCATATTGTGGTCCTCAGGAGCTAAACTTCCAGCAGCAGAAGCTCTTGTAACATGTGTAAGTCTTCTGTGGTTTCTTCTTAAATAACTTGGCTTTTTGTAACTTTCATTTCTATAACTCTGGTAATGTACATTTTCATGTTGTACCAGATTAATCAAGTTGAAAGGCAGAGAGTTCATACCTGCCTATTTTGAGAAACTGATTTTTTTTTCAGAGTTCACATAAAGCCCATAGAAAATTTTCAAATGACAGTTTTCTGTCTCTCACTGTTAATATCATGCCTGCATCAATGTAATGAACTAAAATTGTACCCTTTAATCTCACACGGGGTCATGTATTTCTATTTCTTTTACTCTTCAAAGTCCCATGTTGAGTGAGTAGTTGCATGTTGCAAGACCAAAGCAATTAACTAAAACTACTCTAGCTTTGGAAACATATGATATAAATTCATTTTTAAGCATTAATACTTGAAATTAGTTATGGGTTTAAAATTCTGGAACTGATGTAAGAATAAATAGATGTAGTTGTCATTGTCTCTATGGGGTTTTCCTCATTTCCTCTGCATCATCCAATCCTCTTCCTTCATCTTATTTTTCTGTTCTTTGATTTAATAATTTTGTCTATAGCATGATTCCTTCTGACATTTGGGTGTTTTGTTGTTTGACTGTTTTCTTTCTGACTCCCATTAAATAGCACTTTAGATCTTAGGAATTCACAGATGTGCTATGGTTGCCCACTAAGTACTTCAGTCATCCACAGTGGCTGTTCCTAGCTGTTTGGGAAAAAATGTCCCTGGTCAGCAGGTAGGAAAAATGCCTCCAAAGAGATGATTTTCTGTGACTGAACAATTAGCATGCTCCTTTGTAACTCTTGTTGCTTGAGAAGCTGCTGGTATCAGCACCTGTACTTAATTTAACATGAAATAGAAGACTAAAGTTATGAAAGAGTGGTATGGGAAGTATGGGAACAGGTGGTGTGGATGGACATGTCTGAGCAGAGTGTCTGGACTGTGATTCAGTTTATGATGAAAATAAGTGTGTGTGGGGTATAGAAATGGAGTTAGGGTTGTAAGAATGTGTGCCAGCAAATTTAGGGGAGTTTAATGTGCTCCTGAGTGTGGAGTGGCAGGGAATTGGAAACTTTAGCTGTGGCACCACCACCATGGCTGCAGTGTGGTCTTTG